>NC_140990.1:224639048-225215831 GCF_052327205.1 Somniosus microcephalus
GCAGGACATCGGGAGATCGGGGGATGGGAGATCGCGGGGCGGGACATTGGGAGATCGCGGGGCGGGAGATCGGGGGGCGGGACATCGGGAGATCGGGGGACGGGAGATCGGGGGGCGGGACATTGGGAGATTGGGGATGGGGCTCGGGGACTCCCCCTTCCCTCCTCCCCCCTCCCCCTCCCCCCTCCTCCCCCCTCCTCCCCCTTCCTCCCCCCTCCTCCCCCCTCCAACCCCCCTCCCTCCACCCCTCTCCACCCCCCCTCCCTTCTTCCCCCCTTCCCCCTTCCCCCCTTCCCCCTCCCCCCTTTCCCCCCTCCTTCCCCCCTCCTCCCCTTCCCCCCCCCTTCCCACCCCCTTCCCCCTTCCCCCTTCCCCCCCTTCCCACCCCCTTCCCCCCAGTCGCGCTCTTTCTTCCCCCGTCGCTCTCTCTCTTCCCCCCAGTCGCTCTCTCTCTGCCCCTCAGTCACTCTCTCTCTTCCCCCAGTCGCTCTCTCTCTTCCCCCCAGTCGCTCTCTCTCTCTCTTCCAACAACAACATGCCTGAAAAGACCCTCGGCACCGCCGGGCACTTCGGCTTCTATATATATAAACGGATCGAGGGGGGAGGGGGGAGATCAGGGGGCGGGACATTGGGAGATCGGGGGGCGGGGCTCGGGGACTCCCCCCTCCCTCCTCCCCCCACCCCCCTCCATCCCCCCTCCCTTCTCCCCCTTCTTCCCCCCTCCCCCCCTCCCCCATTCCCCCCTTCGCCTTCCCCCCCTGCCTCCCCCCTCCCCTCCCCTTCCCCCTCCCCTCCCCTTCCCCCCCTCCCCTCCCCTTTCCCCCCCTCCCCTCCCCTTTCCCCCTCCCCTCCCCTTTCCCCCCTTCCCCCAGTCACGCTCTCTCTTCCCCCGTCGCTCTCGCTCTTCCCCCAGTCGCTCTCTCTCTTCCCCCAGTCGCTCCCTCTCTTCCCCCAGTCGCGCTCTCTCTTCCCCCCAGTCGCTCTCTCTCTTCCCCCCAGTCGCTCTCTCTCTTCCCCCCCAGTCGCTCTATCTCTTCCCCCCCCAGTCGCTCCCTCTCTTCCCCCCCAGTCGCTCTCTCTCTTCCCCCCCAGTCGCTCTCTCTCTTCCCCCCCAGTCGCTCTCTCTCTCTTCCAACAACAACATCCCCTCGAAAAAGCCTCAGCACCGCCGGGCACTCCAGCTAGTCTATATATATAAAAGGATACTTCTGTCTGTCATTCCGTCTGTCTGTCTGTCTGTCTTGAATTAACTCGAAAGTTATAGAGTGTACCTACACGTGCATTATGTCGAAAGAAAGCTGACCATTCCAGAACCGTCCTAAGTGTACTTACGTTTTGGCCGGACAAAAATTGCGCCCGCGGTATCCAAAAAAACGTTCAACATTCCGCTCATTATCCGCTCATTAGCATCGAGTGACATCGAGGTCGACCAATCGTACGGCGGTTTCCTGGCGCGTGCGGCCGGGCCCTCCTACGGTCGAGTAATGGACGATTGACCAATCCTACGCTCCGGTGACCTGACGGTCCACCAATCGGTGCGTGTGTGGGCGGGCCTTATCGTTCTGAACCGAGGTGAGTCGCCGCCATCTTGATTCCAAACTTTTCCATTCTTTTTCCCGCTTTCTGCGTGTTTCTTTTCAAATCTACATTTCCAGCAAAAAAAAAGTTGCTTTTAAAAGACAAATTGTTTTTTAAAAAAGTTAATTAATTTGTAAATCTTTTGTCTAACCTCTATAATTTTCCTACCTTTCACCATTTTTCCAGGCCTCAAAGCCTGGGCGTCTGTTGACCAGCCACACCCGAGCTAGGTGCCTCCCGTCGCGATCGACAAAAGGCCAACGATCGCCGCCATCTTTGTGAAGGCTGGAGGGGGCGGGCCTGAGCCGAGCGTCGCCACCGCCGCCATCTTAGTAAAGGCGGGCGGGGCGGGAGTCAGCATCATCTTCTGCCTGGAGCGCGACTTGAGTCCGGCCGGGCCTCACGCGGTAGGTTGCACGGCGGCGTCTCTCTGGTCTTGAAGCCGGCTCGGGCGGGGACATCGGGAGATCGCGGGGGCTGGACATCGGGAGATCCGGGGGCGGGACATCGGGAGATCGGGGGGCGGCACATCGGGAGATCGGGGGGCGGGACATCGGAAGATCGGGGGACGGGAGATCGGGGGACGGGAGACCGGGGGGCGGGACATCGGGAGATCGGGGGACGGGAGATCGGGGGGCGGCACATCGGGAGATCGCGGGGCGGGACATCGGGAAATCGGGGGGCGGGACATCGGGAGATCGGGGGGCGGGACATCGGGAGATCGGGGGCGGGACATCGGGGGGGCGGGAGATCGGGAGATCGGGGGCGGGGCTCGGGGACTCCCCCTCTCCCCCTCCTCTCCCCCCTCCCCTCCCCCTCCTCCCCTTCCTCCCCCTCCCCCTCCCCCTCCCCTTCCTCCCCCCTCCCCCTCCCCTTCCTCCCCCCTCCCCCTTCCCCTCCCTCCCCCCTCCCCCTCCCCCTCCCTCCCCCCCTCCCCTCCCCTCCCCCTCCCCCCTCCCCCTCTCCCTCCCCTCCCCTCCCCCCTCCCCTCCCCCTCCCCTCCCCCCTCCCCCACTCCCTCCCTCCCCCCTCCCCCTCCCCCTCCCCCCCCCTCCGTCCCCCCTTCCCCCTCCCCCTCCCTCCCCCCCTTCCCCCCAGTCGCGCTCTTTCTTCCCCCCCAGTCGCGCGCTCTCTCTTCCAACAACAACATGCCCTCGAAAAAGCCTCGGCACCGCCGGGCACTCCAGCTAGTTTAAAATAAAATAATAGATTACTGCCATCATTAAAATAATACTGATTAGAAAATCTAGCTACTCTCCTTGGTCTCATTGGCAAGACAGGAGCATTCACAGTTTAAGTACAGACTGAGATGAATAACCTGCAGAAATTCACTGTTGAGGCTGACACATGAATGACTACTTGAGCAAGGTGCAGAGGGAAGTTGTGACTTGTGCTCCACCATGACATGTTGCCTTCAGAAAGGACCATGAGAGAGGGAAAAAAAGATAATGCAGTTTTAGTAGTTGCAGGAAACTCTCTTTTAACCGGCACCTAAATATCCAGAAATCTCACTTAACCGGCAAAATTCAGGAGTAGGTTCAGGTAAGTTTTACTATATATTAGTGGCCATGTAACCGGGGTTCCTGGATCTGTGGCCGTGTAACCGGGGTTCCTGCACCTGTGGCCGTGTAACCGGGGCTCCTGGATCTGTGGCCATATACCGGGGCTCCTGGATCTGTGGCCGTGTAACCGGGGCTCCTGGATCTGTGGCCGTGTAACCGGGGTTCCTGCACCTGTGGCCATGCAACAGGGACTCCTGGATCTGTGGCCATGTAACCAGGGTTCCTGCACCTATGACCGTGTAACCGGGGTTCCTGCACCTGTGGCCGTGTAACCGGGACTCCTGCACCTGTGGCCGTGTAACTGGGACTCCTGCACAAGTGCCGTGTAACCGGGGTTCCTGCACCTGTGGCCGTGTACGGGGCTCTCGTACCTTGGTAAGTATACCTTTCTGTAATCCGGACTTTTTTGATCAACCGGCACCACGCCGGTCCCATCGGTGCTGGATAAAAAGAGTTTCCTGTAAATAGTATTGCAATTGCACCAGTTAGGAAATAAAAGTTTCCCTTTAAATTTTTGATGCCAGGCTATTTTAAATAATTGTACAATAGTATATGCCAGATTCAAAAAGGTGTGGCGGTACCACTGGTTGTTCCTTACATTGAGACACATAATTCCCTTTAACCTACCTTACTGTATGTTTAACTCACCTTTTGAGGCCGTTGCCCTTTTAACTTACCTGTTGGGGCCATTGCCCCTTTAAGACACGCCCTAGCGCGCTGACGCCACGTCACGTACAACGTGATGTGTGTGCGCCGGCACAGCCCGGCCTAGCGACTTCGGCCTCAATGGCCAGCCGACGGGAGCGATGCGATCTTCCGCTCCCACGGCAAGCACCGGCACAGCCCGGCCTCCCGACTTCGGCCTCAACGGCCAGCGACGCAACGACGCGCATCACGTGATGCCCTAAGCGCAGGAAACGCGAACAACGTGATGATGTCACAACACAAACGCAATGACGTCATCACGCTCCCCACAGGACTGCGAACTCAGTCCTCGTGGAGTCCCCGCTGGGACAAGACCTACACCACGGTGCTCCTACAGTCAGCCATCTTACCTGCCATCTTACCTGATGTAATTAGTCTGCTCCTGTAAATAAACAACTTATTTATAGTTCGTCGAAGTCAAACTCTCTTATTTAGTGGCGATCAACACGAACCGCTACATTGGTGACCCCGACGTGATTACAGGAGCTCATCAATTCCAACGCTACAATTGGTGAACCCGTATCCGTGAACGATTTTCACGGTAGCAACGCACGCCTGAACCTCGTCTTCACTCAAGACGACCAACGCACAACCGACGAACAACCACGGAACAGCAACCGCCTAACACCAATTCCACCAAAAGTGACCCTGTCTTTGCGTACGTATTCGCAATGGAAGCGCAGCTTGGAGATGAGCCTGTTTTTCACGAACGATTTCACAGAGGTAGAGCACGACCAACGGCAACCGTCATTCACCAGCGCTACAATTGGTGGGTTTGTGAACGTCTTTCACAAACGAAGCACGCTATGGAAGCATCAGCCGTTCTGCTGTCGCTACCGCAATCCAGGGAGCCACGGTCTCCCTCGTGCTTTATGCAGGTAGAAGCCCTGTTCGCCGAGAACATCGATGCGGCACAGACCACGCACGTGCTCACGGTCTCCGTATTCGACTCTTCTACCACCACACAGATCGTCCACCTCAACAGCAAGTATACATCTCTCCAAGCGTGGGGTACAGCATGTTCGGGCCCACAAGATCGGAGCGCACCCCGCGGGGATACCACGAGGACTCACCCCCGCAAAACACGAGGACGCACTCCTCGCGCACGAGGACCCATCCCTCGCGAACCACGAGAACCCATCCCTCGTGAACACCGACGACTCCTTCTCCGCCGACGATGCACCAGCCCTTCAGCCTGCTGGTTGTGTTACATACTACACGATTCGGCGTGAACAAAAGCGTGCCGCCCTCCCGGCTGTTTTCTCCTAAATCTACAACTGTTACAAGTGTTGCCGCCCTCCAGGCAGAGTTAACCCCTCCTGAAAGCAACAACAACCTGGACCATTGCCACCCTTTCTCCAGTTTTCCCTTTAACAAACGCAAACGTCTACTGAAGCTGCACACATCGAGGACGGGTCCAACGGGCATCACAGAATCACAGAATCCCCACAGTGCAGATAGAGGCCATTTCGGCCCATCGAGCCTGCACCGACACATATCCCACCCTATCCCCGTAACCCCACGTATTTAATCCCCTAACACTAAGGGTTAATTTATCATAGCCAAATCAACCTAACCCGCACATCTTTGGACTGTGGGAGGAAACCGGAGCACCCGGAGGAAACCCACACAGACACAGGGAGAATGTGCAAACTCCACACAGACAGTCGCCCGAGGACGGATTTGAACCCGGGTCCCTGGCGCTGTGAGGCAACAGTGCTAACCACTGTGCCACCGTGCCTCCCTTGCTCAAAGCTCTTCTCTTCACTTTATAGTGCATCATGTTGCCACGAAGGCACAGGACACCTCTTTTTCTTGTCTCGAATTTTAATGCTCTCAGCGTCCACCAGCACACAGCTGTTTTGCTTGAGCATTTGTGTCTGCTCACCAGCAGGGAGTGCCATTGAGCAGCAACACTTTGAAACACTCAGCCACGTGAAAGTTGCTAGCCTCACCGATCACTGATCAACGCAGCAACTCTTCACCCTCCGTTGTGTTCACGTCGTAGCACTGTGGCACGCACCGTTCCGTGCGTTCCAGCCTCCCGAAGGTTTCACTCACCCATCAACGGAGACATCGCCCGCGTCTGCCCAACCTGCCCGTCACTCTGACAAGGCCTGCTGTTTCGCACGTCTCCACGGTCCTTCGCCTGACGGATACGTTTTATTCGCCACGACGCGCGTAAGGATCCGCTCACAAGCAGCATCTTCATACCTCGCCTACCAAGTCGAGACAGCGTGACCGCCATGACCACCAGCTCGTCAGACCATCTCATCCTTGGACTTTCGTTAATGCGAATTCTGGGGGGGCCTATGTGGCGGTACCACTGGTTGTTCCTTACATTGAGACACATAATTCCCTTTAACTTACCTTACTGTATGTTTAACTCACCTTTTGAGGCCGTTGCCCTTTTAACTTACCTGTTGGGGCCATTGCCCCTTTAAGACACGCCCTAGCGCGCTGACGCCACGTCACGTACAACGTGATGTGTGTGCGCCGGCACAGCCCGGCCTAGCGACTTCGGCCTCAATGGCCAGCCGACGGGAGCGATGCGATCTTCCGCTCCCACGGCAAGCACCGGCACAGCCCGGCCTCCCGACTTCGGCCTCAACGGCCAGCGACGCAACGACGCGCATCACGTGATGCCCTAAGCGCAGGAAACGCGAACAACGTGATGATGTCACAACACAAACGCAATGACGTCATCACGCTCCCCACAGGACTGCGAACTCAGTCCTCGTGGAGTCCCCGCTGGGACAAGACCTACACCACGGTGCTCCTACAGTCAGCCATCTTACCTGCCATCTTACCTGATGTAATTAGTCTGCTCCTGTAAATAAACAACTTATTTATAGTTCGTCGAAGTCAAACTCTCTTATTTAGTGGCGATCAACACGAACCGCTACAAAGGAGAGATTGACAACATTTCTCCTGTAGAATGCACCCGCTATAAGCGGTAGGGACTGTATATAAATGCAAGGTTTTGTTGTGTAGATGGGTAGGCCAGGTAGGGAAGACCCTAATAATTCTAATAATTTTATTAAACATTTCTCACTATTAAACTGCTTGTCCGATATCCAGCTCTGGATGAGCAGAAATTTTCTTCAATTAAATATTGGGAAGACCGAAGCCATTGTTTTCGGTCCCCGTCACAAACTCTGTTCTTAGCCACTGACTCCATCCCTCTTCCTAACATCTGTCTGAGGCTGAACCACACTGTTTGCAACCTTGGTGTCATATTTGACCCTGAAATGAGCTTCCGACCACGTATCCGCGGCATAACTAAGACCACCTATTTCCACCTCCGTAACATAGCTCGCCTCCGCCCTTGCCTCAGCTCATCCGCTGCTGAAACCTTCATCCGTGCCTTTGTTACCTCTAGACTTGACTGTTCCAACGTACTCCTGGCTGGCCTCCCACGTTCTACCCTATGTAAACTTGAGGTCACCCAAAACTTGGCTGCCCATGTCCTAACTCGCACGAAGTCCCGTTCACCCACACCCCTGTGCTCGCTGACCTACATTGGTTCCCGGTTAAGCAACGCCTCGATTTCAAAATTCTCATCCTTGTTTTCAAATCTCTCCATGGCCTCGCCCCTCCCTATCTCTAATCTCCTCCAGCCCCACAACCCCCCGAGATATCTGCGATCCTCTAATTCTGCCCTCTTGAACATCCCTGATTATAATCGCTCAACCATTGGTGGCCGTGCCTTCTGTTGCCTAGGCCCTAAGCTCTGGAATTCCCTGCCTAAACCTCCCTGCCTCTCTTTCTTCCTTTAAGGCGCTCCTTAAAACCTACCTCTTTGACCAAGCTTTGGGTCATCTGCCCTAATTTCTCCTTTTGTGGCTTGGTGGCAAATGTTTTTGTCTTATAATACTCCTGTGAAGCACCTTGGGACATTGTACTACGTTAAAGGCACTATATAAATACAAGTTGTTGTTGTTGTTGTTGTTACACATAGTAAAACTAAGGCTGGAATTTTGCCGGCGCTCAGGGGACGGGTTTGGAGGTGGGACATCTGGCAAAATCGCAAAGGTTGACAGCGGGTCAAAAACCCGCTGTCAACCTGCCTCCAAACAATCTTCCCAAGTGTCGGGTCCCCGATTTGCGCATGGACCTGACACCTAGCGGCGGGAAGAGGATTATAGCCACTTAACTGCTTGTTAACAGGCAGTTAACAGGCTTTTTCCAATTTTGACACTTTTACTGCGGGTTTCCCAACATCCGGACACCACGCCAGGTAAGTGTGGTGTGTTGTGAGTCTGCTGTAATGTTTATGCATTGATGACAGCTGCAGAAGTGGTGTGAAGGATCCAGTGGTGCACTGGTGAGTTTCAAAGGTAAGGAAATGTTGGGAAATTCATTTTTAATGCATTTAGACTTTTCTGTAGGCAGCACTTCAATGCTGTCAAACACTGAAAAATCAACTGTCAATAAAAATTGTGCGTGGTCCCTTTAAGAAAACCGGCGGATGACGCGCCATCAAATGATGTCATCTGACACCGGCTTCCTCTTAATTGGCCAACAAGCCTGCAGGGCAGACTTAACAAGGCCAATTGACGTAAAATTACATCTGTGGGCCGAATGTAGTTGGGGGCGGGACTGGAACCCAGGAGGCAGCTGACCCACTCCCAAGCCGCCTCGAAGCATAAAATCGCGGCCTAAGAATCTGCAATATAAGCAAGTTCTAAGACGTCATGTTCAGAGTAAGATTAGAACCTGTGAAAAGACATAAGTGGATTAATAATCTGCAAGGATAGACATGAGGTGGTCTGGGCACCGAGCCAAGCAGTCAGAAGGTGATCAGGAGATTTACGAATACACTGGACTAATAGAGAAAGGTATGAGAAAAGATGAGAAAGTAGGGTACAAGCCGTGAGAAAAGCAAAGATAGTGAGCAATGATAGCAGTTGCACTAAAGAGAACAAGATGACTTAATGGGTTAACGTGTTACGTATTAATTAAAAATAACCAGAACGTGTTGACATGTTATCACACTAGCAAGACGTTGCTAACACTATGAATGGTACAGCACACGGAAGCTCAGTGGGACTTGAAATTTTAGCTTCAACCAATGTAAGCAGATTAGAACTACGTGCTTACAACTTTTTCTGATGGGTTTCCCTGTGAATATCTGTCTGTACCAGTAATCTCATGGTCACTGTATGTAGTGGGTTGTGTAATATGATTAAAAAGCATTAAACCAACGTCTCATTGTTTCCTAGTTTTCAAGCTTGTTTAAAGGGGTCTGGATACAGATTATCCTGTAAAAACCCTATGCAGGGTGTATCAGGGCTGTTATGTCAGCCACAGGCTGATAAGGGTTCTGTTCTCCGAGTAAGGGTATGGCCCCTTTAAGAACCTCCCCTTTAAAGATAATTGCACCTGGAATGGGAGGAGACTTTCCCCAGCCAGGTGAGCATAAAAGAGAAGGTTCAGGAAAAGTAAGGGTTGAGAGAAGCTGGGAGTTGAGGAGCTAAAAAATGCATTGTGTGGCCTTGCTTTGTGTTATGTGCATTAAAAAGGTGCTTGGAACTTGAATTGATCAAGAACTACTGTTTGTAAAAGAAAGAAGGCTCCAAGACGTGGTGTCAGAAGTGGGATATGGTCTCTAATTAATAAATAAAGAAAGAGACCAGCCCAATGGAGGAAATAGAGAGAATTGGTGTGGACCACATGAGCTCTGCAAGAGGCCCATGGGACCACACAAGAGAGGACCACCCAGAACCTTGAGGCCCAGCTGGAGACCACCTGACTACTAGTGAACTAGGTTGCCCAGAGTCAAGTAGAGATCGTGGAATTGAGATAGTGGCTGGGGTGGATGGAGGGGCAGGAATCCCCTTTCCAACCTATCCAAGCCAGTCTAATGCTGCAGAAAGTGACTCCAGAGGACAAGGTGGAGGCATACATCTTGACCTTAGAAGGATGTGCCAAGAGCGAGAGGTGGCCACAAGCCAAAAGGACTGACAGCATGCTACCCATCTTAGTGGGCGATGCTCAGAAGACCTACTTTGACCTGGAGCCACAGGCGGCGGCCAACTATCCACAGTTGAAGGCAGAGATCCCCACCAGTGCTGGTGTCTCCTTAACTGTACGGGCACAGAGGTTCAATGCCTGGACCTACCTGGCCCAAGTGGTGGCTTGAACCTGACAACAACGCCCCTGCAGATTAGGAAGTGGGTAGGTCAAGGGGACCCGGCCAATGCCCAAGAATTGATTGCGCTGGTGGAAAGATAACTCGCTGCAGAGGAACTGGTTAGATCCCCAATGTTCTCCAGGCCACTCAACCCTGGACAACCCCCGAGTCCAAAGAATGGGACTGAATCCTAGGCTGTAAAACTCTAAGGGGGCAAAAAGGTGTTGAATGGCTGCGAAGAAAATCCTGCCGAAAACAGGAAACCATGGAAAATGTACTGATGTGATGAGTAGAGCCATGTAGTGGCACATTGCCCAAACCAGGTGAATCCCATGCAATCCAGCCTCAAGGAATCCGGGGATGCCAGCAGGGATTACCCCAGTTAGGAAGTACAGCTTGTAAACCATGTGGAGGCCACTTGCCCCTTCCTAGAAACAATAAAGGTGAATAGAAAGGTGATGACCCTTACTGACTCGGAGTGCAGTAACACTGGTTTCTTCGAGTTTAGTACAGCCTTCAGGTCTAGACTGCGTTGCTCCTTTCGCTAATGGTGAGCACCGGAGGGAGTGCTTCATCACTCCCCAAAACAAAATTTTTATTTAATTTGTTCATCTTCCTTTAAAAGTTTATTGTTTAATTTACAGTTTATGGGTTGTGCCCCTTTAAGAAGGGGGCACCTGCTATCTCCTAATTTGTGTTGACATCAGTCATCAATTACGTTTTAACCAATATGATACTTTGTGTTAAACAAACACTTTGGGTTCGATTTTAATTCCTGAGGCGGGCTGGAGTCGGGTTGCGTGGCGGGTGGGTTCGGGAGCCGCTTCTGGCAGGAACAGCTTCAGAGTTGCGATTTTTATTAAAATACCTTGTTAATTTCATGGAGGTGTGCTGGCCGGTCCTCTGATGACGTCCTAATAGCAGCTGCTTTTAAAGCTGCCTTCCAACCTGAGCCTTTCCATTGTGGTTTCCTGCACTTCTTTTCAAAGCTATGACTTCTTCCAGAGGCAAGGCAGCTCCTCGTTTTAATGATGAGTCCCTCCAAGTTCTTGTCGATGCTGTCAGAGGGTGCAGGGAGATTCTCTTTCCTCCTGATGGCCGGAGGAAGCCTCCTCAGCAGACCAAGGCAGCCTGGCTGCACATTGCTCAGGAGGTGAACGTAAGGTGCATTTATGCACGCTCATGGATCCAGTGCCGCAAAAGGTTTAAGGATCTTGTGAGAACATTAAAAATGAGTATCCAATCTCACTTGCCTTCACTCTGCTTCCCTTCTCTTCTCATCACCTGCACTCTGCTTTAAAAGCCTCCTCCTTCACATCTCACCTTACTCTTACTTCCCTTGCACCCTTTCCTCTCCATCTCTGTCTCTGCACTGAATCACTTCAGCATCCTGCCTATGCACCCTTTAGACTCACTCTTACTGTCATGCAGTGACAACAACTAACAACGTATAGGGAGTTACCTTCCTCTTGGCACCTTACCCCATCTTCGTCTCATTCAAATCTTCTATGATAGGGATTAATCACACTCACTCCATCATTGCGGCTGAAACATTGCTTGTGTCCCTCCTTGCAGGAAAAGATAGCCCACAATAAGAGGGAGAGAGCAATGACTGGAGGAGGAACAGCTTCCCTTGTAACATTGACCAGTGCTGAGGAGGCAGAAAATGAGATTGTTGAAGGTGACGAGGACCTGGAAGCGGGCGAAGGAGAGACGGGCACACTAGAGGAAGCTGGTGACATAATAAATTTTCATCCCTCTCAGAAAGCAATGCAATATGATATTCATAGAGAATCGCTTTGTATCATCTGCTCAAAAGGATGTGTCTGCTACATCAATATCAGATGTCTAATTCAAGCCTTTACTCTCCCATAGGACCATCAAGTGCCCCCCTCCCCACGATCCATGACGAAGACCCGGACATCTCCTCAGAGGAACCTGAAGCCTCTGAGGGATCAGCGTCACCAGGACTCAGCGCACCCAGCACCAGCGCAGTAACGCACACCTCGGTGGGGCCATCGTGAGTTAGATTAGTGTTGCTCACTTGTGCGCTGTGATAGAGCAGGTGGCATCAGCAGATGATGGAGAAAATGACAGCAGTGGAGAGTCCTCCTCGGAGGTTGCAGGACTCTCCTAGCTTTGCTGAGCTGCATGCAGACACTGTGCCTCTGGGGCCATCCAGAAAAAGAGCGGTTCGTGAAATACAGGAACAAGTGCAGCTGTCTCTGGTAGGGTTTGTCTCCAGGGTTAGTGCGAGTGGAGAGAATGGAGGAGTTCATCTCTAACATCAGCACTGCCGTGGTGCAGGTAATGGCACATGAACGCACCACCATGGATAGAATGGCAACCTCCGTGGAAAGGATGGCTATGGCCATGGAGGAAATAAGTCGCCAGAGTCAGGAAAACATGGTGACTGTTCAGAATAGAATGACATTCCTGGAGGAGTGATGGGCAGCTATTGAGCAGAGAGACCAGAGCTTCATGGATGTCCTTTTGAGGAGGACTGCCAGTGCAGATACGGGTCCTCCTGGCCCCCCTGAAGTGCAGCAAGGTGCTCTCCTGCCACTTGCCAGCACTAAGGTGTTCCTAGAGAGCAAATAATAAAAATGACAACAGAGAAGGTCATAGACTTAGGTAGCAGTGGGGAAATTAAAAATCAGAGCGTGTCAGGAAGGGGCAGAAGGTATGGAGTAAAAGGTAAAGTAATAAAAAGGGCAAAAGCAGGAACTAAGTGTCACAAAACATATTTGAAAGTTCTCTATCTGAATGCACGTAGCATTCGTAACAAAATAGATGAGTTAATGGCACAAATAACTACATATGGGTATGATCTTGTGGCCATTACAGAAACATGGCTGCAGGGTGACAATGCCTGGGAATTAAACATACCAGGTTATTTAACGATCAGGAAGGACAGGCAGGAAGGAAGGGGAGGTGGGGTGGCTATGTTAATAAAGGAAGGAATCACTGTAATACAGAGAAATGATATTGGGTCAAAAGATCAGGATAATGAAACAGTTTGGGTGGAGGTAAGGAATAATAAGGGGAAAAAAACACTAGTGGGCGTAGTCTATAGGCCTCCGAACAGTTGCAACTCTGTTGGACGGAGTATCAATCAGGAAATAGTTGAGGCTTGTAATAAGGGAACATCTATAATTATGGGGGATTTTAACTATCATATTAATTGGACAAATCAAATTGGGCAGGGCTGCCTTGAGGATGAGTTCATTGAGTGTATTAGGGATGGGTTTCTTGAGCAGTATGTAACTGAACCGACCAGGGGGCAAGCAACCTTAGATCTGGTCCTGTGTAACGAGGCAGGATTAATTAAAAATGTCCTAGTAAAGGATCCCCTTGGAATGAGTGACCATAACATGGTTGAATTCCATATTCAATTAGAGGGTGAGAAGGTTGGATCTCAAACAAGCGTGCTAAGCTTGAATAAAGGAGACTATGAAGGTATGAGAATGGAATTGAGTAGAGTGGATTGGGAAAATAGATTAAAGGGTAAGACGATACATGATCAGTGGTGTACATTTAAGGAGTTATTTTACAACTTCCAAAAAATATATATTCCACTGAGAAGAAAAGGGTGTAAAAGAAAAGACAGCCATCCGTGGCTAAGTAAAGAAATTAAGGATAGTATTCGACTAAAAACAAGGGCATAAGGTAGCCAAATCTAGTGGGAAGATAGAGGATTGGGAAAACTTTAAAAGACAGCAAAAAATAACAAAAAGATTGAATAAGAAAGGGAAGATAGATTATGAAAGTAAATTAGCAAGAAATATAAAAACAGATAGTAAGAGTTTTTATAGTTATATAAAAAGAAAAAGGGTGGCTAAAGTAAATGTTGGTCCCTTAGAGGATGAGACCGGGAAATTAATGGTGGGAAATATGGAGATGGCAAAAACACTGAATGAATATTTTGTATCAGTCTTTACAGTAGAGGACACTAAGAATACCCCAACACTGGACAAACAGGGGGCTATAGGGGGGAGGAGCTAAACATGATCAAAATCACTAAGGAAGTTGTACTCGGTAAAATAATGGGACTCAAGGCGGATAAATCACCTGGACCGGATGGCTTACATCCTAGGGTCTTGAGGGAAGTGGCGGTAGGGATTGTGGATGCATTGGTAATAATTTTCCAAAACTCCCTGGACTCGGCAAAGGTCCCGGCAGACTGGAAAACTGCTAATGTAACACCCTTATTTAAAAAGGGCAGTAGGCAGAAGGTTGGAAACTATAGACCGGTTAGCCTAACATCTGTGGTAGGTAAAATTTTGGAGTCCATTATTAAGGAGACAGTAACAAGACATTTGGATAATCATAATTTAATAGGACAAAGTCAGCATGATTTTATGAAGGGGAAGTCATGTTTGACAAATTTGTTGGAGTTCTTTGAGGAAGTAACATATAGGGTGGATAAAGGGGAACCAGTGGACGTAGTGTATTTAAACTTCCAAAAGGCAGTTGACAAGGTGCCACACAAAAGATTATTGCTTAACATAAAAAATCACGGGATTGGGGGTAATATTCTGGCATGGATAGAAGATTGGCTATCTAACAGAAGGCAGAGAGTTGGGATAAATGGTTCATTCTCAGACTGGCAATCAGTAACTAGTGGTGTTCCGCAGGGGTCAGTGCTGGGTCCCCAACTCTTTACAATCTATAGTAACGATTTGGAGGAGGGGACCGAGTGTAACATATCAAAGTTTGCAGATGATACTAAGATGGGGGGGAAAGTAGTGAGTGAGGAGGACATAAAAAACCTGCAAGGGGACATAGACAGGCTAAGTAAGTGGGCAGAGATTTGGCAGATGGAATACAATACTGGAAAGTGTGAGGTTATGCACTTTGGCAGGAAAAATCGTAGAGCAAGTTATTATCTTAATGGCAAGAAACTGGAAAGTACTGAAGTACAAAGGGATCTGGGGGTCCTGGTGCATGAAACTCAAAAGGTTAGTATGCAGGTGCAGCAAGTGATTAAGAAGGCCAATGGAATGTTGGCTTTCATTGCTAGGGGGATAGAATATAAAAATAGGGAGGTATTGCTTCAGTTGTACAAGGTATTGGTGAGACCGCACCTGGAATACTGCATACAGTTTTGGTGTCCATACTTAAGAAAAGACATACTTGCTCTCGAGTCAGTACAAAGAAGGTTCACTCGGTTAATCCCGGGGATGAGGGGATGGACGTATGAGGAGAGGTTGAGTAGATTGGGACTCTACTCATTGGAGTTCAGAAGAATGAGAGGCGATCTTGTTGAAACATATAAGATTGTGAAGGGGTTGGATCGGGTGGATGCGGGGAGGATGTTCCTGATGATGGGTGAAACTAGAACTAGGGGGCATAGTCTTAGAATGAGGGGCTGCTCTTTCAAAATTGAGATGAGGGGGAACTACTTCACTCAGAGGATGGTAGATCCATGGAATATGCTGCCCCAAAAAGCTGTAGAAGCTACATCATTACATAAATTTAAAACAGAAATAGACAGTTTCCTAGAAGTAAAGGGAATTAAGGGTTACGGGGAGCGGGCAGGAATTTGGACATGAGTCTAGGTTCGGATCGGTCATGGTAGCGGAGCGGGCCCAGGGGCCGTGTAGCCTGATCCTGCTCCTAGTTTGTGTGTCTAATTCTGTTAGATTCAGGAGATGGTTCTGTGATAGTAGATTGGCGGTTAGGATCAGATCAGCCATGATCTTATTGAATGGCGGAGCAGGCTCGAGGGGCCGATTGGCCTACTCCTGCTCCTATTTCTTATGTTCTTATGTTCTTATGTGGCTGACCCATGAGAGGGACGTTGTTGGCAGGACAGAAGGAAGTGTGGGCTCCTCTTAAAGCGCTCACACAACCATGCCACTATGAAGCCCTCGGTCAGAGACCCACTTTGCAGAGACAACTGAGGTGGCCGTTTCAGCCCCTGCACAGCTGCAGGAAGAGCAGCGTGTTGAAGAGCCCTCCCAGGCTCCCAAACCCAGAGGATGCCCGCCAAAGGCATCTAAGCAGGTGTAGCATCCTAGTCAGCAAGGTGCCTCTACATCTGCTGAAGCCACAGGGGAAGCACCATATAGAAGCACGCGTAAGAGAAAGATTTAGCACCTATAGTCACAAGGAGACTCACATGGGTGATGTTTCTTTTTTTTTCTGACTGTTGTTGGTATAATTTGTCATGTGTTAAAGATAAATTATGTCAAACAGTTGATTGTGTGGCCTATGTGTTCTGGGAAATGGCAAAAACGCATTGAGGGCTCAGGGCGACTTACTTTTACCATCAGCATTACAAATGTAATAGGAAATAAGAGGGCCTAGCAGAGATGAAGTATGACGTTGGACAAGTGTCGCCTGCAATTACAGAGCCATATAGTGGCCACCTATGGTCAAAGAGTAAGCTTATGGTAGTGTGGCATGGCAGTGTGCATACCCTGGTTGACGGGCAGCAGTGAACTGGAGAGATGTTGCATTGGTCACAACAGGGCATGCAAGGCTCCCCTCGTCCTCCTCCAACTGCTCTTCCCAGGACGATATGTGGTGAGTCATGTGGCTGCTACTCCCCCGATTATGAGGACCAGGATGAGAGGGCATAAATGTTTCCCATCCCCTTGCTACAGATTTTATTTGAGGTAATCATCTTGCAAGCGCACAGTTGAAGTGGCCTGAAATAATTCCATTCATGACACACTGTAGATGGGTGTCAGCTTGAACAGTCAGTAGATGTGCAAAATGTTATCCCATATCTACAACAGCAAAGTTGCTGCATTTGAATGTCAGCCATGTTTCAGGGGCACTTTTAAAGCACTCCACCAATGCATACAAATCATGTCCTCCAGCAACTCGTCTCCTTGTACCTGGCCTGTTTCTGACTAGTTGGGAAACAGGAGCCAGAAGCAGGAAAATGGGAAACCACAATGAAAGTAGGATTGCAAAGCAGTTAACAGGCAGTTAACTGCCTTAACTACCTGTCCCACTGGTTGGAGACGGGTCAGTTTGGGAGCAGCTAAACAGACACTCAGGAAAATCGGGTGGGGGCGGGTTGGGTGCCTGAAGCCATTTTTCTTGATTTTCCCAACAGACCCGCCTCCAAACCCGCCTCCTCAGGGCAATTAAAACCGAGCCCCTTGTGTCTGTCTTCACTGGAGAAGATGCAAAAAACTTCCCGGAAATAGTGGAGAACCAAGGCTCTTGCAAGAATGAGGAACTGAAAGAAATTAGTATTAGTAAAAAAATAGTACTGGAGAAATTAATGGGACTGAAAGCCGATAAATCCCCTGGACCTGATGGCCTACATCCTAGGGTTTTGAAAGAGGTAGCTATAGAGATAGTGATGTATTGATTGTCATTTTCCAAAATTCCATAGATTCTGGAATGGTTCCTGCAGATTGGAAAGTAGCAAATGTAACTCCACTATTAAAGAAAGGAGGGAGAGAGAAAACTAGGGAACTACAGACCAGCTAGCCTGACATCAGTAGTAGGGAAAATGCTAGAATCTATTATTAAGGACGTGGTAACAGGGCACTTAGAAAATAATATTAGAATTGGGCAGAGTCAACACGGATTTATGAAAGGGAAATCGTGTTTGACAAATCTGTTAAGAGTTTTTTGAGGTTGTAACTAGCAGAATAGATAAGGGGGAACCAGTGGATGTGGTGTATTTGGATTTTCAGAAGGCATTCGATAATGTACCACACAAGAGGTTATTAAACAAAATGAGGGCTCATGGGATTGGGGGTAATATACTAGCATGGATTGAGGATTGGTTAATGGACAGAAAACAGAGAGTAGGAATAGAGTCATAGAGTTATACAGCACAGAAAGAGGCCCTTCGGCACATCGCGTCCGCGCCGGCCATCAAGCCCTGTCTAATCTAATCCCCAATTTCCAGCATTTGGTCCGTAGCCTTGTATGCTATGGCATTTCAAGTGCTCATCCAAATGCTTCTTGAATGTTGTGAGGGTTCCTGCCTCTACCACCCTTTCAGGCAGTGAGTTCCAGATTCCAACCACCCTCTGGGTGAAAAAGTTTTTCCTCAAATCCCCTCTAAACCTCCTGCCCCTTACCTTGAATCTATGCCCCCTTGTTATTGACCCCTCTACTAAGGGGAAAAGTTCCTTTCTATCTACCCTATCTATGCCCCTCATAATTTTGTATACCTCAATCAGGTCCCCCCTCAGCCTTCTCTGCTCCAAGGAAAACAACCCCAGCCTGTCCAGTCTTTCTTCATAGCTGAAGCGCTCCAGCCCAGGTAACATCCTGGTAAATCTCCTCTGCACCCTCTCCAAAGCAATCACATCCTTCCTATAGTGTGGCGACCAGAACTGCACACAGTACTCCAGCTGTGGCTTTACCAGCATTTTGTACAGCTCCATCATAACCTCCCTGCTCTTATATTCTATGCCTTGGCTAATGAAGGCAAGTATCCCATATGCCTTTTTAACCACCTTATCCACCTGTTCTGCTGCTTTCAGGGATCTATGTACATGCACACCAAGGTCCCTCTGATCCTCTGTCTTTCCTAGGGTCTTACCATTCATTGTGTATTCCCTTGCCTTGTTAGTCCGTCCAAAATGCATCACCTCACACTTTTCAGGGTTAAATTCCATTTGCCACTGCTCCGCCCATCTGACCAACCCATCTATATCGTCCTGTAGCCTGAGGCTTCCCTCCTCGCTATTTACCACCCCACCAATTTTCGTGTCATCTGCGAACTTACTGATCATACCTTTTACATTCACATCCAAATCATTAATGTAGACCACAAACAGCAAGGGACCCAGCACCGATCCCTGCGGTACCCCACTGGACACAGGCTTCCAGTCACAAAAACAACCTTCCACCATCACCCTCTGCCTTCTGCCACTAAGCCAGTTTTGGATCCAATGTGCCAAGGCACCCTGGATCCCATGGGCTCTTACCTTCCTGACCAGTCTCCTATGCGGGACTTTATCAAAAGCCTTACTGAAATCCATGTAAACCACATCCACTGCACTACCCTCATCCACACACCTAGTCACCCCCTCGAAAAATTCAATCAAATTGGTCAGACATGATCTTCCCTTGACAAAGCCATGCTGGCTATCCCTAATTAATCCTTGCCTCTCCAAGTGGAGACCAATTCTGTCCCTCAGAATTTTTTCCAATAATTTCCCTACCACTGATGTTAGTCTCACTGGCCTGTAATTCCCTGGTTTATCCCTACTACCCTTCTTGAATAATGGTACAACGTTAGCTGTTCTCCAGTCCTCTGGCACATCCCCTGTGGCCAGAGAGGTTCTGAAAATTTGTGTCAGAGCCCCTGCAATCTCCTCCTTTGCCTCACATAGTAGCCTGGGATACATCTCGTCCGGGCCTGGGGATTTATCCACTTTTAAGCCTGCTAAAACCGCTAGTACCTCCTCCCTCTCGATGCTAATATGTTCAAGTATATCACAGTCCCCCTGCCCGATTTCTATGTCCACATCGTCCTTCTCCATAGTGAACACAGATGCAAAAAATTCATTTAAAACCCCACCTACATCCTCTGGCTCTACACACAGCTTGCCACTTTGGTCCCTAATGGGCCCTACTCTTTCCCTAGTTATCCTCTTGCCCTTAATATACTTATAAAACACCTTAGGATTTTCCTTTATTTTGCTCGCCAGTGTTATTTCATGGCCCCTCCTCGCTCTCCTAATTTCTTTTTTAAGTATCCCCCTAAACGGGTAATTTTCGGGTTGGCAGGCTGTAACTAGTGGGATACCGCAAGGATCAGTGCTTGGGCCTCAGCTATTCACAATCTACATGAGGGGACCAAATGTAATATATCCAAGTTTGCTGATGATGCAAAGCTGGGTGGGAATGTAAGTTGTGAGGAGGATGCAAGGAGGCTTCAAGGGGATATAGACAGGCTAAGTGAGTGAGCAAGAACATGGCAAATGGAATATAATGTTGAGAAATGTGAAGTTATCCACTTTAGTAGGAAAAATAGAAAAGCAGAGTATTTTTTAAATGGTGAGAGAATGGGAAATGTTGGTGTTCAGAGGTACCTGGGTGTCTTTGTACATGAATCACTGAAAGTTAACATGCAGGTACAGCGAGCAATTAGGAAACAAATGGTATGTTGGCCTTTATTACTAGAGGATTTGAGTATAAGAGTAAAGACATCGTACTGCAATTATATAGGGGCCTAGTGAGACCACAGCTGGAGTATTGTGTACATTTTTGGTCTCCTTACCTAAGGAAGGATATACTTGCCATAGAGGGAGTGCAACAAAGGTTCACCAGACTGATTCCTGGGATGGGGGGGATTGTCCTATGAGGAGAGATTGAGTAGACTAGGCCTATATTCTCCAGAGTTTGGAAGGATGAGAGGTGATCTCATTGAAACATACAAAATTCTTACAGGGCTTGACAGAGTAGATGCAGGGAGGATGTTTCCCCTGGCTGGGGAGTCTAGAACCAGGGGTCACAGTCTCAGAATAAGGACTGAGATGAGGAGAAATTTCTTCACTCAGAGGGTGGTGAATCTTTGGAATTCTCTACCCCAGAGGGCTGTGGAGGCTCAGTCATTGAGTATATTCAAGACAGAGATTGATAGATTTTTGAATACAGTATTAAGGGAATCAAGGGAAATGGGGATAGTGCAGGAAAGTGGAGATGAGGTAGAAGATCAGCCATGATCTTATTGAATGGCAGAGCAGGCTCAAAGGGTCAAATGGCCTAGCCTTGTTCCTATTTCTTATGTTCAAGGGATATGGGGATAGTTCAGGAAAGTGGAGACGAGGTAGAAGATCAGCCATGATCTTATTGAATGGCGGAGCAGACTCCTGCTCCTATTTCTTATGAAGTAGACCATGTTGCTAAAATAGCAGTAAGGTTTGTACATGGGGATGTATTTTATTACCCCACCACCTAGGTCAAGCTGGAAGTGTAGGGGGCTGCCTGGGAAGTAAAGGCTGAGGTGGTACCCAAGCTTCCTCAGCCTGTAATGCTGGGGATAGATTTCCTGAGGTTTAATATCCAGATCCAAAGGAATGGAGGGGATCCAAATTGCTTACAAGAAAGGGGGCAGGTTGAGAACCTCTCCCAAGTGTTTCCCTTTTCAGATCCCGAGTTGTATCAGGGGTGCGGGAAACCAGAAAATCAAAGTGAGGAGAGGTAGAAGCCAATCCGGCTCGAGGCAGAATTCAAACACAAATCTGCGAAGTTTTTGCAAGAGCATGATGAGATGATGGCCACCCAGGAATCTTTGAACCGCCAGTTACAGCAAAAGCTGGCTGGTCTGACCCGACGATTTGAAGAGCTGGTGGAAGCCAATGAAAGTCTGCAGAAAGCAGAGGAGGAACTTCTAGAACTGCAGTTTAAAATCAGCTACGGGAAGTGTGGCAACTCCAGCCTAATGTCTGAACTGGGAAACCTACGTAAGCGGGTACTGAAGATGGAGGAAAAAGTATCCACACTTTGTAAGGGGTTTTAGATCGCAGAGGTTTCCCTCTCTAGAGGCCTCTCTCTCTTGCACAGTAAACCGTGAGAGGTTCGACCCACTCGCCCCTTAGATTCTGTACTCTGGACTTTGGGGCAGGAACTACAATGCAGAGAAAACTCTTATAGACCAAGTTTGATGAAATGAAATGGAATTTTATTGCATAATGTAAAACAAATCAAATGCAAGCAAATAAGAGGGTACATGGGAGGGAAAAACACAAACAAATCATAATGACACAATACTAACTAAGGCAAATACAGGCATGTTATACTCTACAAAGATCATCATGAAATGGGGAAAACACACGGAACATCGAGGGACAACAACTCATGTTAATTATACCCTTAAATGTCCACCCCCTTAAACCTATCTAGATCTGATTGTGAAGGGCCAGAAACATGCTCACCAATCCAACTAGGAAGTGTAAGGTTTTGAAACAGGTCTGCGTTTGATCCTTTCAGGTGTCCTGTCTCCACGTGGTTAGTGGAGCCCCAGCGAGCTGCGCCACATCTCTCTCCTGAGGTGGGGGTCAGGGACGGCTGGACACAGGCTGGCCTGGATGTCGACGGGGTCGGGGATCGTCTGCTCGACCCCGGTCAGAGGAGCCTCAGGCTGGCCCCCATAGTTTCTTCAGTTTTTTATTGTCTCTTCTCCCGGGCCGGAGTGGGTCGATGGCCTCCCGTTTCGTCAACGGCCCGGGGTTGGTCGATGATCTCCCGATGTTTTACCCCGGGGCGGGACGCCGGCTCGAACCGTCTTCTTTTCCTTCTAGCGATGATGCCACCAATACGATGGTAGCACCACGATGGCTTCTTTTTCTTTCTACCCCTGGGTTCCCAGATATACTTCTCATCAGAAGCCCTTATCTCGCGCAAAATCAGGTTAGTCTTTTGTTTTAATTTTGGCGGGCTGGGAGCACAACGGGGTAGTTATTATATTTTAAACTGTTCTTGGATGGCCGGTAACGGGCCATCTCTGGTCTGGAATGACCTTCATTGTTTTTAATGTCCTGGTGATGCCCTTAACGGGTCCTTGATGCTCTTCTCATGAATATGAAACTGTTCCCTTTTGTCTGGGTAAACATTTAGATGGATTTTATATGCAGGCCGATCTTACTGGATCTGCATCCAATCTATATGTATATGTGGGTGTCTGGTTTCGTTCTCTCAGAAACGGCTTCCAGAACTTACTGTGGGCTGAATCCACAAAGCTGTCTGAGGACTGCAGGAACCATTTTAAAGTGTCCCAATAAGTTGGTCACGGGGTCTGGTGGCCATTTTGAATGCCCCTTTTTCCTAGGCTTCTTTTAAAACAGTCTTTAAAATCATGGCCTCTTCTGCCATTCGACCCTTTATAATATAAAGTTCAATTTTGCGAATCCTACAACTTCTCAGTGAAAGGGATGAACTGAAGATGAACCTTAAAAGTTAAGAGCAAAAGCCAAATGATCTGCACTTTAGGGTTGGTTTGTTGAAGAGGCTTGACCACGTAGAAGAGACTGAAAGTGATACGCTGATAAACAGAGCAAAGAAAGAACTGGACAGACTTTCGTAAGACACCCGGCCAGACAATTGTAAAATTAAAGAGCGCTGGAAATAGTGTCTGAACTCTCGATTGAAACAGTTGAAGGTGACCCAATGAAGGCTGAGGATGAGTATGATCAGCTTCAG
Source organism: Somniosus microcephalus (assembly GCF_052327205.1). Classification (NCBI taxonomy): domain Eukaryota; kingdom Metazoa; phylum Chordata; class Chondrichthyes; order Squaliformes; family Somniosidae; genus Somniosus; species Somniosus microcephalus. Next base: position 224,662,161 of record NC_140990.1, read on the forward strand.
CAGAAGTTTAAGGCCAATTATTCAGTTCTTCGGAAGAGATTCCAACAAGAAGAAAACCATCTGATGAGCAATCAATGGCAAGTGGAACTTAAGAAGCCCATGGAACGACCCTCGGTGTTGGAGAGATATCCACCAGCTACAAACAAGTTAAATATGAGGAGATCCTGGATGCCCTGGATGAAGAAGAAGGAAAATGGGCAACGTAATGGTCCTGAAAAAATTGCCTACACTAATGATGGTCCCGGCCGTCCTGGGGAGGTGGTACTGTCACAGAAACAAGGACTGCCACTGCACATTCGGGTAACTCCTGAACACTGGAATGTCGATGCCCTCTCCCGCACATACTATCTCACGCCACAGGCCGCTAGAACCAATGGCTGTGCTGGGGTGGGGTTGGGGGAATGTGTAGCAGGATGATTGAGGGCCGGTATGTTAGCCGCAAGTAAGCATATGGCCCCTTTAAGAACATCCTCTTTAAAGATAATTGCACCTGGAGTGGGAGGAGACTTTCCCCAGCCAGTGAGCATAAGAGGGGAGGTTCAGCAGAAGTAAAGGGCAAGAGTTGAGCTAAAAGACTTATTGTGTGAGCTTGCTTTGTGTTATATACGTTAAAAGGTGTTTGGAACTTGGATTGATCAAGGACTACTGTTTGTAAAAGAAAGAAGGCTCCATGATGGTAGGACCCTGTAACAGTATATATTTAGTCTATTGGGTGGCAAAAGCCTAACATCTTTTATTGTAGATCCTCTAGAATTGCTAACCTTATGTCTGACGGACTCGTGGTTTTCCATAACGCAATCAAATGAGAAAATACTCAACTGGAGGAGGGCTAATTTCAGTGAGTTGAAAAAAGATCTGGCCCAGGCACATTGGAATCAAAGATTGGCAGGTAAAACAGTAAATGAGCAATGGGAGACCTTCAAAGAGGAGATAGTTCAGATGTAGACTAGACACATTCCCACGAAGGGGAGCAGCGGGGGAGGAAGGGCATCCAAAGCTAGAGCTCCATGGATGACTAAAGAGATTTAAAAAAATGAATTAGAAAAAGGAGGCTTGTGATAAATGTTAGGCTCATAATATAGTAGAGAGCCAAGCTGAATACAGAAAGTACAGAGGAGAATGGAAAAAGGAAATAGGAGGGGCAAAGAGACTGTGAGAATAGATTAGCGGGTAACATAAAAGGGAGTCCAAAAGTCGTTTATAAACATATAAATAGCAAATGGCCATGTAAAGGAAGGGTGGGGCTAATTCAGGACCAAAAAGGAGATCTTGTGGAGGCAGTGGGCATGGCTGAGGTACTAAGTGAATACTTTGCATCTGTCTTCACTAAAGAAGAGGATGCTGCCAACAATGTCACCGTAAAGGAGGAGATAGTAGAGAAATTGAATAGGATAAAAATTGATAGAGGAGCAACTTAAAACATTGGCAGCACTCAAAGTAGAAAAGTCACCTGGTCCAGATGGAAGGCATCTTAGTTTGCTGAGGGAAGTAAAGGTGGAGATGGTGGAGGCTCTGGCCACAATCTTCCAATCCTCCTTTAGATACAGGAGTGGTGCCAGAGGACTGGAGGATTGCAAATGTTACACCTCTGTTCAAAAAATGAGAGGGTGATAAACTGACAACCAGAGGCCAGTCAGCCTAACATCAGTGGTGGGGAAACTTTTAGAGACAGTATTCTGAGACAAAATTAGTGGTCACTTGGAAAAATATGGGTTAATAAATGACAGCCAGCACGGATTTGTTAAAGGCAAGTTGTGTTTGACCAACTGCACTTCCAAACTCCTAATCTTCTGATTCTCTGTTTTAAGATACACTTCCAAATTGTAAAAAGTACCTTTTTGTTATGGCTTTCTATTCATTCGAATAGTAATTTGCAGTTTGAATTTATATTTTAGCTGTAAACTGCGAACTTCTCATTTGCTTGTTTTGTGTTTTGTTTTGTTCTATGTCTAATCCACAAATTCTTATCTCCCATACAAAGCCATTTATATTCGAGTGACTAGTAAAGTCACAAATAAGACAAAAAAGTTACATTTGCTCCTAAAATAGCTACAGCTTCTGCCTTGTCTAATTGAGTGCATTCATTGGTTTCTGAATGTACCACTAGATGGCGCACAATATAGAAATAAGGCAATAGCAAAATACTGCGGATGCTGCAAATCTGAAACAACAACAGAAAATGCTGGAAACACTCAGCAGGTCAGGCAGCATCGTGGAGAGAGAAACAGAGTTAACATTTCAGGTCGATGACCCTTCGTCAGAGCTGGAAAAAGTTGGAGATGGAACAGATTTTTAAGCAAGTGTAGGGGCAGGGAGAGTCGGGAGGGGAGGAAAGAACAAAAGGGAAGGTCTGTGATAGGATGGAAGGCAGGAGAGATTAAAAGACAAAAGGGATGATGGTGCAGGCAGAAGGAGATGGTAATGGGACAAGTTAAGAAACAAAAGATGACTCTAGATGAAGTGTAAATGGCGATGGCAGAATCATCAACAGCTGCCATGTGAGAGAGAGAAAAAAAATGATAGGGGCTGAGGTTGTGGTCTGAACTTGTTGAACTCGATGTTGAGTCCAGAAGGCTGTAAAGTGCCTAATTGAAAGATGAGGTGCTGTTCCTCGAGCTTATGTTGAGCTTCGTTGGAACAGTGTAAGAGGCCGAGAACGGAGACGTCAGAGTGGGAATTAAAGTGACAGGCAACCGGAAGCTCAGGGTCACCCTTACGGACTGAACGGAGGCGTTCCGCAAAGCGGTCACCCAATCTGTGTTTGGTTTCCCCAAGGTAGAGGAGACTGCATCGTGAGCAGCGAATACAGTATACTAAATTGCAAGAAGTACAGGTAAATCGCTGTTTCACCTGGAAGGAGCATTTGGGGCCCTGGACCGTGGGAAGGGGTATTGGGGGTGATAGAGGAGTGGGCCAGGGTGTCGCAAAGGGAGCAGTTCCTTCAGAATGCTGGAAGGGGGGGGGAGGGGAAAATGTGTTTGGTGGTGGGATCACGCTGGAGGTGGCGGAGGATGATCCGTTGAATGTGAAGGCTGGTGGGGTGAAAGGTGAGGACAAGGGGAACCCTATCATGATTCTGGGAGGGATGGGGTGAGAGCAGAAGTGTGGGACATAGAATGGACACGTGGTATCCTTCCCCTCTCTCCCAGAACTATGATAGGGTTCCCCTTGTCCTCACCTTTCACCCTCATCTCAGTCTTGAATGTAGAAGTTCATTCTACGACCTTTGCTCCCCGACAGGAAGCGCATTCAGCCATCACTAACTGATTACTGACATAAGAAATAGGAGCAGGAGTAGGTGGATCGGTGGCCCCACTGTCTCGTCACTCGCAGGCTGGCCTTGCTCTGCTTTTGACCTGTAGTGGCGCTTCTTAGTTTCCAAACAGGCAGCCACTGAGCTGTGGGGTTTTTAACAACGAGTAGACGCGTGTCGAAATAAAGCGTTCCCAAACGTAGCTTTGTCTTTTAAACTGTTTACTATAACACTTAACAAACGGAATTACAAAGCAAACACATATAAACGAACACGGTCAAAAACTGTACTGCTCCAAACCTCACAGCTTCTGCCTCCTTCAACCACGTGCAGTTTAAACTGTAAAATGGCTGCACCCATGTGTGGCTTAGGGACTGTTCCATTGTGGCAAGAATGAAGGGGGTGTCTCGGACTATACTACTGGAGCAAGAACATAGGGGGTTTCGTAATACAATAAGTCGGTCAGGTAAATTAACTGTATTATGCCATTTAACCACTATTTTAAAGTATTTTCTTAAGCTTTTATGGCTCTTACATTCCGGCCCCATGGCTCCCCGTCGGGGAATTGAACCCCGGTCTCCCGCGTGACAGGCGGGGATACTTACCACAGCCACTGAGCTGTGGGGTTTTTAACAACGAGTAGACGCTTGTCGAAATAAAACGTTCCCAAACGTAGCTTTGTCTTTTAAACTGTTTACTATAACACTTAACAAACGGAATTACAAAGCAAACATGTATAAACGAACACAGTCAAAAACTGTACTGCTCCAAACCTCACAACTTCTGCCTCCTTCAACCACGTGCAGTTTAAACTGTAAAATGGCTGCACCCATGTGTGGCTTAGGGACTGTTCCATTGTGGCAAGAATGAAGGGGGTGTCTCGGACTATACTACTGGAGCAAGAAAATAGGGGGTTTCTTAATACAATAAGTCGGTCAGGTAAATTAACTGTATTATGCCATTTAACCACTATTTTAAAGTATTTTCTTAAGCTTTTATGGCTCTTACATTCCGGCCCCTAATTGACTAGGCACATGAAGCATATCAATTACTCAAACATTAAGAGTCATAAACTAATGAGTTCAACATATTTACAATATAAGTGTCCACTTTTTTCATTCGGGAACCTTTCACGCTGCTTCTTGTAGCAGGCAGAGCTTTGTGATCGGTCTTTCCAGGGTACTGGTCTTGGTTTGCAAACAAACGCGACGAACGACGCCTCTGGAGTCTGGCATGGTCTTAATTATTTTTCCCATCAACCAAGAATTTCTAGGGGCTGAATCATCCACAATTAAGACAATGTCTCCGACAATGAAGTTCCTCTTTATTTTGGACCATTTTTGACGCTCCTGTAGCAGAGGTAAGTATTCTCTTGTCCATCTGGTCCAGAAAAGGTCTGACATATACTGAACTTGCCTCCACTTCCGACGGGCATACAGATCTTCCTTTTTGAAGACTCCCGGGGGCATGGCTGGCTGTGTTTTCAACAACAACAGGTGGTTCGGAGTCAGAGCTTCGAGGTCATTGGGATCATCTGATGTCTTAGTTATCGGTCGGTCATTAATGATGGCTTCGACCTCGCACAGAACGGTTTGGAGTCCCTCGTCGTCAAGCGCTTGCTGCTTCAGTACAGAACTGAGTAGTTTTCTTACGGTGCGTATCTGTCTTTCCCAGACACCTCCGTGGTGGGATGCAGCCGGAGGATTGAAGATCCACTTAATTCCTGTTTGCATCATGGCTTCCTGTATTTTAAGCTGATTCCAACCTTCAATAGCTTCCCGTAGTTCTCTCTCCGCTCCGACGAAATTAGTGCCATTATCAGAACGCATAATGGACACCTGTCCTCTTCTACAGACAAAGCGCCGCAAGGCGTTAATACAGGAATCAGTGTCAAGCGTGTGTGCCACCTCAATATGAACAGCTCTGATGGTCAAACAAGTGAAAAGCACACCATATCTCTTGACAAGGCTCCGTCCTCGCTTTACCTCGAAAGGCCCGAAATAGTCCACCCCTACGTTTGTAAATGGGGGCTTGTCTGGTAACAAACGGTCTTCAGGCAGGTCTGCCATTTTCTGCTCCCCAGCTCTAGCGTGTAACCGTCTGCAAACAATGCATTCAGAGAGTATTTTTCTTATTACGGAATTAGCTCCTGGAATCCAGTATCTTTGTCTTAGCTTCGCAAGCACGTGATTCCTCCCACTGTGTCCAATACTCTGGTGTATATGCTGAAGAATGAGGGTAGCAACCCGGAGGTCCTTAGAAAGGATAGCAGGATGCTTGGCCTCCTCTGGCATTGCAGATTTGTTTAGTCTCCCTCCCACCCTCAGTACTCCATCTTGCAGTGTAGGGTCCAGCTTGTAGATATGACTACCTTTCTTGATTGGAGTATTTCGCTGTAGAGCTTCGATTTCTTCTGGGTATCTTTGTCTTTGACTGAAGCGAACTATCTCCTTCTCAGCCTTGGCCAAATCCTCCACGGTCAATGAATTCTTGCCCAATGTGGTCTTGTGATGATGCGTATACTGCTGTAGAAGCACTCTCTGCTTATCAGGGTTACTTTCAGACTGACTGATAGTGGCTCGGTACTCTTTTCTCTTACCGCTCAGGTGTAGCAGCAACTCTTTCAACCTTAGAAACCATGCAACTGCTTTCCTCAACTGGTGCCATCCTGAGAAATGGTTAACAAGCTTGTTCACTGTGTCAAAGTTCTCTTTCGTATTTATGAGATTTACTGTGGCTGATCTCTTGACTTCGACGTCGTCTTCAGCAATCTGACTTGGCATATCTGGTCTTTCTGGCCATGATCTCTCTGTTTCCAGCAGATAACTTGGGCCTTGTATCCAAGTTTCACTCCTCATGAAGTTTTCAGCCTTCAATCCTCGTGAGGCTTGATCTGCTGGGTTTAATGAGGTGTTTACGTACCTCCATTGAGATGGTTGTGTAGCTTCTCTAATGGATGAGATTCTGTTTGCTACGAAGGTCTTGAAGCGTATCTTCTCATTCTCTATATACTTCAGCACCGTCGTGCTATCCGTCCAGAAGACAGATTCTTCTAATGGGAGCTGTAACTCTTTCCGCATCACCTGGTCAACTTTAACTGCAACAACCGCTGCCGTCAATTCCAGTCTCGGGGTGGTGACCTGCTTCAGCGGAGCCACCCTGGATTTCCCCATGAGGAAGGCACAATGTTTCTGGCCCTGTTGATTTGTCAGCAAGAGGTAAGTAGCCGTGCCATAGCCGTCCTCACTGGCGTCCGAGAAATGATGTAGTTGAGCCGTCTTTGTAACTCCGAAACTCGCGGGCTTGATGCATCTACTGACGTTGAAGCTAGAAAGTTGTTGCAAATCTGTCAACCATCTGTGCCATCTCTGAGCTTGACCTTCTGGGATATCTTCATCCCATCCTCTCTTGTCTCTACACAGCTCTCGTAGCATCAGCTTCACCGGCAGAATGAGTGGTGCCAGGAATCCAAGAGGGTCGTAGATGGAACTGACCACGGAGAGAATCCCTCATCTTGTGGATGGTCTTTCGTTCACCATTATCCTGAAGTTGAACGTGTCTGACTCGATGCACCATTGTACACCAAGAGCTCTCTCGATAGGAAGGACATCGTGGCTCGGGTCCAGATCTTTGACTTCAGTGGCTCTTTCCTTTTCTGGGATAGAAGCTAGAACTGCTCTGCTGTTGCTTATCCACTTAGTCAGATGGAATCCTCCATTCGAACACAGAGTTCTAAGGTCTCTTGGCAGTGCGATGGCATCGTCTTCTGTTGACACGGACTTCAGACAGTCGTCGACATAAAAGTTTCTGAAGATTGTCTCCACAGCCTCTGATGGTGCTTTGCCTTTGCCATCTTCTGCAGTTTTTCTGAAAGCGTAGCTTGCACAGCTGGGAGATGATGTGGCTCCGAACAAGTGTACGGCCATTCTACATTCCACCATCGCTTGACTAACGTCGCCATCTGGCCACCAAAGGAAGCGCAGAAGATCAGCATCTTCATCAGGGATTCTAACTTGGTAGAACATTGATTCTATGTCTGCCATCATGGCAACGAGCTCTTGTCTAAACCTAGTCAGGACGCCAATGAGGGTATTAGTAAGATCAGGACCTTGAAGCAGCTGGTCATTCAGTGAAGTTCCTCTGAATGAGGCGGCGCAGTCAAACACTACACGGATCTTTTCTTCTTTGGGTGATACACCCCGTGATGAGGAATGTACCAGACCCTTCCATCGTCTCTGTTCAACTGTTCCTCGGGCACCTTTACAGCATAGCCTTTCGCTATGATGTTTCTCATGAAGTCTTTGTAGTCTTCGTGAAAGTCGGGGTTCTTGTTCAGCTTTCTCTTTAGACTGATGGCGCGTTGCTCTGCTATGCAGCGATTGTTCGGCATCTTCGCGGTCTGTCTTCTCAGTGGCAAACCAATGTGATAGTGGCCATCAATGAACTGTGTAGACCTTGTCATCAAACCCATGAACTGATGGTCTTCTTGTGACATCTCTGTCTTTTCCTCACAGCTGCGTTCTGAGAAGTCTGCGTTGAACTGCTGTATCAACAGCTCTTCAATGCTTGCGATAGAGATGCGATTAACTGTGACGTTTTGTCGTTCCTCCTTGTTCGACTTGTGGCCATCATCTCTCCTTACCGGTCCATTGACTACCCATCCAAGGGCTGTCCTGACGGCGTAGGGTCCGTCATCCTTGCTGTTTATCACCTGCCATGGCTCCATAGTTTTGTAGGCATTGGTTCCAATTAATAGGCCAATTTCTGCTTCAATATATGGGAGACGCACCTTTTCTAGGTAAGGCCATCTATCCACATCCTTCTGCAGGGCTAGGTTCTCTATTCTAACAGGAATCTCCCTCTGTGTGAAAACATTAGGCAGGTCTATGAAGTCCTTCTCTTCAAGTCCACACACTTCTAGGTCTGACAGGATATAACTTTGCATTGACTTCTCATGACCCATGGTGCGTAATAGGATTTCTGTTCTTCTGCCTCTAACGTTCAGCTGTCGCATGAGTGATTCTGTGCAGAACGTTGCTGAGCTACCTGGATCCATGAAGGCGTAAGTCTCCACAAGCTTCTCGCTCCTCTTAGACTTGATCTTTACTGGTACGATGGCAAGAATACAATCACTGTCACCGGCCCCAGTGAGTCCACAAGTCTCTGGTTCTAGCGACACCAGAGCACTTGAAACAACCTTCTCGTCGGTATTGTTTTCTTCACTCTTCTTAGAGACTTGTTCTTCTTTATGGATATGCAGCAGGCTGGGATGTTTCCGAGTGCACTCTCTGCATGTTGTTCTTTGCTTACAGTTTCTACTCAGGTGCCCCTGAGAGAGACATCCAAAGCATAGGCCGTTGCACTTCAGGAATTCGATTCTGTCCTTATGTGGCTGTGCTTTGATGTCGCTGCAGAAATCCAATGTATGATTCTTCTGGCAGAATAAGCATGGCTTCTGAAAGGCATTAGCAGACGTCACTGTGCTGCTCTTTTTGGGAGATGAGTTCTGGGGCCTTTCTTCCTCGGCCTGGGTGACGATAGTTGCAAAGCTGCTTCCCCTGGAACCACCTTTCCTGAGAGTCTTTGATTCAACAGGCTTGGCTTTCACTCTTCCATCGGTGGTCGGGCTGACATCTTGGATGTTTCCAAACAATGGGTCCCTAGCAATTTTAGCCCATTTGTCTATGAAGTTCACTAAGTCTGCAAACCTGGCTCTACTTTTCCGTCTCTCCATTATCTCAAAGGCTGTTCTTCTCCATTGTTCTCTCATCCTGTAAGGAAGCTTAGAGATGATGATTCTCATAGTCGTAGGATTGTCCATCTCTTCCATGAATTCAACATCCTCCATGGTGTTGCGACATCCTATGAGGAAAAGAACATATGCGTTCAATGCCTCTCCGTCCTCCGATCTGATCTGTGGCCACTTGGTAGCCTTTTCGATATATGCAGTGGCTATCTTCAGCTCGTTACCATAGTGCTCCTGCAGCAACTTCCTGGCTTCTATGTATCCCCGGTCCGGTCTCATGTGTTCACAGCTTCTGACCAGGTCTTGTGGCTTACCACTGGTGTACTGTCCCAGGTAGTGCAACTTATCACTGCTGCTCTCTGTTTTGGAGTCAATGGCTTGTTCAAAGGATCTGATGAAGGGCTTATACTTGAGTGGGTCGCCTTGGAACACTGGTATGTCTCTTTGAGGGAGTCGAAACAGATTCTGTTGTTTTACAAGCATCTCTGTAATTTCGTTCTGACGTTGCATCACTCGGTATAGGCTTCTCCCTGTGTCTTCAGGCCTCTGGTGGTCATCAGCAGGGTCTAGTCTAGACCGTCTGACGTCTGGGGTAGCATCACGTGCTCCTGTTAGTGGAGAGGCCACTCTTCCACGCCGTAATGCCAGGGGATTGCCTTCGGGCTCTGTTGTAACTCTTGAAGGTGCCCTGGATCCAACTCTATGTGACGACGTTGACTGGCAGTGGCTCCCGCCATCCCGTGAGCCTTCATAATCTTCGTACGCACTCAACCTGGCGTCTGAGACCTCGATAGCTGTTTTTATCTCCAGCTGTTCTTTCTTTGCCTGCACCTGGGCCCGTTGGGCCTGCAGTTGGGCCTCTTGGACCTGCAGTTGGGCCTCTTCCCGTTCAAGAGCTTGCTTCTCCGCTAAAGATGCTGCGCGCGCCATCAACGCCGCCCGTTCGGCCTCCGCTCTCATGCGTCGCGACTGTGGTGTATGTGCCTTTAAGAGCAATTGTGGTGTATGTGCCTTTAAGAGCCCCAGGTGTGCGTAATGCTGGTAATTGCCACTTGGGCTATATAAGCCTGTGTATTGTGTATATCCTTTAGAACCCCCCCCAGACTTGCTTAGTAAATACCTATGAACCAACTCCTGTCTTCAGTGTCTTTATCTACACACGGACACTACAGTGGCGACGAAGTGGAAACGGACTTACCTGCAATTCGGCAGCACCTCAAGGACATCGATTCCTCCAGCGTCCAGAAGACTCAAGGAAGTAATAGAAACTGTGGTTTCACCAGCTGGCCAAGCTGGTGGCAGGTACTGCGCTAATCCTTCCTGGGCGTCAGGCTGGGGCTCCAGCGTCGGGCTCTACAGCTGAGACAGGCAGCGAAATCGGAGGCAAGCAATAACAGACTGGGAGGGTGCACTCGGGAGACGGCCAGCGCGGCAAGCAGGTCAGCATTTAGACCTCCGTCGGGAACGAGTCTCCAACAGCGAATAAACGGAAACCACAGTAAAACAGCGTTGTTATCGGTAGCAGCGGCGGGAAAGCACAGGAAGCGCCATATCGTTGCTACAGAGAGAGAAAAAAAAAGCGCGGGAAGCGCCATATCTTTTTTGAAATGCCTAAGTCTGGCAATATTGATGCTTTTGATAACGAAACAGAGCCTAACTTTGGCAATATTGATGTTTTTGATAACAAGATAGAGGATTGGACCACATATGTAGAAAGAGTGGAGGTGTTTTGCACCGCAAATGGAATAGAAGATGAAAAAAAAGCTTCATTGCTTCTGGATCTAATGGGCGCAGAAACATACAAGCTGTTACGCAACTTAATCACTCCAGCCGAACCGATGGACAAGAATTTTGAGGAGATTGTTGATACCCTACACTGCCAATTCGAGGCAGGACTGGCAGATTCTCTGCAAGACAAATTCACCTGCGATTCCCTAAGTGTAGAAACACAAAAAAAGGTATCTTCAGGAAAAGATTTAACACTGGACAAGGCTTTCAGCGCAATAGGAGCGGCAAAGATACAGCAAAGGCCACAGGACTTCGGCACCCATGAAATGACACGGGGTTTCGAGAGATGTTATCGCTGCGGCAGATCCAACCATGACCAGAGGGATTGCTGGTTCAAAGAAAAAGCATGCAGGCGATGCGGAAAGATGGGACACATTCCACGTGTATGCCGATCTGAAAATAAAAAATCCACTAACGGGAAAAGAATCAATAAGGAAATGCACAAAGGTACAAATGATGACGGACAGTAGCTCCAAAGACCAGAAGAGCGATAGCGACTCCAGGAACAAGAGACTAAGCTCTCTCAAATTACATAATGTAATTGCCAATGAAGATTACCAGACCATTTGGGTTACCCTCATAATAGCAGGGTCCCCAGTTAAAATGGAGCTAGATACAGGATCAGCTCTAACCGTAATAAATCGACGAGATTACGAGAGGCTATTTTCGCATATACCTCTAAAAGACACATCCATTATCTTAAAAACATATACGGGGCAGAAAGTATACCCCAAAGGAAAAATAAAGGTGCCTGTGGTATACAACGGCAAAGAAATACAAAAGTTGTATTTATACATTCTACAAGACGGTGGTCCACCGTTGTTGGGACGTGAATGGATAAGGAAGATACGTTTAGACTGGCACTCCATTCAGGCACTGACGGTGACCAGTAAGGAAAAAAACAATGATGACATCATACCTGAACGATTAAAAGACATCTTGGCCAACGCCAAAGAAGTGTTTCAAGAGAAACTAGGAACCTTGAAAGGCATCACCGCCTCAATAAAAGTGGAAGATGCAGCAATTCCAAAATTTTTTAAGGCAAGACCGGTGCCATACGCAATACGCCCGGCAGTCGAGGCAGAGCTGGAGAATTTGGAAAAGGCAGGCGTATTATCCAAAATAGATTGGAGCGAATGGGCAACACCCATCGTTCCAGTCATGAAAAAAGCATTGAAAAATAACTCTGAGGAATAGAGAAAAATTCGCATCTGTGGGGACTTTAAGGTGACTGTAAACCCGGTCCTTCACACGGTACAGTATCCTCTTCCGAGGATAGAAGATATTTTCGCCTCACTGTCCGGAGGAAAACGTTTCACAAAAATTGACTTGGCACAGGCATATCTACAGATGGAGGTTGAGGAGACCTCTAAAAAGTATCTCACAATAAACACACACAAAGGCCTTTACCAGTACAATCGACTGGTTTTTGGAGTAGCATCAGCTCCAGCTATCTGGCAAAGAGCTATGGAGCAAGTCCTCCAAGGGATTCCGGGGACTCAATGCTACCTAGACGACATCCTTATAACAGGAGAAAACGACAACGAGCACCTTGCCAATTTGGAGCAGGGTGCTCACTAGGCTGAAAGAACGGGGCCTACGAGCAAATCGCCCCAAGTGCGAATTTTTCCAAAATCAGATATCATATTGTGGCCACATAATTAATAAGGAAGGGTTGCATAAGTCACCTGAAAAAATTGAAGCAGTTATAAAAGCCCCAGCACCTGAAAATGTTTCACAATTGAGGTAATTCCTGGGATTAATAAATTACTATCATAAATTTTTACCGAACTTATCAACTATTCTACACCCTCTTAATGATCTTCTACACACAGGAGTGATTTGGAAATGGAACGAAGACTGTAAACGTGCCTTCCATAAATGTAAAGACTTAATCACATCCGAGAAAGTTTTGGCTCATTACAACCCATCACTACCAATCAGACTGGCGTGCGATGCATCCCCTTACGGCATAGGAGCGGTATTGTCCCATAGGTTCCCTGATGGCTCAGAACGGCCGATAGCTTTTGCGTCACGCTCATTGAACTCAGCTGAGCGTAACTATTCCCAGATAGACAGGGAAGCACTCAGCCTGGTATGGGGAGTGAAGAAATTCAACCATTACCTACACGGACAAAAATTTACCTTGCTGACTGACCATCAACCCCTCATCTCCATATTCAACCCTAAGAAAGGTGTCCCCATTATGACGGCACAAAGACTACAGAGGTGGTCCCTTTTTCTAGGGGCACACCAATACAACATTGAATACAAAGGGTCAAAACAGCATGGGAATGCTGACGGTTTATCGCGCCTGCCGTTGCCAACGATAGAAGAGGCACCTACAGTAGACCCAGTAGAGATATTCCACTCTACCATAGTGGAATGTCTGCCGGTGACAAATTCTGCCATTGAAAGGGAGACCAGAAATGACCCTACTCTCTCATGGGTCTACGATTTAACAATGAAGGGATGGCCAGCACATGGCGAACCACTGTTGCCAGCATTCTCGCAAAGAAGAGAACAGCTGTCAGTGTGCCGAGGAACCTTGATGTGTGGATCCAGAGTGGTGATTCCACCCAAACTCCAGGATAAAGTGCTAAAGGAGCTTCATGAGGGGCATCTGGGTGGAGTGAAAATGAAGAACCTAGCTAGGGCGTTTGTATGGTGGCCAGGTATCGATGGAGACATCGAAGACATGACCAAGAGCTGCCTAGGGTGCCAGAAGGTCCAAAATGCTCCGCCACAGGCCCCTCTACATCCATGGGAGTGGCCCTCATCTCCCTGGCAAAGGGTGCACATCGACTTTGCTGGTCCATTTATGGACTCAATGTTCTTAATCGCAGTTGATGCACACTCCAAGTGGCCGGAGGTAATAAAGATGTCCTCCACCACCACGGAAAAAACCATCACAGTATTAAGGACCATATTTGCCAGGAATGGGCTGCCGGAACAGATATGTTCTGATAATGGACCGCAATTTGTGTCCGAAGAATTCAGAAAGTTCTTAAAGAACAATGGGGTAAAGCACTACACGTCCGCCCCATACCATCCCGCCACCAATGGATTGGCTGAAAGATTTGTCCAGACCTTTAAGAAGGCCATAAAGGCCATGGGTAATGAAGACATAAAACTTCAGCACAAGGTGGATAACTTCTTATTTGCATATAGGAATGCAACACATATGGTTACAAACCAAACTCCTGCCATGATGTTCTACAATAGAAACCTAAGATGCCGGCTGGATTTGGTCAAGCCCAACATCCGAAGGGATGTGGAGAACCGGCAGTTTCAGGGCATGAATGAAAGGCCAACTAGGGCCTTCCAGATAGGCCAACCGGTTTTGGCCCGGGACTACCGTACCGAGAAATGGCAGCCTGGAACTATCTGCACACGACTAGGACCACTGATGTATACCGTGGACATCGGAGAAAGCATAATAAGGCGCCATGCTGACCAAATCATCAAGTCATCCGAAAAGGGACAACCTACACCACCACGCTATACATCTAACGATGAAGTAGAGATACCCATATCTACCTCCGATCCGGTGATACTGGAACCCGATGAACCCGACACTGGCCTTCAAGCCGAATCAGCCTTGCCAGAAGAACCTACTACACCACCAGAAACTACTACACCCCCGAGGCGTTATCCGGACCGAGTCAGGAAGCCTCCTGAGAGACTAACTTATAATTAATTAATACAGCAATGTATATTATTTTGCATATAACATGTAATTAATAATTACTTAAATTATGATGTACTAGTTAGCTAGAAGGGGAGGAATTGTGGTGTATGTGCCTTTAAGAGCAATTGTGGTGTATGTGCCTTTAAGAGCCCCAGGTGTGCGTAATGCCGGTAATTGCCACTTGGGCTATATAAGCCTGTGTATTGTGTATATCCTTTAGAACCCCCCCCAGACTTGCTTAGTAAATACCTATGAACCAACTCCTGTCTTCAGTGTCTTTATCTACACACGGACACTACAGCGACGAGCTTGTGGTGGAAGCGACTGACCTGTGTCCAGAAACAGAGCTACCTTCTTTTTGATTTTTGCTCGGTCTGGCGGAAGTCTCTGAAATGCTATCGTCTGGTCCGACTTCATCGTCAACTTTATCTTTCTCTGCTGTATCAGCGTCTTGACGAATCTTTAACATCCACTGTTCCGTGGCCTTGATATAGTCCTTAATGCTGGTTGATTTAAGATCAAACCAGTTGTGCTGATCAGCGTTTCCCTCTTCTTCAGGCAGAAGTGCTAATACATCTTCATTGAGTACATTAAATTCTTCATGCAGCTTGGAGAAATCGTAATACAACGTGTCTTCAGCTTTCTTAATATTAGCATTATCTTCCATGAGACGATCGATTATCTTCATTTTTCCAGTTATCTGAGCTAATTTAGCCTTCCTTGCACCTATGCTTCTGTGTAACTTCTCTTCCATTGCCTTTGGGGTGAGCTTTATTTCCCTCTTTTGGCCAGCAATCTTTCTGGCTGATGGAAGCTCCTGGCTCCGTAAGGCCTCGGCCATTTTACCCGCAGCTCTTATTTAGCTTCTCAATAGAATGAACAAAGCAAGTAGCAGTCACTGTACCTTCGCTTTCTTATATTGTCGTCTGGCTCCGTGACCATTCGGGTATACGTTCGCCGACGATTCCGTCCCTTCCTTATCCTTCCCCTCTCTCCCAGAACTATGATAGGGTTCCCCTTGTCCTCACCTTTCACCCTCATCTCAGTCTTGAATGTAGAAGTTCATTCTACGACCTTTGCTCCCCGACAGGAAGCGCATTCAGCCATCACTAACTGATTACTGACATAAGAAATAGGAGCAGGAGTAGGTGGATCGGTGGCCCCACTGTCTCGTCACTCGCAGGCTGGCCTTGCTCTGCTTTTGACCATTACTCTTTCCGGAACATAACCTCCTCCAGCCCTACAACCCTCCGGTGTCAAACATTGTTTGATAATCGATCCTGTGAAGCGCCTTCAACAACTTGTATTTATATAGTGCCTTTAACGTAGTAAAATGTCCACAGGAACGTTATAAAACAAAATTTGACACCGAACCACATGAGATATTAGGGCAGGTGACCAAAAGCTTTAAGGAGCGTCTTAAAGGAGGTAAGAGAGGTAGAGAGTTTTAGGGAGGGAATTCCAGAGCTTGGCGCCTTGGCAGCTCAAGGCATGGCCACCAATGGTGGAACGATATCGGAGATGCTCAAGAGGCCAGAATTAGAGGAGCGCAGATATCTCGGAGGGTTGTGGGCTGGTGAAGATTAGAGATAGAGAGGGGCACGACCATGGAGTGATTTGAAAACAAGGATGAGAATTTTAAAATCAAGGTGTTGCTCATCTGGGAGCACAGAGGTGATGGGTCTTGGGACTTTTTATGACATTTTTTATTGTTCCTGGGATGTGGGCGTCGGTGACAAGGCCAACATTTAAAGGGGCTATATAAATGCAAGCTGTTGTTGCAGTAATTGACTTCTGGCCAATTAATTTCCTTCTTTTAGATAACATAACCTGTAAGCCAATGTTTAACACTCTTCAATGTATCAGTGTAATTAAAGGAAAGATTGAAATTGGGTGTTAAAATGGCTGTTAATTTATTGGAACGTTGTTTGAGTTGCAAGCAAAAACAAAATATAAACCCATATACAGCAATGGCTACAATCCAACTGCATATGTAGAATTTTGCATAGTCAAAAGGCTATTATCTAAAGAAATTATAAGTTTTAACACTGACAATATATTTAATTGGGTGGAGAATGAGATTATCTCATGTTTGCAGTGAATGTTGCCCCCGACTCTGCATACACCAGGTCGATCTGCCTCGATAAATCACAAGACATTCACATCACAGGCAATAGAGTGAGTTGGATCCCTACTATGTGCACTTAAGACTGTGCTCCCACCTCCAAATGAAATGGGAGAGACGAGTAGGGCACTTGCTTAACTCATCAACCCCCATCAGTCTCCTGGAAACCCTGCTGCTGCTGCACCCCTCCCCTGCCATCAAGCCAGATGCCCAGGCAACGGAAAATGCTCTTCAACGGACGGCTCTGGGAGGTAGAGGCGGATGCAGGTACTTTTGCAGGCTAACTGTCCCCGCTCCATAATCCCTCGCTAATCCCTGTATTGTCTGGAGCCAAGGGGTGATCTTTGGGCCATCCATCCCCACCTCCTGCGAAGGTGGCTCACAGGACCAGGCCCAGGCTCTGGATTGGGCCTGGGCCACTCCCGCTAATTAAAAAATGGTGCTAGCTCCTGCCGTCGCCCCTCAGTTTTGCTGCCGCGAACAGTTGACCCGCTGCCTTCCCCTAGTCACTCACTCGCTTAGAGGCCGCTGCCATTTCTAACGGGCAATTTTTTTTCAGCAATGCGCAAATCGCCATATTTTCCCCCCAAAAAAAGTCCTGAGATTTAGACGTTCCATTGACGAGATCACGAATGATGCTTTTTCACTTCGAAATCGCAAGAGTTGACAACACTGTATATCAACGTTCTCCCCCGCCCACCTAATTTTTTGGGGGATGCGCGGCCCCTTTAAGGGGTGAATTAATGCATGCATGAAATTTAACATTAGAAAAGCTAGTCCGGGCTGCGCAGGACTGGCAGAAAGCTGTGTGGCTGCGCAGCTTAGAGGAAACGTTGATGTATTTGACACTTCAATCTGCTGCTTTCATCATGGAAGCCTAGTATTCATTCCTTCCACATTTCCCAGAAAAATGCCTGGATGTGATATATCTAACTCCATGAAAAAGAATCTAGAGGGAGTAAAATGTGACCATGTAACTTGCTTGAAATAGGCATAATGACACCCAGTCACAGAGAAGCATTGAGAGATCACTACCCAAACCGTTCAGCCATCCTTGGTGTCAAAGAATCTGTGGTAATGAACAGTTTTGCAAAGTAAGGGCTCATGGGGTTGAGGGTAATATATTAGCATGGATAGAGGATTGGTTAATAGACAAAACCGTGAATGGGTCATTTTCGGGTTGGCAGGCTGTAACTAGTGGAGTGCAGCAAGGATCAGTGCTTGGGCCTCAGCTATTTAAAATCTATATTAATGACTTGGAGGAAGGAACCCAGTGTAATGTATCCAGGTTTGCTGATGATACAAAGCTAGGTGGAAAAGTAAGCTGTGAGGACACAAAGTGCCTGCAAAGGGATATATGCAGGTTAAGTGAGTGGGCAATAAGGTGGCAGATAGAGTATAATGTGGGGAAATGTGAGGTTATTCACTTTGGTAGGAAGAATAGATAAGTAGAATTTTTTTTAAATGGTGAGAAACCATTAAATGTTGGTGTTCAGAGAGATTTAGGTGTCCTCGTACAGGAAACACAGAGAGTTAGCATGCAGGTGCAGCCAGCTTTTAGGAAGGCAAATAGCATGTTGGCCTTTATTGCAAGGGGATTGAAGTACAAGAGTAAGGAAGTCTTGCTACAATCATACAGGGTTTTGGTGAGACCACACCTGGAGTAATTTGCACATTTTGGTCTCCTTATCTGAGGAAGGATATACATGCCTTAGAGGCGGTGCAACAACGGTTCACTGGATTGATTTCTGGGATGAGTGGGTTGTCCTATGATGAGAGATTCAGTAGAATGGGCCTCTACTCTCTGGAGTTTACAAGAATGAGAGGTGATCTCATTGAAACATATATGATTCTGAGGGAGATTGACAGGGTAAATGCTGAGAGGTTGTTTCTCCTGGCTGGAGAGTCTAGATCTAAGGGGTATAGTCTCGGGATAAGGGGTCGGCCATTTAAGACTGAAATGAGGAGGAATTTCTTCACTCAGGGGTGTGAATCTTTGGGAATTTTCTACCCCAGAGGGCTGTGAATGCTGAGTGAGTATATTCAAGGCTGAGATAGATAGATTTTTGGACTCCAGGGAATCAAGGGATATGGGGGTTGGGCGGGAAAGTGGAATTGAGGCCAAAGATCAGCCAAGATCTTATTGAATGGTGGAGCAGGCTCGAGGGGTCGTATGGCCTTCTCCTGCTCCTAATTCTTATGTTCTTAAAATGAAAGTAAACAAAGTAATAGATAACATTTTAGAGATACAAAATATTATGCAGAACCAAACATTTAAATATCTTCCTGTAGTTTGCTGTAACTTTAAATAATTCTGCAATGTTATCTGTAAAATATGAACACATGAAGTAAAGAGAAAATTTGGACAATTATATTTCTTCTCACAATGGTGTCCCACAAAATTTATTTATGTCCGTATTGGTCACACCGCCCAAGCAGCTCTGTTCAGTTCAGGACACGTAACTGAATTCTGCATACAAGGAGTTACATCCCACACGCCCACTCTGAAGCAGGTCTTCGTAGCAGTGGTTATTTGACCTATCTATCACACTTGAAAATAGGCTTCTCATAAAAGGCTCTGGTTTGGGTTTTTATGTAGGCGTATACGTAGTGCTTTTCTATCTGTTAAACAAAAATCGTAAACTGCAAAAAATTTACTGGTGTATGGATGAGTCATTCCTCAGTTTCAGTTTGTGTAAGTGTGATGCAAATCTTAATGTGATCCATTAACAGCTTCCTTGCCTATGTCAGCAAGCAGTCATAGCTGAGAATGATGGTCTGCACAATTAATCGTGGTTAAATAACAAACAACAATTTTGCTTTTATTAAATTGCAAAAAACCCTGACAGCTACCATAGATACTTTTCTTGAGCCCTGAATCTTTATATACCTATTTAAATATTACGAACTTTTTGATATTTCCAATAGAAACCTTTAGAAAGTTATTTAACTCTAGCCATTATTAGAAGATTTTAGTTTAAGCCAGAAAACATTCATGTCCAGGAATATTTTCTTTCTAGTGAGCACACAAAAAAAAGGTTTTTAACCATCAGTCTTGATTACTATCAAATAAATCAGCCAAATAAGGAATACTAACAGAACCACAATTTCCTGACTCTACTGAAAATCACAAGACTTTCCCACTGTACCCTAACTGACAAGTTCTCGATCTCGGCTACAACTAATGAGAGAAGGAAGCTCCATGAATATCCCCATCCTCAACTGTGGTGGAGCCTAGCACAAATGCAAGAGACAAGGCTGACGTGCTGCAAGCATTTGCAGCCAAAAGTGGTAAGTCAGTAATCCTACTTGGCCTCCTTTCAAGTTACCACCATCTTACATGCAGTGTCCAACCACTTTGGATCAAGCCATGTGACATCAAGAAATGTCTGAGTCCACTGGACACCATCCCGGTTGCAGTGCTGAAGACCAGTATACCAGAACTAACTCTCTGCTACTCCTAGCTATTCCAGTGGAGCTATCACATTGGTATTTACCCAACAATGTGGGAAATTGCCCAGATATGTCCGACCTACAATAGCAGGAGAAATTAACATGGCTGATTGCTGTCCTCTTAACCCCCTTCCAATCAATAGCAAAGAAATGGGCACAGTGATCAACAATGCCATCAACAACACATACTGACCAATAATCTGCTTGCTGATATTCAGTTTGGGTTCTTCAGAACTATTCAGCTCCCGACCACATCACAGTCTTGATCCAGGTATGGGTACAGAAGTCTGAGGAGAGGTGAGTGTAACTGCCCTCAATATCAAGGCAGCTTTTGCCCAAGTATGGCACCAAGGAGCCATGGCAAAACTGAGGTCAATGAAGATCAAGGGGAAAGTCCCACAGTGGCTGGAGTCCTGCGTGATGCAAAGGAAGACGGTTGTGGTTGTTGGAGCCCAGTAATTACAGCCTTAGGACAGCCCTACAGGAGTTCCTCTGGGCAACGTCTTCAGCCCAGTCATCTTCAGCTGCTTACTTAATGACCATCCCTCCATTATTAGGTAAGGAGTGGAGCTGTGCACTGACAATTCTACTTAATTCTGCATATCACAAAGATTTACAGTGTTGATCTTCATTTACAACTCCTCCAATAATGAAGTGGCCATGTCAGCTGCCAGCAGGACCTGGACAACATCCAATCTTGGGCTGACAAGTGGCAGGTAATATTCACACAACATAATTGCCAGCCAATGACCATCTCCAACAAGAAAAAGCCCTACCACCTCTGCCTGACCTTCAATGACATCACTATGATGGAGTTCCCCTACCATCAACATCCTGGGGAGTTAATATTGACCAGAACCTTAACTGAATCAGCTATATCAACAATGTGGCTATGAGAGTAAGGTAGAGGCCAGATATTCTGTGATAAGTGGATCCCTCAAATCCTCCTCACCATCTACAAGGCTCAAGTCAGATCGACACCATCTAGAAAATAGTTCTTTTGATCAGTGCAACTCAATATTTACCCTATCACTAACCTATGGTGGCTGCAGTATGTACTATGTATAGGATGCACTGAAGCAGCTCACCAAACTTGCCTCAATAGCACCTTCCAGCCCCGCAACCTCTACCACCAAGAAGGACCGAGCAGCAAGATCATGGGATCACCATCACCTTAAAGTTTCCCTACAAGCCACACAACATCCTGACTTGGACGTATACTGCCATTCCTTCAAAGTTGCTGGGTCAAAATCCTGAAATCCCAACCTAACACTGTTGTGGGAGTACCATCAGCACAAAGACTGCAGCAGGTCAAGGAGAAGACTCGCCACACCTTCTCAAGGCAAGTAGGGATAGGGGCCTAGAAATTCAGTATAGCCACTTTTGGGGCGGTAAAGTCAGGCGGGCGCTAAAGTTTGCGCCCGGCGCAAAGTCGATGGCACTTCGCCGATATTCAGTAGCTTCGCCCTAAGAGGTTGCTTGAGCGCTAAAACTGGCGATGCACGCCTATCTTTAGGCGCTAAGCCGGCGGTGCTGAGGGATAGCGCCGAGGCCGGGCGCAGCGCAGGTGCGGTTATTTCTTGATTGACAGCAGACACCGTGGCGCCGGCCAGCTCTTAAAGGGGGAAGGGTCGACTTGCTCTGCTGCAACGGCCTGCACACTGTAGCCTTCCAGCTAGGCCTGAACACTGCTGGTGATCAGAAGGAGCCATGGCAACGGTACAGAAGGCCCGTGAGCGTGCCCTGCGCTTCTCAGCCCATGACTTGAAGGTGATGGTGAGGGCCTTGGAGAAGAGACAGCACATCTTGTTCCCGGACACTGGCAGGAAGCCTCCCACCAGCGTCTATAGGAAAGCCTAGAGGGAGGTCGCCCGCTGGGTGTCGGCCACCGGCGATGCCCCCAGGGACAATGTCCAATGCCGGAAGAAGTTTAATGACCTGACCAGGATTGTCAGGGTGAGTACCCTTTCCAGTCTCCTCCTCATCCTTGCATGTACACCTGACATGATGGGCAAAGGGACCTGAAAGCCCTAATGGCCAGCCCTCAGCCAGCAGCTATGGGACAGTCATGAACATCAATTGCACATTCTGCACTTTACACCATGGGAGGCAGTGCACACCACATCAGGGCTACACACTGGCCAAGCTATTCCACCATGGGAGGCAGCGCACACCACATCAGGGCTACACACTGGCCAAGCTATTCCACCATGGGAGGCAGCGCACACCACATCAGGGCTACACACTGGCCAAGCTATTCCACCATGGGAGGCAGCACACACCACATCAGGGCTACACACCATACTTACAGGCCGTCCTTTCTCTTGCAGGCAAAACTTGCCAACAACCGAAGGCACCAGGAGCAGACCGGGGGAGGCCGCCCCCAGATCCAGGAGCTCACTCCCCTGGAGGAGCGCGTGAGTCGCCTCATGGGACCCCGGGTGATTGGGCCCGTCGCCTGTGGAGATGCCGACCCTCTTCTGGGCCACAATGGTATGGACATCACTTTTTGGACCTCTCTCGTCGCACTTGTGCATCCGATCTACCTCCTTTGCCATTGTCCGACCAATGCGCTGAATGCCACCAGTCATGCCTCCCTCGCTGACGCCCTCTCCTCACTCTAAAGCTACTCTTGTGCCTTCCTGCTTTCAGCTGGTGACGAGGAGCTCCCTGAAGCTGCCAGTGACAGCCCCTCCGAGGAGGAGGGGGAGGAGGAGGGGGAACAGGAAGGCGGACCATCAGGGCAGCAGTCAGGTGCGGCTGCAGATGCCGAAGTAGTGGACACGTCTTCCCTGGAGGAGAGCCTGGAGGAAGTGTCGGAGGGGAGTGGAGCTGCTGGGACCAGTGGCGTCCAGCAACCCAGGAGGGCTGCGGTTGGTCCGCGGCCTTCCCCCCCAGAGGGGGGAAGGATCGGAGGGGAGTGCAGTTGCTGGGCCCAGTCACCGCCGGCAACATGGCAAGGGTCGGGCAGCTCTGCCCCCTGCTCCCCAGCGGGAGAGTCCGGACTCCAGTCCGGCCACGTTCAACTCCGAGGAGGCGCGCCACCTCGATCAAATGGCCCAGGATTCGGATCGCCGGCACACCGAGCTGATGGGGGTAGTGGCACGGATGCCTGAGGTGATCGAGTCCCTGGCTAGTAGTGTGCGCGAGTTCGGGGCCTCACATGCCGCGAGTGGCCGGCTGATCAGTGATGCCGTCCAGACAGTGGCTGCTCTGTTGCGGTCGCAGACCAGGGCAACAGGGGCACTGACTGCTGCCACACGCGTTGCATCAGCCAGGCATCGCCTGGACACCCACCGCGCTGCAGCAGCACAGCGGGCTGCCCTTCAGCAGATTGGTGCGCATGCTGCAGTGCGGGCCCGGGCGAGTGCCAGAGTGCCACATCACCAGCCAGGGCCGACCATCCGCCAGATTGCACACATTCCTCCAGCCGTCACCGCCACTCCCCGAGTGGCACCTCAACGGCAAGCGGCTGCGAATGATGTTGGCCAGGCACAGCTGCGCCAATCACCAGCCGGCCCCTCGAGGGGCAAACCCCGTCTAGGCCGCCCCCCAAGGGCATCTGCCAGAAGGACATCTGACCCTCAGGAGCCTTTCCCCAGCCTCGCAGCAGCCACTGGGCAGAGCTTGCGGAGGAGCAGCAGGCCGGGCAGGGGCCCCAAAAGGCTCGACAAGGTCTCGCCCTCGCGGCCTAATAAGTAGACGGTGTGGCCAAGTGTTATTTTATATGGCGATGCCTATGTTTCTTTTGGGGATGGTTGTTTTGTTTCTGGGGATGTTTTTTGGGTTAAGGCCGAGGATGAAGGCCATTTTTGAACAAATGTTCAGTTATTCCTCCCCAGGTTGTGGGAGTGAGTCATTTGATGTACTGTTTTTTGGGGCCGTTGAATGTTTCTGGGTTTCATGTGGGAAGGGGTTTCATTGGTCTAAAATAAAGATTTCTCTTTATTCAGAGAGTGTCCATGTTTGTTGCTGTAAGTGTTTGTTGCCTTCACCGGCTGAGGGCTTGCGGAGCGGCTGCGTTCATGTTCCTTCATGGCCACAAGGCATTCCCTGACAGGGGGCTTAGAAGTGACGTTCAATAAGCCGCCGACGGACGGCCCTTGGACCTTCTCGCTCCCTCCTGGGATGGTACTCCTCCTCCTCCTGCTCCTCCTTCTCATGCTCCTCCTGCTCCTCCTCCTGAGGTGGTGGTCCAACGTGAGGTGGCAGTGCCTGAGTCCTGCGGAGAGCCAGGTTGTGCAGCACGCAGCAAACAATGACGAATTGGGACAC
The DNA here is from genome assembly GCF_052327205.1 of Somniosus microcephalus. Classification (NCBI taxonomy): domain Eukaryota; kingdom Metazoa; phylum Chordata; class Chondrichthyes; order Squaliformes; family Somniosidae; genus Somniosus; species Somniosus microcephalus. The sequence continues at coordinate 224,686,492 of NC_140990.1, forward strand.
TCGGTCCGGGGAATACTGCAGAGATCCGCCGGAACGATCCAGGCAGCGGAACCGCTGCTTGAGGACGCCAATTGTTTGCTCGATTATGTTCCTGCTCGCTTGATGACTCTCGTTGTATGCCTCTTCAGCAGGGGTCCTGGGCGCACGGAGCGGGGTCATGAGCCAGGTACACAAAGGATAGCCTTTGTCCCCGAGAAGCCATCCTCTTGGGGGAGGCTGTGCCTCGAACATGTCACGCACAGTTGTCTGCCGCAGGATAAAGGCATCGTGGCTGCTGCCTGGAAAGCGGGCATTGACAGTTAGGATGCGCTGCTTGTGGTCACACACCAGCTGCACATTGAGGGAATGGTAGCCCTTCCGGTTGCGGTAATCCTCGGTATGCTCCACAGGTGCCCGCAAAGCCACATGCGTACAGTCAATGGCGCCCTGCACCAAGGGGAAGGCCACGAATCTTGCAAATCCCAGTGCACGCTGATGCTGCCTCTCCAGGGCCATGGGGAAGGAGATGAATTGGCGTCTCCTTCTGAAAAGGGCATCGGTCACCTGGCGGATGCAGCAATGCACGGCGAACTGGGATATGTTAGCAATGTCCCCAGCAGCGGATTGGAAGGAGCCGGTGGCATAGAAGTTCAAGGCCACCGTCACCTTCGCCTCCACCGACAGAGATGTCCTGCTCCTGAGCTTTGGATGCAGATCTCTGCAAAGCAGATGGCAGATCTCTCCAACCACCTCCTTTCGGAATCTCAGCCTTTTTACACATCGCGCGCCACTCATGTTGAGGTAGGAGCGCTGCTGGCGGTATGCCCTGACTGGGTAAGGCCTATGTTGCCGACGCCTGTTGCCCCCTCTGCGTCTAGCCAGGGCTGCCCCTCTCTCACCGCGTCTGCGAGCCCTACGGACATGACGCTGAAACTCAGCGTTGGCACCCCATGCAGCCCCCATAGTATGCTGCCAAACAGTCAAATATCCAAGAGGCCACTTGCAACGCTCTGGCCTGAAGCCAAAAATACCTGAGCTAGTGTTGGCCCAAACCAGAAAGCTGTCTTCCTTGGTCTTTCTCCAGAAATCCGTTGCACAAGAGTGTTTGCTGCAAAATGCCTGCCCTTTATAGTGCAGGGTAAGTGCCCTTTAATTTACGCTCCCTGGGGCCCGCGTCGGCTCTGTTGTGTTCCACTAAACAAGCGTGCGGGCCGCCGGCCGCACAATGGGGCGGTCCCACTGAAGTTCTGGATGGGGGCGCGCAAAGGGCGTTGCACGAGGATATGACGTCATTTTCTGCGCGCGCAGGTGAGCGCGCGCTAAACTTTGCGCCGGCGCTAAATGTCTACTTAATTTGGGGCGAGGCGCAGATCACGCTGCGCCCGGACGCTACATGCATAGCGCCCGAAATTCACTTCTCTAGGCGCTAACGGCTGGCGCAAGCAACTGAATTTCTCGGCCAGGAACTAAATGTAGCTTCGCAAATCCCAAGAATAAATTAATAAATTCAGGTAACTCCCATGGAGGGAGAAAAAATATCAGATGGCAACTAAGTAAACTCAGGCTGCTACTATGCACTTAGAGTCATAACATAACGTAGAGTCATAACTGCACAGAAGGAGGCCATTCGGCCCATCCAGTCCGTGCTGGCTCTCTGTAGAGCAACCCAGTCAGTCCTATTCCCCCGCTCTATCCCCATAGCTATGCAAGTTTATTTCCCTCAAGTGCCTATCCAGTCTCCCATTGAAAACATTGAGGGCTGGATTTTGCCAGGCCCAAGGAGGTGGGAATGGAGGCGTGTGGTGTGTTAAAATTGCAAAAAGTGGTGGGTGGGCCAGACCCCGCCTCCAAGCAGTTTTCCCAAATGTGTGGTTTCTGATCCTGTCTCCGTCCTGCCTCCAGGGGTCGGGATAGGCCCCTAAGGCCATTAACAACCATTAAATTGCCTCTATAATCCCATTTTGAGAGCCCTTTCTGATTTTAACATGTTTCCCACGTGATTCACTTCTCCTCTGAAACACGATGGTGAAACCTGGCAGGTGCATAATTGGATTGCTGACTACCAGCTGCAGCTCCACCATTAAAAAGGAGATTTGATCAGTCATCATTTGCAGGTGGCAGGACTTTGTTGTCTCAGGTCTGGGGGAACTTATAGCAGGCATAACCATAGCTGTGGAAGTTTGGAGCCTGACACCCATCTCCAGTGTCACCTCCTGGGAAGCCCCTCTCCCCACCTTGACTGAGCGCTTCCTCAACTGAGGCATATACCAGAAGCATGGGAACCATTTATTTCCTTTCTTCCTGGACATCAGATTCGGATGAAGACCAGCCATGGCAGCAGCAGAACCATAAACAACAGCACCACCAACGCAGTAGCAACAACAGGTGCGCCAAGCTGATGCTAACCCACCTGAAGCTGCACAGGCCAGAAGGCGACAGCATGCGACCACATTGCTGCCTGGGATGCAAGGAAAACACTCATCTTGGCCAGATTTGCTTAGCCTAGCCAATCAAGCACTTTTGCCTCACAGCTTCTTACCAGAGCATCGACAATGGCCAAGAACCAGAGGATTCCTAGCACTCTGACCACCATACTGACAATTGCAAGTAATCCTAAGCCCTCAATGTGGAAGTCCCATTTGCGAAATGACAGTTGCCATCAGAATTTTAATTTACAATAACCAACTGATGGCATTTAAAAAATAAACACAACATTTCACCCAAGTGACTACCCTTGTGACTATTTGTGCAGTATCTTTCTCTTACGCGTGCTCCTACGTGGTGCTTCCCCTGTGGCTTCAGCAGATGTGGAGGCCCCTTGCTCACTTTCTTGCTGCTCCTGTCTCGACACCTTTGGCGGGCATCCTCTGGGGTTGCGAACCTGTGAGGGCTCATCAACAGTCTGCTGCTCCTGCGGCTGTGCAATCTCAGTTGGGTGGGGACTCTGGAGGGGCTCTGACTGAGGGCTCTGCAGTGGCAGGGAAGTGTGAGCGCTTGGAGAGGAGCCTCCACTTCCTTGATGTCTGCCACCAACTTCCATCTCATGGGTCAGGTCCCCCTCAGTGCTTGCAAGTGGCTTGAGAGCATCTTGCTGCACATCAGGGGGGCCATGGGGACCTGTATCTGCACTGGCAGTCCTATTCAGAAGGACTTCCATGAAGCTCTGGTGTCTCTGTTCAATAGCTGACCATCGCTCCTCCAGAGATGTCAGTCTATTCTGAACACTCACCATGTTTTCCTCACTACGGCAACTTACTGCCTCCATGGCCATAGCAAGCCTTTCCATGGAGGTTGCCATCCTTTCCGTGGTGCTGCGTTCATGTGTCAATGACTCCACAAAGGCTCTGCTCATGTTCGTGATGGACTCCTCCATTCGCTCCACACTCGCAGCGACCCTGGAGACAAAACCTGCCAGAGACTCCTGCACCTGTTCCTGGAGTTCCAGCACCGCTGTTCTTCTGGATGGACCCAGAGGCAGAGGGTTGACATGCTGCTGAGCTGAGCTGGCAGAGTCCTGCGCCCTCCGATTAGGACTGTCCACCGTTGTCCTTGTCTCCACAGTCTGCTGATGCTCACTTGTGAGCTGCGATACACCAGGTGACAACACTACTCTATCTCGTGATGGACCCACCGAGATGTGAGTGTCTGCGCTGGTGCTGGGTTGGCTGAATTCTGCTGACGCTGCGCCCTCAGAAGTTGCAGCTTCCTCTGAGGAGTCTGGAGACTCAGGCTGTTCCTCCTCGATAGTGGGGACAGGTGCTTGTGATGGTCCTGTGGGGGAGTAAAGGAAAGAGTCAGAGATGTGAGGCCAAGGTTACATGCACATTGCATCTTGCAGATGATCATAAGTACACCTGTTAGAGCTTCACAATCATTATCAGCTGTAATGATCAGTAACATGTCATTCTAGAATGGTACACTAGGTGGAGCTGTATGTTTAGTAGGGGGCTACCCATAAGGCAGTAGTCAAGATGGATGCCTGTACACTAGTCCACATGGCTGAATAAATGACTAGCTCAAGCTAGCTGTTCATAATGAAAACATCTATTTATTTATGAACATAACATGGTACCAGGAGTGGTAATATCTGCTGAATATTGTGAAATGCAACATGGAGAATTTGAAGCCACCAGAGGGTTTGAAACTCATGGGGAATGTCGACTGCAATTGGCGGACTTTCAAACAACAATTCGAACTCTACATTGCCGCCATCGGGTTCGGTACGATGCCAGACAAAAGGAAAATAGTGTTACTGCTCACGGTTGCAGGCCCGCAGGCGATAGAGGTATTTAATACATTTGTATTTGATCAAGAGGAGGACAGAGGAAAAAATGGACGATGTGCTAAAGAAGTTTGATACACATTGTTCTCCCAAAAAGAACGAGACCTATGAGAGGTACGTGTTCCGTTCACGGACACAGCAGCAAAATGAGACTTTTGATAGCTTTGTGACCGATCTGAAACTGAAAGCACAGACATGTAATTTCTCTGAACTGAAATCATCCATGATTCGTGGCCAGATTGTGTTTGGTATTCATGATAAAAAAGTCAGGGAACATTTGTTGAGAGAAACCAAACTAACATTGGAGGATGCTGTGAAAATATGCCATGCCAGTGAGCTAGCTCAGCAGCATGCAAGGACTTTCAGTGAAATTAATAGTGGTGCGACTGTCGGTGCTGTGTCCTACAAGGGGAAGAAATGTGGGCAGAACAGAAATGCAAAGCAATCGGAGGATGGAACTTTCAATTGTAAACGCTGTGGTTACCAGCACCAGTCAAGGCAATGCCCAGCATTTGGGAAAATGTGCACAAAATGTAATGGAAAGAATCACTTTGCCAAACAATGCTTCTCAAAAGTAAAAACAAAGAAAGGGCAACAAGGCAATGTGATTGAGGACACTGATTTAAGTGAGACATTTTTTGTAGGAATGGTGTCATGTGACAATATAGAAAAGGATACAGAAAATGTGCAGCCCTCAGGAATGGACAATGCTGAACATAAAGTTAATGCAGTAAAAGAGGACAAATGGATGATGCCACTGCAGGTTAATGGAGCATTAGTTACATTGAAACTAGACACTGGGGCAAAAGCAAACTTAATCAGTATGAGTGACATTAAAAATATGAAAGAAAAGCCCAAAATACAGAAAAAGTCAGTACTACTGAAGAACTATAATGGACAGAAAATAGATAGCTTAGGTGTATGCACACTTAAAGTGACAGTCAAAGACAAAGTGCATCATCTCATGTTTTCTGTTGTGTTGAAGGACTTGATTCACTACTAGGTGACAAAGCTTCTGAGGACTTAGAACTGGTCAAGAGAGTCTACCGTATAAACTGTGCCATAAGCAGACCAGATGACTCGGTGGATTCTGTAGTGAGTAATTTCCAGGATGTGTTCAAAGGATTTGGAGTTCTACCATTCATTTACAAGATCCAGCTAAAGGAGAATGCTCAGCCAGTGGTACATGCTCCATGGAGAGTTCCAGCACCCCTGCGTGACCGGCTCAAGAAAGAACAGGACAGAATGACCACACAAGGAGTCATCAGGAAAGTCGAAGAGCCAACAGACTGGGTTAACTTCATGGTATGTGTAAAGAAAAAGAACAATGATCTAAGAGTATGCATGGATCCAAAGGACTTAAATGCAAACATAAAACGTGAACACTACCAGATTCCCAAGCGAGAAGAAATCACCAGTGAAATGTCAGGTGCCAGATACTTCACAAAGCTCGATGCCTCACAAGGATTTTGGCAACTAAAACTGGATGAAGAGAGCACCAAATACTGTACCTTCAACACACCATTTGGCAGGTATTGTTTCCTCAGAATGCCTTTCGGGATAATATCTGCATCTGAAATCTTTCATAGAGCGATGGAACACATAATTGAAGGTCTGGAAGGAGTTCGGGTCTATGTTGATGACATCATCATCTGGGGCTCCACACTGAAAGAACACAATGAGAGACTGACTAAAGTGCTACAGAGCATACGCCGGAATGGACTGAAGCTCAACAAAGCCAAGTGTCAGTTTGGCGTCCAGGAAGTCACTTTCCTAGGAGATAATCTATCTGGTAAAGGAATAGAGCCAGATATGAAAAAAGTAAACGCCATACTCAACATGCCCCGACCCACTGACAAAAAAGGAATGCTACGCATCATGGGGATGATAAACTTCATTGGAAAGTTCATTCCTAACTTGTCAGCCAAGACAGCCTGTCTGCAAGGCCTGCTACATAAAACAAATGAGTTTGCATGGACAGAAAGACATGAACAAGAGTGGATGAACCTCAAAACAGTGCTGACAACCACACCTGTACTCACCTTCTTTGACCCAACAAAGAGAATCAAAGTGTCAACGGATGCATCAAAAGATGGCCTAGGCGCCGTCTTGCTACAAGCAGAGGGTGAAGATTGGAAGCTTGTTGCCTATGCCTCCAGGTCTATGACTGACTGAGTGTCAATACGCCCAGATTGAAAAGGAATGTCTAGGCTTGGTAGTTGGACTAGAAAAGTTCCATGGCTACATATATCGACTTCCCACCTTCACAGTTGAGACAGACCACTACCCACTGGTTGTCATCATAAAAAAAAATCTGAATGCGATGTCTCCAAGGATTCAACGACTCATGATGAAGCTGCAAAGATATGACTTTAAACTGATCTACACACCAGGCAAACACATAGGCCTAGAAATTCAGTATAGCCACTTTTGGAGCGGTAAAGTCGGGCGGCCGCTAAAGTTTGCGCGCGGCGCAAAGTCGCGCCCCCTTCACCGATATTCAGTCGCATCGCCCCAAGAGGTTGCTGCTGCGCTAAAACAGGCGATGCACGACTATCTTTAGGCGCTAAGCCGGCGGTGCTGAGCGATACCCCCGAGGCCGGGCGTAGCGCAGGTGCGGAGAGTTCTTGATTGACGGCCGACACTCTGGCGCCGGTCATCTCTTAAAGGGGGAGGGTGGATTTGTTTGCCTGCCACGCCCTGCACACTGCAGCCCTCAACCTAGGCCTGACCACTTCAGCTTCACCTGTACAACGCCCAGGACTATGGAGAAGGCCAGGGAGAGAGCGCAGCGCTTCAGCGACGGAGACCTGAGGGTGCTGGTTGGCGGAGTGGAGCGCAGGCGCCATGTTTTGTTCCCAGAAGGTGGCAAGAGGCCGCTGCCCAGCGCCTACCGGAAAGCCTGGAGGGAGGTGTCCAACAGGGTGTCTTCCAACAGCGTGGTTGCCAGGACTCCTGTGCAATGCCGGAAGAAGTTCAACGATCTCACTCGGGTTGTCAGGGTGAGTACCCTTTCCAGTGTCCTCCTCGTCCTTGCATGTGCACCTCACATTATGGGCAAAGGGACCTGAAAGCCCTAATGGCCAGCCCTCATCCAGCAGCTATGGGACTGGCATGAAAATCAATTGCACATTCAGCACTTTACACACTGTCCAAGCTATTCGACCATGGGAGGCATTGCAGACAAGATCAGGGCTACACACTGTCCAAGCTATTCGATCATGGGAGACATTGCAGACAAGATCAGGGCTACACACTGTCCAAGCTATTCGACCATGGGAGGCATTGCAGACAAGATCAGGGCTACACACTGTCCAAGCTATTCGACCATGGGAGGCAGTGCAGACAAGATCAGGGCTACACAATGTACTTAGAGGCCGTCCTTTCTCTTGCAGGCCAAGGTTGCGCACAACCGGCGCAACCGAACTGACACCAGCGGAGGCCGTCCTGACCTCAAAGAGCTCTCCGACCTCGACCAGCGTGTGGAGCGCATTATGGGAGGCCGGCTGATTGGCCCCGTCGCCAGTGGAGATGCCGACCCTGTAAGGGCATCACCTTTTGGACCTCTCTCGTTCCACTTGCGCATCAGATCAGCATCCTTTGCCACTGTCCGACCAATGCGGTGAATGGCACCACTCATGCCTCCCTCGCTGCCGCCCTGTCCTCACTCTAAAGCTACTCTTGTGCCTTCCTGCTTTCAGATGGTGAATCGCCAGGTGAGGAGGCGGGCCCTCAAGCTGCCACTGTCAGCCCTTTGGAAGACGAGGAGGAGGAAGAGGAAGCCGGCCCATCAGTGCCACCCTCCGCCGCGCCAGCCCATGGCGATGTAGGGGACACGTCTTCCCTGGAGGGGAGCCGGGGGGAAGGGTCGGAGGAGAGTGAAGCTCCGGGGCCCAGCGGCCTGCAGCAACGCGGGAGGGGTGGGGAAGCTCGGCGGACTTCTCCCCAGAGGGTGAGTGCGGCCTCCAGTCCTGCGACGGTGAGCGCAGAGGAGGTGCGCCTCCTAGAGGAAATGGCCATCCAGGCTGAGCGCAGGCACACTGAGCTCATGGCTGCAGTGGCAAGGATGCCTGACTCCATAGAGTCACTGGCAAGCAGTGTGCAGGAATTCGGGGCAGCACAGGCCAGGAGTCTGCAACAATTCAGTGCAGCACAGGCCAGGAGTCAGCAGGACTTCGCGGCAGCACAGTCGGCTTCTAGCCAAGTGCTCAGTCGTGCCGTCCATTCACTGGCTGGTGTCATGCGGACACAGACCAGGGCCACACGGGCACTAACTGCTGCCACCCTCGCTGGATCAGCCAGGCATCGCCAGGGCACTCGCCGCGCAGCAGCAGCCCAGCAGTCTGTCCTTCAGCTGTTTGCTGCGCATGCTGCAGTGCCGGCCCGTGCGAGTGCCAATGTGTCAGGCGACCAGCGAGCACCTGCGATCTGCCAGGTTGCCACCATTCCTGCAGCCGACACTGCCACTCCGCCATTGCAGCTGCCACAAGCTGCTGGACAGACTGCTGCCGCCCAGCCAGAGTTGGAGCAGTCAGCAGCCGGCCACTCCAAGGCCAGACCTTGTGCAGGCCGACCCCCAAGGGCATCTGCCGTCTCGCCATCTGCCCCTCAGCAGCCTTCCCCCAGCCTTGCTGCAGCCACTGGGCTCCCATTGAGGAGGAGCTGCAGGGCGGGCAGGGGCCAGGCAAGGATGCGCAAGGCATCGCCCTCGCAGGGCAAAAAGTAGAGGCATGCACAAATGCCTGGTGCTTGTTGTAAGGCCGACACTGGTGCAGTTGTTTTTGTGTAAGGCCGAGACTGGTGTCTTTATTTCTTTATGTAAGGCCGAGACTGGTGTCTTTCTTTCTTTTTGTAAGGCCGAGACTGGTAGTTTTGTGTTTTTGGAGGGGGCTTCTCCACATGAGCATGTAATGTGGGAAGGGCAGAGGTTTTCAATAAATTATTGTTGTTAAATTGCACTGTGCATGGTTTTTTGGTTAAGTCCTGGTTGCCCTGCTCGGCTGAGGGCTTGTGGAGCGGCTACATTCATCTGCTGACATTGGCACAAGCCAGTCCCTGAGAGGGGGCCTAGAACCGACGTTCAATAAGCCGGCGACGGGCGGCCCTTGCACTTTGTGCCTCCCTCCTGTGCTGGTCCTCCTCCTCCTCCTCCTCCTCCTCCTCCTCCTCCTCCTCCTCCTCCTCCTCCTCCTCCTCCTCCTCCTCCTCCTCCTCCTCCTCCTCCTCCTCCTCAGGTGGTCCTCCAATCTGTGGTGGCAGTGGCTGAGTCCTGCAGATAGCCAGGTTGTGCAGCATGCAGCAAACGACCACAAAATGGGAGACTCGCTCCGGCGAATACTGTAGGGCTCCACCGGAACGATCCAGACAGCGGAACCGTTGCTTCAGGACGCCGATTGTTTGTTCGATGATGTTCCTGGTCGCTTGATGGCTCTCGTTGTATCTCTCTTCAGCAGGGGTGCTGGGCGCACGGAGCGGGATCATCAGCCAGGTACAGAAAGGATAGCCTTTGTCCCCGATAAGCCATCCACGTGGGTGAGGCTGGGCCTGGAACATGTCTGCCACAGAAGTCTGTCGCAGGATGAAGGCATCGTGGCTGCTGCCTGGAAAGCGGGCATTGACAGCTAGGATGAGCTGCCTGTGGTCACACACCAGCTGGACGTTCAGCGAATGGTAGCCCTTCCGGTTGCGGTAATCCTCGGCATTCTCCAGAGGTGCCCGCAAAGCCACATGCGTGCAGTCAATGGCGCCCTGCACCATGGGGAAGCCTGCGAATGCTGCAAAGCCCATTGCACGCTGTTGCTGCTTGTCAAGGGCCATGGAGAAGGAGATGAACTGACATCTCCTTTTGAAAAGGGCATTGGTGACCTGGCGGATGCAGCAATGCACGGCAAACTGGGAGATGTTGGCAATGTCCCCAGTAGCGGATTGGAAGGAGCCGGTGGCATAGAAGTTGAGAGCCACCGTCACCTTCACTGCCACCGACAGAGACGTCCTGCTCCTCAGCTGTGGCTGCAGATCACAGAATTACAGAATCACACAGAAACCCCACAGTGCAGATAGAGACCATTTCGGCCCATCGAGCCTGCACTGACACATATCCCACCCGATCTCTGTAACCCCTACACCAACACATATCCCACCCTATCCCCGTAACCCCACGTATTTAATCCCCCTAACACTAAGGGTCAATTTATCATAGCCAATCAACCTAACCCGCACATCTTTGGACTGTGGGAGGAAACCGGAGCACCCGGAGGAAACCCACGCAAACACAGGGAGAATGTGCAGACTCCACACAGACAGTCACCCGAGGCCGAATTCGAACCCGGGTCCCTGGCGCTGTGAGGCAACAGTGCTAACCACTATGCCACCGATCACCGCCAAGCAGCTGGCAGATCTCTGTGACCACGTCCCTTCTGAATCGCAGCCTCCGAACACACTGCTCCTCAGACATGTTGAGATAGGAGAACTGCTGGTGGTATACCCTGGGTGGGTAAGGCCTCCTTTGCCGACGCCTATTGCCCCCTCTCCGTCTAGCCAGGGCTGCCACTCACTCACGGCGTCTGTGAGCCCTTTGGATGTAATTGAGAAAGCCTGCGTTGACACCCATTGCAGCCCCCATAATATGCTGGCAAACAATGAGATGTCAATGAAGGCAAAGACTACTGGAAATCTGTGGCCTGAAGCCAGAAGTACCTGTCCGAGTGTTGGGCGAAAGCAGAAAGCTATCTACCTTGGTCTCTCTCCAAAGATCCGTTTCGCAAGAGCGAGTGCTGCGAAATGGCAGCCTTTTATATTGCAGGAGCAGTGCCCTTTAATTTGCGCCCCCCCGCGCCCTGCATCGGCTGAGCACCGTTCCACTTAACAGTCGCTAGGGCCGCCAGGCGCACAATGGGGCGTTGCCACTGAAGTTCCGGTTGGGGGCGCACAAAGGGCGTTGCACGAGGAAATGACGTCACGATCTGCGCGCGCAGCTGAGCGCGCGCAAAGACTTTGCGCCGCCGCTAAATCTCTAGTGAAGTTGGAGCGAGGTGCAGTTCTCGCTGCGCCCGGGCGCTACCTGCCTAGCGCCCGACATCTACTCCTCCTAAGGCGCTAACGGCTGGCGCAACCAACTGAATTTCTAGGCCATAGTGTTAGCAGATGCACTATCCCGAGCACCCACAATGAGTCATGTGAGCTCTACTGAGGAAGACGTGGATGTTCATGTGAGTATGGTCACTGCTGCGCTGCCCGTGTCAGACACAAAATCAAAGCAAATAGCAGAAGAAACAGTAAAAGATAGTGTTACAAACAGTAATAGAGAACATTCATCATGGTTGGCCAGAAGGTTCCTGTCCAAAGTATTATCACATCAGGTCAGAGTTGAGTGTCGCAAATGGACTATTACTAAAACAGAACAGAATAGTCATTCCACAGGCTCTACGTCAAGACATGCTCAAAAGGATTCATGAGGGTCACCTCGGAATTGAAAAATGCAAAAGGAGAGCAAGAGACACTGTTTATTGGCCTGGCATAAATAAGGACATTGAGAACATGATAGGCGTATGTGAGACATGTCAGAAACACCAAAACAAACAAGCAAAGGAACCAATGATAGTAGCTGACTTACCAACAGCACCATGGCAAAAGGTTGGTATGGACCTCTTTCATTTGAATGGTAAAGACTATCTAATAGTGATTGACTACTATTCTAACTACCCTGAGCGCTGCTCTCAAGCACATCAGCAAGCAATGTCATAATGCATGTTAAATCCATCTTCGCCAGACATGGAATCCCCAGGATTGCCGTTAGCGACAATGGTCCGTGCTTCAACTGTAAGGAGTGGCAGCAGTTTGCAGCACATTATGACTTTCAACACATCACATCCAGTCCTCTGTATGCTCAGTCAAATGGTAAGGCAGAGAAAGGTGTTCAAGTTCTCAAACAGCTACTGAAGAAAGCAACAGAAAGCAAGTCTGATCCTTATCTCGCCCTGCTGAGCTACCGAGCCTCCCCTTTAGACTGTGGTTCTTCACCTGCTGAATTCCTAATGGGTCGCAAGTTGCGCACCACGCTATCCTGCTGTGCAAAAGAAAAGCAGAGTAAGGAACTGAGACAGAGACTTCAACTGTTAAAGCTGAAACAGAAATCACACTATGACAAGTCATCCAAAACTCTGAAACCATTGACAAGGGATGATGTTGTCAGGATTGAGGATCCAGATGCATGGAACAGGAAAGCTACAGTTCTTGAGGAAGTAGGACCAAGGTCATACACTGTTAGAACTGAGGATGGACAGATTCTCAGGAGGAACCACCGTTCCCTCCTGAAAACACAAGAAACTATCCAAGAGCAAATCGATGACAATGCCGCAACTGAATCTTGTCACTCACCACCAGAACAATCTAACACAAACACACATACAGGCTCTCATGAAAACACATCAGACTTACCTGTGCTGAAAAGATCCACACGTGAAGTAAAAAAGCCTGATAGACTTAATCTTTGAGTACAAAGAAAACAAAAGTGTTACTGATATAATCTTTATCATTGTTCTTGAAAGTTGATTGATATTGATTTTGTTTAACCTCAAAGAAAGGGGGATGTAATGATCAGTAACATGTCATTCTAGAATGGTACACTAGGTGGAGCTGTATGTTTAGTAGGGGGCTACCCACAAGGCAGTAGTCAAGATGGATGCCTGTACACTAGTCCACATGGCTGAATAAATGACTAGCTCAAGCTAGCTGTAGCTGTTCATAATGAAAACATCTATTTATTTATGAATAACATCAGCGACTCATGCAATGTCAATGAGAGAGATGAAAAACTATTCTGTCACCAGCTTTCTCTGATGCACCCGTCTGTCCGTCCCCCACTTGCACATCATCCTCCACTCCCACAATCTCCAGGACCGCCTCCTCCCAAGTGGTAAGGTGGGCTACTGAGGGTGGCCCTGCTCCTGTCCTCGCTCTTTCCCTCTTATTGTGAGCTCTCTTTTCCTGCAAGTGGAGTTTGAGTGAGAATGAAGGAGCGAGTGTAGAGAATCCATAGCATAGATGCTTAGAAGGAGACAAAGATGGAGTGAGTAGGCAAGACCAAGGGCCCTCCCTGTGTTTTGTAAGTTGTTTTCATAGCATCACAGTGTTCTTGCTCAGGCCAACATCCCCAGCATCGAAGCTCTGACCACGCTCAATCAGCTCCGATGGATGGGTTACATTATCCGCATGCCCGATACGAGACTCCCAAAACAAGCGCTCTACTTGGAGCTCCGGCACGGCAAGAAAGCCCCAGGTGGGCAGAGGAAACGCTTCAAGGACACCCTCAAAGCCTCCTTGAAAAAGTGTGACATCCCCACCGACACCTGGGAATCCCTGGCCCAAGACCGCACAAAGTGGTGGAGAAGCATCCAGGAAGGCACCGAACACCTCGAGTCTCTTCGCCGGGAGCAAGCGGAAGCCAAGCGCAGGCAGCGCAAGGAGCGCACGTCAACCCAAGCACCCCACCCACCCGCCCCTTCAACCACCGTCTGCCCCACCTGTGACAGAGACTGTAGGTCCCGCATTGGACTCATCAGTCACCTGCAAACTCATTTTTAATGTGGAAGCAAGTCATCCTCGGTTCCGAGGGACTGCCTAAGAAGAAGACAGTGATAGAGAATGTGAGGGCTGCATAGTCGAATAGTTAGATGAATGTGACCATAGAGAGAGAGGGAATGGGTAAACATAGAAACATAGCAGATAGGAGCAGGAGTAGGCCATTCGGCCCCTCGAGCCTGCTCCGCCATTCAATGAGATCATGGCTGATCATCCAAACTCAGTACCCTGTCCCTGCCTTCTTCCCATATCCCTTGATCCCTTTAGCCTTAAGAAATATATCTAACTCCTTCTTGAATATATTTAATGAATTGGCCTCCACTGCCTTCTGTGGTAGAGAATTCCACAGGTTCACCACTCTCTGGGTGAAGAAATTCCTCCTCATCTCTGTCCTAAATGGCTTACCCCTTATCTTTAGACTGTGACCCCTGGTTCTGGACTCCCCCGCCATCAGGAACATCGTTCCTGCATCTAGTCTGTCTAGTCCTGTTAGAATTTTATAAGTTTCAATGAGATCCCCTCTCATTCTTCTAAACTCCAGCGAGTATAAGCCCAATCGACCCAATCTCTCCTCATACCTCATTCCTGCCATCCCAGGTATCAGTCTGGTGAATCTTCGCTGCACTCCCTCCATGGCAAGAACATTCTTCCTCAGATAAGGCGAACAAAACTGCACACAATACTCAAGGTGTGGTCTCACCAAGGCCCTGTACAACTGTAGCAAGACATAAATACACCACATCCACTGGTTCTCCCTTAACTATTCTACCAGTTACATCCTCAAAAAATTCCAGTAGATTAGTCAAGCACGATTTACCTTTTGTAAATTCATGTTGACTTTGTCCGATCCTGTCACTGTTTTCAAAGTGCTCTGCTATTACATCTTTTATAATGGACTCTAGCATTTTCCCCACTACCGATGTCAGGCTTACCAGTCTATAACTCCCCGTTTTCTCTCTACCACCTCTTGAATAGTGGGGTAACATTAGCTACCCTCCAATCCATGGGAACTGTTCCAGAGTCTATCGAATTTTGGAAGATGACCAGCAATGCATCTACTATTTCTAGGGCCACTTCCTTAAGTACCCTAGGATGTAGATTATCAGGCCCTGGAGATTTATCGGCCTTCAATCCCGTCAATTTCCCTAACACCATTTCCCTACAAATACTGATTTCATTCAGTTCCTCCCTCTCATAAGACCCTATGTTCCCCGGCATCTCTGGAAGGTTATTTGTGTCCTTTGTGAAGACAGAATCAAAATATGTATTTAATTGGTCTGCCTTCGTTTGCTGGGGAGGCATCTTCCTCCCTGAAGAAGGGAAGAGCGCCTCCTTACTAGCTCTTGCTCCCTCCACCAAAGCTTGCAGGGCGACGTCATCAAACCTGGGAGCAGACTTAGGTCTCCCGCTGCTCATTCTGCCTCCAGGTCTCTCTCACTGCAAAGGCCAAAATGTTGGCAGTCTGCAGAAGAAGCCAGGCTTGTTGCAGACCTTAAATGCAGCAGCAATGATGATGTAATTGGAGGTGAGTTTCATACTGAGAAAACTAATTGGGCCATGGGTTCCCACACGCTGGAACTCAATTGCCCAATTATGTGAAAATCGCATCAATCTCCCACATCAATTTGGAATCGGGTGAATAACACGAAAAGCGGATGACACTACCCCAGCCAGCCCTAATGACAAAATCCAGCCCTGAGTGTCTCCGCTTCCACCACTTCCATTGGCAGCGAATTCCAGGTCATCACCACTCGCTGCATAAAAAAGTTTTTCCTCACATCCCCCTGTATCTCATGCCCAAAAACTTAAATCTATGTCCCCTAGTCCTTGTACCATCAACTAGTGGGAACAGCCTTTCCCTGTCTAGCCTATCCAAACCCGTCATAATCTTGTACACCTCTATCAAATCACCCCTCGACCTCCTTTGCTCTAATGAAAACAAATCCAGCTTCTCCAACCTGTCCTTGTAGCTAAAATTCCCCCATCCCCAGAACCATTCTGGTAAATCTCCTCTGCACCCTCTCGAGGGCCTTCACATCCTTCCTAAAGTGTGGTAACCAGAACTGGACGCAATACTCCAGTTGTGGACTAACCAGCGCTTTATAAAGGTTCAGCATAACTTCTCTACTTTTGTACTCAAAACCTCTATTTATGAAGCTCAAGATCCCATATGCTTTGTTAACCACTCTCTCAATATGTTCTGCCACCTTCAATGACCTATGCACATTAACTCCCAGGTCCCTCTCTTTAAAACTGTGCCATTAAGTGTATATTACCTCTCCCTGTTCCTTCTGCCAAAATGCATCACCTCACACTTCTCTGTATTAACTTCCATCTGCCACTTGTCTGCCCATTCTGCTAACCTTTCTATGTCCTGTTGCAGTCGATTGGTATCATCATCACTGTTTGCCATACCCCCAAGTTTGGTGTCATTGGCAAATTTAGAAATTCTACTCTGTATTCCAATATCCAGGTCATTTATATATATATCAAAAAAAGCATTGGCCCCAGCACTGACCCTTGGGGAACACCACTGTCTACCATCCTCCAGTCTGAAAAACAGCCATTTACCACAGCTCGCTGTTTTCTGTCCTTAAGCCAATTCCTTATCCAAGCTGCCACTGACCCACCTATTCCATGAGCCTCAATTTTGTTAACCAGCCTTCTATGTGGTACTTTGTCAAATGCCTTCCTTAAATCCATGTCGACAACATCCATTGCATTCCCTTCATCAATCCTCCCTGTTACTTCATCAAAAAATTCAATTAGATTAGTCAAACATGATCTGCCTTTCACAAATCCATGTTGGCTCTCCTTAATTAGCTTAAACCTCTACAGGTGCCCATTAAAAAATTTTTGATTATTGTTTCTAAAACTTTACCCACCACTGATGTTAAACTGACCGGCCTGTAGTTACTAGGATTGTCCTTACACTCTTTCTTGAACAATGGTGTCACATTTGCCACTTTCCAATCTTCAGGCATCTCCCCCGCATCTAGGGAAGATTGGAAAATTATGGCAAGCCCTTCCGCTATCTCCTCCCCCAATTCCCTTAGCAACTTGGGATGCAAGCCATCTGGACCAGGTGACTTATCCACTCTTAAGCATACCCAGTCTTTCTAGTACATCCTGTCTATCAATTTTCAGTCCTTCCATTGCTTCTACCTTTACCACTTCTACCGATGTTTTGTCAGCATCCACCTCCTTAGTAAACACCGATACAAAGTACTCTTTGAGTATTCTAGCTTTGCCCTGCGCCTCTGAGCATATATCACCTTCTTTGCCCCTAATAGGCCCCACCCCGCCTCTTACTACCCACTTACTGCTTACGTGCCTGTAAAAGATTTTTGGGTTCTGATGCACTATCAATTACTCATAAAAGACGGAGAGTTAGGAGAGTAACTAAAAGGCTTTTATTAACAAAGAACAGAGCATGCCTCTCGTGGTTGACTGGTTTCCAAGAAGGCAGGGGGCTGCAGAGCAGTCACCTTTATACCTGGGCATGTGGGTGGAGCCAGGGGCGGAGCCAGCTGAGGCATGCATAGATACAACAGTGTGCAACAACAACAACAACGGTGAACAACAATAACAGTGGTTTACCACATTTAAAATTGAGTCCGGCGGGGTGAAGTGTACTAAAGGTTCGTGTAAGTAAGTCTATCAGGTGGCCTTGTATGCCGTCCTGATCGTCGTGGTGGCGGCGGTGATGGTGCAGCATCCAACGTTGAATCTGGCGTCTCATTGAGTGGTTGGGTGGTCAATGACGAGTCCTGGGGCTGCGGCATGCCGTCTACAGGGGTTGGGTTGTGGGTAGTGGTGGATGGCAATGGTAGTGTTTCAGGGGCACCCGAAGGTGCGAGGTCTCGTATGGAGACTGTGTCCTCCCGCCCATCCGGGTACGCCACGTAAGCATACTGGGGGTTGGCGTGAAGGAGGCTCACCCTCTCGACCAGGGGGTCCGTTTTATGGGACGTCACGTGCTTCCGCAGTAGGACGGGTCCTGGAGACGTCAGCCATGTCGGTAACGAGGTCCCCGATGTGGACTTCCTGGGGAAAGTGAATATTTTTTCATGGGGGGTGGCATTGGTGGCCGTACAAAGCAGTGACCGAATGGAGTGGAGCGCCGCAGGGAGGACCTCCTGCCAGCGAGAGGTCGGAAGGCCCTTAGATTTTAAGTTTAAGAGGACGGCCTTCCAAACCGTCGTGTTCTCTCTTTCCACCTGGCCGTTCCCCCGGGGGTTGTAGCTGGTGGTTCTGCTTGTAGCAATACCTCTCGTGAGCAGGTACTGACGGAGTTCGTCGCTCATAAAGGATGAGCCCCGGTCGCTATGGATATAGCTAGGGAAGCCGAACAAGGCGAAAAGGTCATTCAGACCTTTAATGACCGTGGTACTGGTCATGTCTGGGCAAGGGATGGCAAACGGGAAATGGGAGTACTCATCAATTATGTTGAGGAAGTACACGTTGCGGTCAGAGGAGGGGAGGGGCCCTTTAAAATCGACGCTCAGGCGCTCGAAGGGGCGAGTGGCCTTGATCAGGCTTGCTCTGTCTGGCATATAAAAATGCGGTTTGCACTCAGCACAGATTTGGCAGTTCCTGGTCATGGTCCTGACCTCCTCGATGGAGTAGGGCAGGTTACGGGATTTGATGAAATGGAAGAACCTGGTGACCCCCGGGTGGCAGAGGTCATTGTGGAGGGTCTGCAGTCTATCAACCTGCGCGTTGGCGCATGTACCACGTGATAGGGCATCTGGGGACTCATTGAGTTTCCCAGGCCGGTACAAGATATCGTAATTGTAGGTGGAGAGTTCAATTCTCCACCTCAAGATCTTGTCATTCTTGATTTTGCCCCTCTGCTTATTGTTAAACATAAAAGCTACTGAACGCTGGTCAGTGAGCAGGGTAAATCGTTTTCCGGCCAGGTAATGCCTCCAATGTCGCACCGCTTCCACAATGGCCTGGGCCTCCTTTTCGACAGAGGAGTGTCGAATCTCGGGGCCCTGGAGGGTCCTTGAGAAAAAGGCCACGGGTCTCCCCGCCTGGTTAAGGGTTGCAGCTAGGGCGAAGTCGGATGCGTCGCTCTCCACTTGGAAAGGGATGGACTCATCCACTGCATGCATTGTGGCCTTCGCAATATCTCTTTTTATGAGAGTGAAGGCTGCACATGCCTCTGTCAGGGGGAAGGTGGTGGACTTGATGAGGGGTCTGGCTTTGTCCGCATAGTTGGGCACCCACTGAGCATAGTAAGAGAAAAACCCTAGGCATCTCTTCAGTGCTTTTTGGCAGTGGGGGAGGGGGAGCTCCATAAGGGGGCGCATTCTGTCGGGGTCGGGGCCGATGACTCCGTTCTCCACTACGCAGCCAAGAATGGCAAGGCGCATGGTGCGAAACATGCATTTGTCCTTGTTGTATGTTCGATTCAGCCGCTGGGCCGTACGGAGGAATTTCTCTAGGTTAACGTCATGGTCCTGCTGGTCGTGGCCGCAGATGGTGACGTTGTCTAGATAGGGGAAGGTGGCCTGCAGCGCGTTCTGGTCAACCATTCGGTCCATCTCCCTTTGGAAGACCGAAACCCCGTTGGTGACGCCGAAGGGGACTCGGAGGAAGTGGTAGAGACGACCGTCAGCTTCAAAAGCTGTGTACTGCGGTCCTCAGCCCTGATGGGGAGCTGGTGGTATGCCGACTTCAGGTCAATCGTCGAGAACACCCGGTATTGTGCTATCTGATTGACCATGTCAGATATGCGGGGGAGTGGGTATGCATCTAACTGGGTGTAGCGATTGATCGTCTGGCTGTAGTCAATAACTAGGCGCTGTTTTTCGCCAGTCTTCACTACCACCACTTGTGCTCGCCATGGGCTAGTGCTACCCTCAATAATCCCTTCCTTCAGGAGTCTTGCTACTTCGGATTTAATGAAGCTCCTATCCCCGGCACTGTACCGCCTACTTTTGGTAGCGATGGGCTTACAGTCGCGGGTGAGGTTAGCGAACAAGGGGGGGGGGGAGACTTTAAGCGTGGAGAGGCTGCAAATGGTGCGCGGCGGGCGATTTAAAAGCTGCTGGCTGCAGACTGTGAGTGGGGGGAGGGGTCCGCCATATGCTAATGTGACACTTTTAAGGTGGCACTGAAAATCCAACCCCAGTTGAACGGCAGCGCAGAGATGGAGCAGGACAAGAAGTTAAAAATTTTTGTATTCTGTGCCCCTTACTGAAAGGGTCACTACACAGTAGCCACCGACGTCTGCTGAATGGGATTTGGAAGCCATAGAGATCCGATGGCGCGTTGGCAGGACCGGGAGAGAGTAACTGCGCACCGTGTCGGGGTGGATAAAGCTCTCCATGCTCCCGCTGTCGAAAAGGCAGGTAGTGGCGCGGCCGTTTACCGTAATGTCCATCATGGACCTGGACAGTTGGTGAGGGAGAGATTGGTCCAGCGTCACGGAGGCCAGCGTATGGTCGAGCGAGTCGCTGTGGTCGTCAGACGAGGCGGTGGTTGAGTCCGGGTCACCCGCGATTGGAGTTGGAGGCGTCCAAGATGGCGGACAAAATGGCTGTGCCCATGATCCCGATCCCCACGCGGCTGGAGGTGTCCAAGATGGCGGACAAGGTGGCTGCCCCCATGGTTCACACGCGGCGCTGCTGGCGTTAGCGGTTTCACCTTTGCAGGCGCTGACGTAGTGTCCTTTCTTCCAGCAGCCAGAGCAGGTAGCCTTTTTCGCCGGGCAGCGTGCTCTGGGGTGTTTTGCCTGGCCACAAAAGTAACATTTCGGGCCCTTGGACATCACTGCAGCAGTTGGTGCTGGGGGTGGCGGTCCCATGACCCAAGGTTGCGGCGTCCACGGTGCGGAGCGGTTAGGGGAGAATGCGTCCATATTCCGGTGGGCCGCGTCTAGCGAGAGCGCGAGGGACACTGCCTTCTTCAGGTCGATTTCGCCCTTCTCCAGCAGTCTCTGCCGGGAGTAGTTGGACTTGAGGCCCACAACGAAAGCATCTCGGATAAGTCCCTCCGTGTGTGTCGCGGCCGATACCTCTTTACAATCACAGGCTCGGCCGAGTATCTGTAGTGCCCGTAGGAATGCCTCCACCAATTCCCCGGACTGCTGTTTGCGGGATCTCAGGAGGTGTCTGGCATAAACCGTATTTACCGGGCGTGTGTATTGTCCTTTTAGCAGATCGATAGCCGCCACGTAGGTAGTCGCGTCCTGGATGAGCGTGTAGACTTGGTGGCCCACCTTGGAGGCCAGGATTTTTAGTTTGTTTCCATCTAGTGTCACGGCTGAGGCTTCCAGGTAAGCTTCGAAGCAACGCAGCCATTGTGCGAACTTGGTAGACGAACCCGCCTCTTGAGGGTCTAGGTCCAGGCATGTTGGTCTGAGGGCATGCAGCAGCGCCTGCTGTTCAGCGTTTGGTGCCGACATTTTGTTTTTGTTAATAAAATTGATGCGCTATCAATTACTCATAAAAGACGGAGAGTTAGGAGAGTAACTAAAAGGCTTTTATTAACAAAGAACAGAGCATGCCTCTCGTGGTTGACTGGTTTCCAAGAAGGCAGGGGGCTGCAGAGCAGTCACCTTTATACCTGGGCATGTGGGTGGAGCCAGGGGCGGAGCCAGCTGAGGCATGCATAGATACAACAGTGTGCAACAACAACAACAACGGTGAACAACAATAACAGTGGTTTACCACAGGTTCCTTTTTATATTAACCGCCATTCTACTCTCATATTCTCTCTTTGCCAATCTTATTTTCATCTTCACCTCCCCTCTCAACTTACTGTATTTGGTCTGGTTCTCCCTTGAAGAATTCATCTGATATGCATCATACACCCTCTTTTTTTGTTTCATCATCTTCTCGATCTCCCTCGTCATGCAAGGAACCCTTGCTTTGGTTCCCTTACCCTTCCCTCTTGTTGGAATGTACGTAGCCTGTACTTGGAACATCTCCTCCTTAAACATCACCCATTGTTCCATTACAGATTTTCCTGTCAGTCTTTGGTTCCATTTTACCCTGGCTAGATCCTTTCGCATCCCATTGAAGTTAGTCCTATTCCAGTTTAGAAGTTCCACTCTAGATTGTTCCTTGCTCCTCTCCATTGCTAATCTAAATCTTATGATACGATGATCACTCGTACCCAAGTGTTCTCCCACAGACACTTGGTCGACCTGGCCCACCTCATTCCCCAGCAACAGATCCAGCAATGCCTCCTTCCTAGTTAGGCCAAGAACATATTGGTCAAGGAAATTCTCCTGAACACATTTCAGAAATTCCTCCCCCTCCTTTCCCTTTACCCTAGCATTATCCCAATCTTCCTGACAACTGGTTGCCCATTCATTGTTCTAGATGTGTGTCCTGGGGAAGCTTGAGATGGATCAAATTACATGAATTACAAAAATGCTAAGATACAAAATTAAATAAATGTTCCAAATGTACCCTGAATGACAATTTGTATCCAACTAATTTTTATGCCCTGGGTACAATTTCAAGGCAAGTAGGTTTTGCAGAAATGGACTAGGGGGGCAGAGCTGCCAACTATCACTCATTTGGGGTAATGTTAGTTTATTTTTGATGTTTAAAATACACCTCTCCCTATTGTTTTTCTTAGTTATTTACATGATTATAAAATATTTTTCCTTCCCCATTCCCACAAAAGCTGTACTCAAGGATTAATTGAGAATAATGCCATAGGAGATCTACTAGTCTTAAAAATAAATGCAACTTTGTTTATTTACATGGGTTTGCAAATTATATCACTCTTGTAGATCACAATTATAACTCTTAACATTTCCTAAATGCTGACAGCTCTGCTGATGGGTCATGAAAGCTGAAGCTGCTGGAATATATCAATAACCTGGATTATTTTTGACTGTGCTCTTAGACTCAGTGAACTGCTTGTAATATAATTCTGCATTCCACAACAATGTCTCATACTATTAATTACACACTTGGAGGTGCCAGAAACATGTTCAAGCATTAACAGAGGTTTAAGTCCTGGCATGACTTCAGTGTACATCATCACACTGAGGACACACCATTTCCTGAGGTGTGTCATTGACGCCCTGAAAAAAAATAATTTCTGCAAAATTGTTTTAGCTCCAGAAACTCCATGTGGGATTTTTTATTCTGGATGATATGGATCGAAATAAGCAAAAATCTGCATATATGCAATCCTAATATAAATAAATTATTAATATCCTGATACTTACTATTATTACCATTCCAATTTTGCTTCTTACATAAAGCCCTTTACAATTTCTTGTCTGTCCTGCCCTGTTGCTTATAGCAAGATTCCATTGCATTGATTTTAATTAATCTCTGTATTTTGTCTTATAGTTAAATATGTGTGTAATTGTGATCTTTTCTCACAATAGGGAAGAATTGAAACACAGAAAAGTACTCGATGGAAAAAGACTTGGCAGTCCAGCTGACTAATCAAAAACGAATGCCTTTGAACCACCTCTAATATCTGTCCAATTCTCACTTACATTGTTCCACATTATCTGCTCACTGGGTGCTTGGGCACACTGGTAGCAAAATGGGGAAGAAGGAAGAGCAACTCTTCCATGAGCTTTTAGCGGGGACAATTTTATTGTTTTAATTATATTATTTACAGGCAGGGGAATGTTGGCCATATGGGAAATCGGGAGTCCCCCTGTGAATGGTTGCATAGCATTGTACTTTTGCCACCCTCTCTGTCACTTCATCAAAGAGAAAGAAACAGACTTTGAAACAGTGGAAGGCATGAAGGGCATGAAAATCATCTCTCAGAGATAAAAATAATTATCTGCAAAAAGTTATTCACACTGTTATCTGCAGTCACAATTTCCTTACAAGGAACAATAGTTCATTTCGGGGTTGTTTCTGGTCTCATCAGTAATACCAAGAGTAGTCTTCAAAACCTTTGTAACAAGCAGTGCTGGAGAGTGGTAGAAATAGAAATTCGTGATTTGTTATTGAAGACCCCGCTCCAAACAGAAGCAGAAATCAAAATACATTTCTCAATGAGTTTGTTGTTGATACACCAATCTCAGATAAATTTTGGCCACTAAAATTGAAGTGTATTTTTAATCGGTCAGCCTGCTTGTAATGCAACAGAATGATTGTTTCTCTGATCATTCGCTGTCTATCTTCAGAGAAATGGGTTTCTTAACCTCAAACAATCTGCCATGAAATAAAGTGACAGCTATATGAGCCTGATGTCCGCCAGTTGTGTGACTATTATAACCTCAACTCTTCTTTGATTGCTCAGGAGCTATGCACCTTCAAAGATGCATATGCTGTAGCTCATAAAAGTATATATACTGAAGATCTTACCATCAAAACATCAAGAAGGGTGATACAGAAGAAACAGAAATTGATGTTTCATTCTCAAGATGGATTGATTATAGCTTTATCGGTCAACTTTCAGGATTTTCATACTTATAGTGATGTATTCGATTGTGTGATCGATTGCAGTAACAAATGTTGTACAACACACCATCAACCATGTAGCTATTATGAAAAACAATTTCAGGTTCTCCATGTCAGATACATGGCTACCAGAAATTTTGGATTCTAGCATTTTCCCAACAACTGATGTCAGGCTAACTGGCCTGTAGTTCCCTGTTTTCTCTCTCCCTCCTTTCTTGAACAGCAGTGTTATATTTGCGACCTTCCAATCCGCTGGGACCGTTCTAGAATCTAGGGAATTTTGGAAATCAAAACCAATACATTCACTATCTCTTCAGCCAACTCTTTTAGAACCCTAGTTGTAGGCTGTCAGGTCCAGGGGATTTGTCAGCTTTTAGTCCCATTAATTTCTCTAGTACTTTTTCTCTACTTACATTAAGTTCATCACCCTCATTAGACCCTTCGTTCCCCACCATTTTTGGTACGCTTTTTGTGTCTTCTACTGTGAAGACAGATACCTAATTGGAGATGGTATCAGCGGCGGCAGTACTTAAAATAGTGGGAGACCAGGCAGTGCGGAACTAATTGGAGGCGGTATCAGAGGTGGCAGAACCTTCAACGATTTCCAAAAAACAAGGAGTGACGTCACAGGACAGCAGGTAGGTGATTAGTTGGTGAGTATTAAGGTTTTTTTCTCTCTCATTTCTCTCCAACCTAGGACAGTGGTTTAAACTAGGTGCGGGAAACTGTATTAAATTCATAGCTTAACTAGTTAAACTAATTAATATAACAATAAATAATCATTGAATAAAGACTTTAACTAATTGTCTGCACAGAGCGGGATTAAACGGAGTGGACTTGAACAGAGTGTTTTATTTGGAAAGAGTGGGCATTTGGAGAAGAGGGGAAAGGAGTTGCTGCTTTTTGCCTACACTACTTGTAGTGCTTTGTGTTACAGGTAGATATTTAATTTCAGTACCCTTAACTTAGATCAAGTAAGTAGTCAAGAAACTACACTGTAAACTAAGTTACCTAATTACAAATTTAACTAAATAAAATAAGGTCATATAGGGATGGCAGTGCAGGTGGTGTGCCACAACTGCAGCATGTGGGAGTTTGTGGAGAGCATTGTGATCCCGGACAACCACGTTTGAAGTAAGTGCCTGCATCTTGAGGAGATTCAGCTCAGAGTTTTTGAGCTGGAGTCTGAGGTGCAGACATTGCGGGGCATCAGGGATGGGGAGAGTTACCTGGACACTTTGATCCAGGAGGCAGTCACACCCCTAAGGTTAGGTAGTGACACAGGTCTGGTTAGTGGTCAGGGACAGGAGAGTGTGACTGCAACTCAGGCAGGTAAGGGGGCCCAACGTGCAGTGCTGGAGGAGCCTCAGCCTTTGCCCTTGTCCAACAGGTATGAGGTTCTTGCTGCCTGTGTGGATGAGGGAAAAGCCTGCAGGATGGATGAGCAAGCTGACCATGGCACCAGGGTGCAGGAGGCCATTCAAGTGGGGGGAGTGAAAGGGAATGTAGTTGTGGGAGGGGACAGTATAGTCAGGGGGATAGATACTGTTCTCTGCAGCCGCAACCGAGAGTCCCGAAGGTTGTGTTGCCTGCTTAAAGACATCTCCTCGCAGCTGAAGAAAAACTTGGAGTGGGAGGGGAAGGATCCAGTTATCATGGTCCACGTAGGAACCAACGACATAGGTAGAACTAGGAATGAGGTTCTGCTGAGGGAGTTTGAGGAGCTAGGATCCAAATTAAAAAGCAGAACCTCAAAGGTAATAATCTCTGGATTGTTACCTGAGCCACGCGCAAATTGGCATAGGGACAAACAGATTAAATGCGTGGCTCAGAGTGGTGTGGGAGGAAGGGGTTTCAGTTCATGGGGCACTGGCACCAGTACTGGGGAAAGAGGGAGCTGTTCTGTTGGGATGTGCTCCACTTAAACAAGGCTGGGACCAGTGTCCTGGTGAACCAAATAACTAGGGCAGTAGACAGGGCTTTAAACTAATGAAGGGGGGGTGGGAGGCTTCAGGAAAGAGTAAATTTAAAAGCAGCGAGAGAAATGTCAAGGCTCTAGGGCAGAGATGAGTTTTGGGTAAAAATAAGCAGAGTGGGTCAGGAAGGGACAGAGAGAGCAACAAAGGTAATAGGGCATCAGTGCCCAAGATGACATCAGGGAAAAATAGAAAGAAGTCAAAGCTAAAGGCACTATATCTGAATGTGCGAAGTATTCGCAACAAAATAGATTAATAGAGCAGATAGAAATTAACAGGTTTGATTTAATAGCCATAACAGAGAAATGGTTGCAAAGTGGCCAAGGTTGGGAACTAAATATTCCAGGATACTTAACTTTTAGAGGAGATAGGCAAAATGGTAAAGGAGGAGGGGTAGCCCTGATAATAAAGGATGGAATAAAGACAGTAGAGCGAAAGTATCTTAGCTCTGAAAATCAAGAAGTAGAATCAGTTTGGGTGGAGCTAAGAAACAGCAAGGGGCAGACAACATTGGTGGGAGTTGTTAATAGGCCCCCAAACAATAGTTGTAATGTAGGGCAGAGCATAAATCAGGAAATTAGAGGCGCATGTAACAAGGGTAATACAGTAATCATGAGGGACGTTAATCTACATATAGACTGGTCAAACCAAATTTGCAATAATAGTGTGGAGGACGAATTCATGGAATGTATGCAAGATAGCTTTCTAGATCAGTATGTTGAGGAACCAACTAGGGAACAGGCTATTTTAGATCTAGTATTGTGCAATGAGAAAGGGTTAATTAATAACCTTGTAGTAAAGGGGCCTTTAGGGAAGAGTGACCATAATATGATAGAATTTTATATTGAGTTTGAAAGTGATTTAGTTAAATCCGAAACAAGGGTCTTAAATCTAAACAAAGCAAACTACATAGTTATGAGGGCCGAGTTGGCTAAAGTAGATTGGGAAACTACATTAAAAGGTATATTGGTAGAGAAGCAATGGCTAGCATTTAAAGAATTAATACATAATTTACAACAAATATACATTCTTTTAAGGCACAAAAACCCCACAGGAAAAGTGGTCCAACCGTAGCTAACAAGAGAAGTTAAAGATAATATTAGATCAAAGGAAGAGGCTTATAATGTTGCCAAAAAGAATTGTAAACCTGAGGATTGGGAGGATTTTAGAATTCAGCCAAAGAGGACCAAGAAATTGATAAAGAAAGGGAAAATAGAATATGAGAGTAAACTAGTGAGAGACATAAAAACAGATTGTAAAAGCTTCTATCGGTATGTAAAAAGGAAAAGATTAGCGAAAGTAAATGTGGGTCCCTTACAGGCTGAGACAGATTATAATGGGGAATAAGGAAATGGCAGGGAAAATGAAACAAATACTTTGTGTCTGTCTTCACGGAAGAAGGCGCAAAAAACTTCCCGGAAATAGTGGAGAACCAAGGCTCTAGCGAGATATTAGTATTAGTAAAAAAATAGTACTGGAGAAATTAATGGGACTGAAAGCCGATAAATTCCCTGGACCTGATGGCCTACATCCTAGGATTTTGAAAGAGATGGCTATAGAGATAGTAAATGCATTGGATGTTATTTTCCAAAATTCCATAGATTCTGGAACAGTTCCCATGGATTGGAAGGTAGCAAATGTAACCCCTTATTTAAGAAAGGAGGGAGAGAGAAAACGGGGATCTACAGACCAGTTAGCCTGACATCAGTAGAAGGGCAAATGCTAGAATCTATTATTAATGATGTGGTAACAGGGCATTTAGAAAATAATAATAGGATTGGGCAGAGTCAACATGGATTTATGAAAGGGAAATCGTGTTTGACAAATCTATTAGAAATTTTTGAGGTTGTAACTAACAGAATAGATAAGGGGGAACCAGTGGATGTGATGTGCTTGGATTTTCAGAAGGCATTCGATAAGGTGCCACACAAGAGGTTATTAAACAAAATTAGGGCTCATGGGATTGGAGGTAATATATTAGCATGGATAGAGGATTGGTTAACGGACAGAAAACAGAGAGCAGGAATAAACGCGTCATTTTCAGGTTAGCAGGCTGTAACTGGTGGGGTACCGCAAGGATCATTGCTTGAGCCTCAGCTATTCATAATCTACATCAATGATTTGGATGAGGGGACCAAATGTAATATATCCAAGTTTGCTGATAATACAAAGTTGGGTGGGAATGTAAGTTGTGAGGAGGATGCAAGGAGGCTTCAAGGGGATATAGACAGGCTAAGTGAGTGGGCAAGAACATGGCAAATTGAATATAATGTGGAGAAATGTGACATTATCCACTTTGGTAGGAAAAATAGAAAAGCAGAGTATTTTTTAAATAGTGAGAGATTGGGAAATGTTGGTGTTCAGAGGGACTTGGGTGTCCTTGTACACAAATCACTGAAAGTTAACATGCAGGTACAGCAAGCAATTAGGAAAGCAAATGGTATGTTGGCCTTTATTACAAGAGGATTTGAGTATAAGAGTAAAGAAGTCTTACTGCAGTTATATAGGGCCCTGGTGAGACCACACCTGGAGTATTGTGTACAGTTTTGGTCTCCTTACCTAAGGAAGGATATATTTGCCATAGAGGGAGTGCAACAAAGGTTCACCAGATTCCTGGGATGGGGGGATTGTCCTATGAAGAGAGATTGAGTCTATATTATCTGGAGTGTAGAAGAATGAGAGATGATCTCATTGAAACATACAAAATTCTTACAGGGCTTGATAGGGTAGATGCAGGGAGGATGTTTCCCCTGGCTGGGGAGTCTAGAACCAGGGGTCACAGTCTCAGAATAAGGGGTCGGCCATTTAGGACTGAGATGTGGAGAAAAATCTTCACTCAGAGGGTGGTGACTCTTTGGAAATGTCTACCCCAGAGGGCTGTAGAGTCTCAGTCATTGAGTATATTCAAGACAGAGATCGATAGATTTTTGAATATTAAGGGAATCAATGGATTTGGGGATAGTGCAGGAAAGTGGAGATGAGGTAGAAGATCAGCCATGATCTTATTGAATGGCAGAGCAGGCTCAAAGGGCCAAATGGCCTACTCCTGCTCCTATTTCTTATGTTCTTATACAAAATATTTGTTTAATGTTTCTGCCATTTCCTTATTCCCCATAATAATTTCTCCTGTCTCAACCTCTAAGGGACCAACGTCTACTTTTGCTACTCTCTTCCATTTTACATATGTAGAAGCTCTTACAATCTGCTTTTATATTTCTTGCTAGTGTTCTCTCATATTCTATGTTTCCCTTTTTATCAATGTTTTGGTCATCCTTTGTTAGTTTCTGAAACTCTTCCAATCCTCAGGCTTACTACTATTCTTCGCAACATTATAAGCTTCTTCTTTCAATCTAATGCTATCCTTAACTTCTTTAGTTAACCACAGTTGGATCACTTTTCCCGTGGAGTTTTTGTTTCTGTATGAAATGTATTGTTGTTGAGAATTATGAAATATTTCTTTAAATGCAAGCCATTGCTTATCTACTGTCATACCTTTTTAATCTATTTTTTCCAATCTACCTTAGCCAACTCGCACCTCATACCTATGTAATTGGCTTTATTTAAGTTGAAGACTCTAGTTTCGGACTTAGGCTAGTCACTCTCAAACGTAACGTGAAATTCTATCATATTATGATCACTCTGCCCCAGAGGATCCTTTACTATGAGATTACTAATTAACCCTGTCTCATTTCACAATACAAGTTCTAAAATTGCCTGTTCCCTGATTGGTTCCATGATGTATTGTTCTAGGAAACTGTCCCGAACTCGTCCTCCAGACTACCTTTGCCAATTTGATTTGTCCAGTCTATATGAAGATTAAAGTCCCCCACGATCATTGCATTATCTTTGTTACAAACTCCTACTATTTCTTGATTAATATTCTGTCCAACGGTATAGCTACTGTTAGGTGGCCTATATACTACTCCCACCAATGTTTTCTCCCCCTTGTTATTCCTTATCTCCTCCCATATTGATTCTACTTCCTGATCTTCCGAGCCAAGATCCTTTCTCTCTACTGTTATATATGTTATATATATATATATATATATATATACATAGTTTAGTTCTATAGAGGATGGTGGGGTATTATTTCAGAGTGACTTATCCAAGACCGGGGGCTTGGAGGCGGGGGAGATGGGCACCACTGCTTGGGCAGTCCATTCCACATGTTCAACAAAACAGTTAAAGGGACGAGCACATTTTATAGAGGGGTATGTATTGAGATACTGATGATTCAAATTTGATGCAATTGGAATAAGTACATTTTAAACATTGAATTTTAATGTTTTACACTGATTTATTTAAGCAAGAATAAGCGGACAGGGTTAAATAGATCAGCCATTCATTAGTTAAGTATCGGATAACTTGGGTATTTTTTTCCACGTTTAAACCTCGCTTGCACTGCTATTGAAAAGACTTAGGGTCTTTGAGAAGATCATGAAGACCATGTAAACAAATTGGGTAAGTTGGATCATGAGTGAGCTTGTGGACAGTTTCCAAGGAGTGGAGTCAGTGGACGACTGACATGGAGACTGATGCTGGGATTAGCTTTAAAAGCTGAATTATCTAGAGGGACTTCACTCAGAAGGCTTATTAATGGACTGGTCTGCCCAACTTGTCTAAATTAATCAAATTAATGACTGGTAGAAACTGGATTTGTGGATTGTGAAGATGGTGCTGCTGCACTGTCATCTTCTCCTCCAATCGTGGGAAGGCGGTAAGCAGCTACATCAGGTTCTGACAAGAGTAAAAAGAAAAAAGAAAAACTTGCATTTATATAGTGCCTTTCATGTCCACCGGATGTCCCAAAGTGTTTTACAGCCAATGAAGTACAGTTTGAAGTGCAGTCACTGTTGTTATGTAGGAAATGCATACAACAAGCTCCCATATACAGCAATGTGATATTGACCAAATAATCTGTTTTTGTTATGTTGTGTGAGGGATAAATATTGGTCAGGACACCAGGGATAATTCCCCTGCTCTGCTTCAAAATAGTGCCATGGGATCTTTTATATCGACCTGAGAGCAGACAGGGCCTTGGTTTAACATCTCATCCGAAAGATGGCACCTCTGACAGTGCAGCACTCCCTCAGCACTGCACTGGAGTGTCAGCTGAGATTTTTGTGCTTAAGTCTGTGGAATGGCCCTTGAACCCACATCCTTCTGACTCAGAGGTGAGAGTGCTATCCACTGAGCCACAGCTGACATTGGTACATTGGTGCATTGTAGCAAGGTGGCATTTGTTCACTATAGAATTTGTCTTTCATATTACTGGTCCCAAAAAATGATCACTCTGCTCAGAAAGTGAATATTTGGGGAAAAATAAAATTACAAAAAAACAGGAACAATGTTCTTCCAGTATTCATCATGTTTCATCTGTTATCAGCCACATCTGATAAAGGAAAGGCACTTGATTACAGCATCAATGAAAGTTAAATTGTGTTTGAGCGATGGAAATGTAATAATTTTTTTACCTGCATTTCACTTCATAAGTGAGGGACAGAGTAGGCAAATGTTTTATTTATTTGGGCAGGTGGAACCCTACTTCTTCTTAACCTCACTCATTGCCCATTTAGACTTTTTCTTCAAAACAGGGTGTTTCTATCTTAAATTCCACATAAAGAGTGTCCTGCTGCAGCTCAGCTCAGTTTTATTTCTATCCTGACATTGTCCAGCTTGAAATATGTTGTCAGGCGAAGAGGGAACAGGGGAACTACTTCCTGAAAATTAAAACAGGTACCTGTCTACAAGAGACAAGAACACCAGCTGTTAGCCTGAGGAGAGGAGAACATGAATAATTCTGGAAAATAATGACATTTGTAAGACTTCATCGGTGTCTGAGTATGTTAACTAATTTTGGTGTTTCTGTGGATGAGCTTGGAGATCATAGTGGAGATTTTCCTGAATGTGCACCCAGGCCCACAAAAGGACCTGGGTGCAGTGAATATAAAAAAAAACAGGAGGGTTGGAGTACAAGTCTATACGGGAACTTGCCCAATTTTCTTCCATTTAAATTAATTATGAAAAATTAAGTTCCGTTGCAGGTGTACACATTGACCCATCACATTTCCCAATAGTTGCTGCACCAAGGCCACCCAGTGCCCGACTGCAAATCCAGGAAATATTTCCCTCACAATTTAAATTGCTGTCTAACCGAAGAGCCAGAATCACCCAAATGTGTTCCTAACATATTGGAATATAGAAAAATCTTGCAAATCTTTTATTTAGCTATATATATCCTGGGTTGTATGGTCATGAAAGTTGTTTCTTTTAAACCAGTGAAGTTCAAAAAATATTTGGTAGTCTCCATTATCAGTCATCCTTACCAGATTATTTTATTTAAAGTATAATTGAAATAAATAATTTTAGAGCCCAACTATCAAAAATGAAAAACAATCTTAAAGAGCCATTGGCTTCTTGAAAAATTGGTTGGCAGCTTTTTGGAAGATCTGCACACCATTTTTATCATGTCATACATAAGTGACATAATGATGCTTTTCAACATTGCTTATGTTGATGTATCATGTGTTTTTAAACATATGGAAATAGAAGATTTGCCCAAACCTTTTTTCGCATGGACACGATGGCACTTTAAATTTTAATTTCACCTAAAATTTTAACCAGTGGATCTACATACCAACATTCAAAATGAACACAGGCTTAAAGTAAAAATCCACAGAAATGTGTTATTCAAATTTTGAGAGATGACAAGGTACAAACTCAGGTCCTGCCTGCTGTAGTTGTAACAATCCATAAAGACTCCTGGAGTGGACTCCTCAGATCTTTGCCGTGTCCAAATATCATCTTTGGCAAAGTATGATTTTTCCATTTCCTACCCACATGTGCCTGTCATGTAACTCTATTAAGACAGTTAATGAGAATGTGCACAGAATATAAATGATGAATTAGCTCATTCTCTGTAGGATGCCAGTTTAATCCAAAAGCCCTCACAGGCTCAGTGGCTAGATTCCTGAGCAGTGAGGCAATTATTTCAATTTGATGATAAAAGTATTTTAACGTGAGGTTCCCCCTGCAGAATAGGCTTCTTTTTGAATTGCCTTTGTGTGAAAGCAGCTGGAGGATCTGTTTCCCAGCAATTCAACGAAAAATAACCATTTTATTGATCTAATAGTGCAACTTCCCTTTGGAGCAAACAAGATGGTCTAGCCACCAACTTCGAGGCACTGAATGAAAAGCTTGGCAGGAAAGATCCAAAGCCAATTTTGCAATGATGATGTGCTGCCCGTGGTATATCGTAATCCAAAAGATGTGAACTTCAGTACCGCCAACTTATTCCAGTTCCAAGTGCAGTTATCAAAGGTGAAGGAAAGCACAGGGATGGTCCCATTAGCCACCCAGCAGGAATCAGTGGCTTGCTAGTACAATAAAAAGGCAGGCAGGCTCCACTTAGTTAGCTGATTTCAGGGTTGGCATTGCAATTGGTCTCAGCAATCTATGATTAGAGAGCTGAAAATTGGCCAGGGTTCCCACTACTGATCGCTATCCAGTGACCCCTGCTAGAAATGCAGATGTGGGTTTTGGGTGAAAACAAGATAAGGATAGGCTATGATGCCCTGCACTGTGAAAAGGCCTGCCAACACTCCGTGTCAAAGGTTCACTGATTAATAATGGCCACTGAGGTTCTGAAGGAGAGCCAATACTCCAGCAGCTCCTGGGAGCGAAGAGAAAGAACCTGCATTTTTATAGTGCCTTTCACATCTTCAGGATGTACCAAAGCCAATGAATTACTTTTAAAATGCAGCAGCTCACAAACAGCAAATGAGATAAATAACTAGATAATCTGTTTTTGTGGTGTTGGTTGAAGGATGAATGTTGGATAGTACACCAAGAGAACTCTCTGCTCTTCAAAAATGTGGCATGAGATCTTCTACATTTGCCTAAACAGGCACATATTTAACACCTCTTCCAAAAGGCATCCATCAATGCAGCATTCACTCAGAACTGCACTGAAATATCAATGTAGATTATGTGGGGTGGCAAGAGTGCTACAATTAGCCTCAGTGCTTCTAGATGAGGGAAGGAATTAGTGACAATGCTGAAATATGCAATTGTGGATGTCAGTTGAAGACAGAATTGTGGATATAATGTAGTGCCCCTGCAGTCAAAGTTCACACCTGAAAATTATTTCAAAAAGATTCTAAAGGAACATGTGTCAAAGTGGGGCTTAAATCTATGACCTTCTGACTCAGGTGAGAATTCTATCACTAAGCTAAACTGACACCTCTACTGAGCTACCACACTAAAGACAAAAATATTGGCAAGAGGGGAAAAAAAGGAACTCGCACTCAAGCAGAGACCAGAGATCTTAGTGCACCACTCTGCCAGTGACTCAGCATTAATATAAAAGTTCTGTGTACAGTTCTGGGCACCGCACCTTAGAAAGGATATATTGGCCTTGGGAGGAGTGCAGCAGACTCACCAGAATGTTACCAGGGCTCCACGGGTTAGATTATGAGGGAAGATTACATAAACTAGGCTCATATTCCCTGGAATATAAAAGGTTATGGGGTAATTTGAATGTGGTTTATAAGATTTAGAAAGGAATTCATAGGGTAGATAGATAAAAATATTTTCCGCTGGTGGGGGAGTCTAGGACAAGGAGACACAACCTTAAAATTCGAGCCAGGCCATTCAGGAGCGCAGTTAGGAAACACTTCTTCACGCAAAGGGTGGTAGAAGTGTGGAACTCTCTCCCATAAAAAGATGTTAGCTCAATTAATAATTTTAAATCCGAGATTGACAGATTTTTGCTGCCTAGGGTATTAAAAGGATATGGAGCAGTTTCTAACATTTTAAAGGCGGATGGATGGAGTTAGGATACCAATCAGCCATGATCTCATTGAACAGGCTCAAGGAGCTGAATGATCTACTCCTTTTCCCATGTTTCCTATGTAAGTGGGTAAATGCAGCACTCCACTGTGGACAGCTGAATTTACCTAAGGGAACCTTAGGTCAGCAAACAAAACAAAAATGATCTGATGCTGAAACAAATATCAGAAGGTGGGTAACAAAGCATCTAGCAATGAAATGGTATTAGTTATACCCTAATACAAAAGCAAAATACTGCAGATGCTGAAAATCTGAAATGCAAACAGAAAATTCTGGAAATACTCCGCAGATCAGGCAGCATCTGTGGAGAGAGAAACAAAGTTAACGTTTCATGTCGGAGTTAAGATGTATTGCTGGCAGAGTGGAGAGAGCTTTACGCTACATTCAATCCTTGTTGTAGTTCAGCTGGGAATGCTCAATATTGACAATGGACTACAAAATTGTAGATTTTCATTTTCTCCTCAAAAGGAATCTCAATCAGTACAAAAATAATGCATTGCCAGCAGTGACATGAGGTATTTCAAAATTACTGTAGTTCAGGCAGGATGTCAGAGATTTCTGAAGAACTATAAACTATGGGACACCAAATCAGAACTCCAAAAATATATTTTAATGTTTATATAACAAATTAAATACATTAGTGTTTATCCAAAACATCCTATACTGTATTTTCAGACCACTCAGAATAATACTGGCCCATTTGCCATTTAAGTAGCAATTTCAGACAGTACAGACCATTAGAATGATCAACCATTCTCCCAGATATCCTCTGACCCTTGTAATGTTCATTAAATTGAATTCCAAAAGGAAACATTAGAATTAACATGACATATTATTGGTTACATTATTAGAGTATGTGTACTGTCAATCACCACTTTACAGTTTCTAACATTTTAACGATCAAAAGGGTTATGAGGGAGGCACAGTTTAAATTATGTTCTAACATACTATTGGCTAACGGTCAAGACATTATAGTAACATCAGTACATTACAGGTCGAAGTTCACGAGAATATTTCATGGCAACAATGTACAACACAGTTTTCAAATTAGTTGAATTGTACCGTGGGGAACTGCTTTCAATTCCCTTTACGAGCTAATCTGCCACTACAACAGAGTAATACCCTACAGCTATTCTCCAGTTAACTACAGGTAATATAAAATGATACTCGAGTTTGACTAAAATGTAATATGCAGCTACCAAAGTCATTTATTACACGTTTTGAACATGAATGTACAACCAGCTGTTGGAATCTTCTGTAATAAATCAGCGTTATTTGTGGAATTATTGCATTTTTTTCCTGTTGTCTCCCCTTTAATGCTGCTTTTCTAATGATTCTTGGTCTGTCTGTAGCAAAACTACTACAGGATTTTGGCTGCCTGCACAACCAGATTAAAATATCTGGGCTTTGATCAGTTAAATTCTCCACAATCAAAATGCAACATGATTTCAGATAGAAGACACACTGAACAAAAAAAAATAGAAAATAGGGCAAAAAGAAACCACCTTTCACAAATCTTCTTTCATGCAGACCTAAATCTGAGCATTATTTCTGCTGTTTCTAATCGGAAAGTTGCAAACACAGCTCTTTTGACTAAAGTCTTTCTTCACCATTAAATATTTCTGTCCAGCCCCCATCAAATCCGAAGATGGCTATAGTTTCAAAAAAATTAAGATGCAGCAATTTAAAAAAAATGGAATAGTATAAACTATACAGTAATAAAAAATAAAACTAAGTTCATAAAAACATTGATGGACAATGTATATGAACAGAAATAGCTAAAAAGCAATTGTGGGGTTTAACAGGAAAAGGCTTAAGTTTTGATTTTTTCCCCCTAGTTTAACTAGGGATGTGAGAATTTCCTGATGTCTAGTCTGCCAACTAACTAAACAGAGTTGGAGCCTCTGACAGTTATTGTATTTAAGTGGATAGACACACTGCCCAGAAACCTAGTCAAACATGCACACCACTTCTGATACATGGGGATAACTTCAGCACATGTGCTTGAAATACATTTAGAGCTACTTTCATGCATGTAATTTCTTCCTTTTTCACCACTTTGAGGTTGAACAGTTACATTTACCCTGTGGCCTATATTGGATCACCTCAACTAGACTAATTCCGCAAAG
The DNA here is from genome assembly GCF_052327205.1 of Somniosus microcephalus. NCBI lineage: Eukaryota > Metazoa > Chordata > Chondrichthyes > Squaliformes > Somniosidae > Somniosus > Somniosus microcephalus. The sequence goes on from NC_140990.1 coordinate 224,723,693, forward strand.
CCCATTTCCTTGATCCAATTCCATCCCACATCCCTTATGATAAATGAACATGGCAAACTTATATAATTGCACTACTTTATATAATCTTTGACATTACATGTGTACTACACCCCACTTTTGATCTAAATAAAAGTATACAACCATCAGGAAGGTTTTATTAAGATATATGCTAGACTAGTTTCTAGACAAAAGCAATATATTATCTATCTTAAGCTGGTGTAAAAAAAGTTGTTTCGTGTAATGTATTGTTTATTATTTCCAAAATGCTGTTCCATTTTCAATGGAGTTTGCTTTTCTTAGTGACCAATTCTTAAATAATGTTAAATAGATTATTTTAAAGCAGTTGTTTCACTGCTAAGGCCAGCTGCTCTTATAGCACTTACTGGACACAGCCAACAATGAAGTATCAGGTTAGAAATTATTCAGTTTTCTGCTGACCTAACAAACCATTGTCCACAACAACTTTTACAAAACAGAGATCACAATAATGGGACAGATATGAGGCAACATTGGTCATTAAGGCTCTTGTTACGGTGTTGCTGATGCCATTTTGAGAAACAGGCAAATTTGGAAAAGGCTATCTAACATCTTCAGGCTCTATTTTGATAGGTTTCAATGCTTCATTCTTCTTTTCTGTGTGATTTAGGACCGTCTGACAGAACTCCTTCAATGTGCCTATGTTTTCTGTTGCATAAAAAAAGAAAAGCCATTTTAGCAGTCTAGAGATAGATAAACATTGATTATAGCATGCATTTCATATAGGAGATGGAGTCTGCTACCACTACCATTATCTCTGTAGATATACTGATTGTAGGTTTTACCCATAGGCTGACATTTAGATGTGTTGTGGTTTAACCACATTTAAAAACTCCCTTCTTTCCCCCCCCTCATACCACAGGTTATAGAAGGTACATAAAATGTTACATTTACATAAATTGTTTATGCCATTATTTTTAGAAATGCTAATAAAATTAGCAGGATCTCAATTATGTAACATGCTCAATTTAAATTATTAGCTGGCTTTGGTCTTTATAATATTGAAAGTGTTTCGGTTTTGACAGGATTACTGAAAATATGCTGCTTATTGCCATTTTCTATGCATCAAAATTCTCTTTACTAGACCCCAGTAATCTTGTGTACTTTTGGTATGTTAATAGAAAGATACATCACTTTTTGTCCCTTTTCGTCAATATATAATGCCCCTTTTATATTACTGAAAGTAGTATTTGCACTAGTTTCCTGGCTGCTAAATCTGCCCAGTTAATACTGTTGGGCAAGTACAGCAGGTGAAATTAATTCAAAGCCTCATTCACAAATTTACTGATGTGGCTGGGAGGACTAAGGTCTGTACAGACCAGCAGTGCCAACAGCTCATTAATACCCTATACAGGCAGCTGAGGAGTCTGCCTACCCACAACCAGACCCAAGATGCCACCGAACAGAGGCATGAGGGCAAAACCACCACTCAAAATGGTTTTGGCAAATAGCATCAGCTCATTTACATTGCAGGGTTATCTCCAGGAATGCTTTTGACAGTGGAATATAGGGGGCATAGGATGCACAATGTTTCTGGTGGTCCCACTGGGGCCATAGAATGTTGCAACAAACAAGTTTGGACCTCAAGTCAGGTTGTTTTAGTGCGGGGGATGGGAGAAGTGTGTTCTTTTGCAGGTGAATGAAGTCAGGTTGTTTTAGTGCGGGGGACGGGAGAAGTGTGTTCTTCTGCAGGTGAATGAAGTCAGGTTGTTTTGCTCTCATTACATCTCCAAGCAACAGCAGTCAATACAGAGTGAGTGGCATTAATGAAGGCCTGGGAATAAGCTGCATGCTTGCGCAGTCAGACAATTGAACATGCAAATAAAATGCATTTAAAGCATTGTGGTAGTAGTCTATGATAAAATGTGGGCAATAGTACTACCTCTTTCAAGTAAGAAAATGTGCAAACAGCAAAATCCCACTTTCTCATTAAATGGAATTTCATCAACAGGCCTGCATCATCTTGTTCACAGACCCATTCACATTACCTGAAGAGTGAGGTTCTCTTGGATTGCTAGAATAAAGTCTGCTTAATTCATTTGATACTTGCTTAGCAAGCCGTAGATCTTCTCTAGATACCATTTGCTGCATTATTTGCCTACTCTGCTGGTTAGAGATCCTGAGATTCAGTGGTTTTTCAGCTGAAGGAAAAAGATAAAAGTACAGTAGTGAGATAAAGGACTAGTCCTTATTCTGATATAAACATTATAAATCATGTAACAAAAGCAAAATACTGCGGATGCTGGAAATCCTAAATAAAAACAAAGTGCTAAAAACACTCAGCAGGTCAGGCAGCATCTGTAGAGAGAAAGTTTATTTTCAGCTTGTATTCCCTCAAGTATAGAAGATTGAGGGGTGATCTGATTGAGGTGTTTAAAATGTTAAAGGATTTGAGAGGGTAGGTATGGAGAAACTAATTCGTCTAGTAGGGGAATCAAGGACAAGGGTAGATAATTAGAGCAAGGCCGTTCAGGAGCGCAATCAGGAAGCACTTTTTTCACACAAAGGGTAGTAGAAATCTGGCACTCTCTCCCCCAAAAGGCTGTGGACAATTGGAGCTTTTGAGATTGAGATAGTTAGCTTTTTGTTAGATAAAGGTATAAAGGGATACAGAGCAAAGGCAGGTAAATGGAGTCGAGGTGCAGATCAGCCATGATCGGAGTGAATGGCAGAACAGGTTCAAGGACAGAATGGCCCGTTCCTAGAGTTAACATTTCAGGTCAATGATCTTTCATCAGGACAGCCCTGAAACCTAAAACGTTAACTCGGTTTCTCTCTCCACAGATGCTGACTGTTTCCAGCACTTTTTTTTATTACAAGCAATGTTTTAGGTTATGTAACCTACATTTGGTAGTTTATTCCTGTGGTTTCTAACTTTCATATCCCCGCAAACTTTATGCTCTGTTAGAACATGAAGATATTTTTCTTTAATTCTGCATTTGCAATATCACACTCCCATTATTCATTACTAAAAGTTGCCTCACCTATGTAGTCAGCTCATCCAGCCACAATATTCACCAACTGAATTAATGGGAGCCGGGGGGGGGGGGGGGTGTGGGTGGAACACTAAGCTAAGGAAATTAAGATATTATTTTTTTGTGTCTACAAGGTCTTGTGTTAGTATTAAGTTTCTATGTGCACTGATGGCAGTCTGTTTCACACATGTGCTAATGGCAAAATAACCCAGGAACTCACCACTGTAACTCAGTTATCCATTACTGTACATATACTAATAGTAGGAAGGTCTGAATGGCAGACTTGCACAATTTTAGGTGTGCCTTCCTAAAATGCTATGCCTGCAACCATTTCTTTTGATGACACTAGCACTTATAAAGTCTAGTTTGGGGGCAGCACAGTGCAACAAAGTACGTGCTGTGCAGCAGAGCAGTAAGATGTAGGTCACGCTTTTGTGTCTCCAGCTGCAACTCAATCACAACTGTTTTGTGAGATGGAGACACAGAAGACAAATACTTTCCTACAAGTAAAATGGCAAAGGTCCTTTGAAAAGTATGTATGGGGAGGAAAACATCGTGATTACCCTTATACAGTGTTTGAGTTGTCAACCTATCTACAACAACAAATTTCAGTTATATAGCACATTTAGCATAATAAATGCCCCAAAGCACTAGGAACAGAGGAGGAGAGGGACAGATGTGTGGAGTGAGGAGGTGGTTGATTATTAAGGGAATTGTCACTACCCTGCAGAATGGTAGAGCAACAAGGAGGATTTAACTGTAGAGAGGGAGATGTGGTATGGTGTGATGGTCAAGGCAAATCAGGCTGTGGACAAACAGGCCAGCCATGGGTCGTGTGCACACGGGTCTACAGTCCACAGTCCACAGATGTGAAGATGAAAACTGTCCTGGGGGAAACAGTATGGGCCAGGTGCCATAAGTGACCTGGTGGGAGACAAGGATATCAAAGGCAGAACCCAAGCAGGCTCAAGTAGATAACAGAGCACCAGTGTCATAGCAGGCCAAAGGACAAGGAATTGGGAGTTGATGAGTGCATTAAAAGGAGCTGAGGTTTAAGGGTAGTTGGGTTGGAAATGAGCAGGGAGATATGAATGAATGGTGGTCACAGATAGTCAATGCTTGAAGAAGAAAAAGATGCTAAAGGAATAAGGCAAGAGGCTGCAATGGGACTTGGCAACCACTGAGTTGCACAAAGGTCATGGTAGAATAATACACAGGTAGTGAAACTCTGGTGGTGAGGGAAAAGGAGTCACCATTCAGGAGTCAAGCTTCAACAGGACTAGATTATCAAGAGCTGTATTCAGGATGAGGTCATGGATGTGGAGGACTTTATTCACAAAAGGAGTGAACTTTCTGGAGGGTGACACGGAGCAGCCTGGTAGTTGAAGACTCACCGAGGGCAGGGTGGAAGAGGAAAGTGGGACAGGAAGGACGTTAGCAAACCCAGCAAACAAATTGCTTAAGATGATTGCTAGGAAAAGGGATGAGGTAGTTAGAATTGCTGCTTTGGGAGACACAGCAATGGGTGTCATACTGAACACAGCAGAGAATGCCCAAGATGGAGCAGGTGGTCAGCATGGGCACACCCAGGAGTGACTCAAGTAGCAACAGGAAGGTTTTGGAGGGGAGTAGTGTTGAGTGGAATGTGGAAGCGAGAGGGCATCCCCAAGACCAAGCTGTCCACCCACTTTCCCAGTTGACTCAGGTACTAAAAGATCATGCTTGTCTGAGATCTAAATTGTCGCCTCAGACTTGAAGATGTGAAAAGTTACCAGGTTCAGTAAAATGCACTGAAACAAACGGTTTGCTGACTACCCACTTAAAAGCAGGTGCTAGTTTACCTAGTCCTGAATAATGCAATAGGTAGACATTTTTATTTAATTCGGACTCTCCAAAAATAAATCTCCAAAAGATTTTCTCTTATTTCCCCCCCTCCCTTATTTGTCACAACACACACAAGGCTGAGTGTCCAAGTGATCTGTTATTATGTTTTTATTTCTTCTCCTCCTCCTTCCCCCCACCCCAAGCTTCCTCAATGCTATTTTGAAAATGCCAACTAGGAAACATGTGAAAAGTGGTCTGTTATTTTCTTTCCCTCTCCCTCTGCACAAAATAGGTCCAGTTGCTTTTCTTAATTACACTCTGTTGAACTAGGCCTAATTTTGAACTAGGCCTAATTTTGTTCATAATCAAGATTACTTCTGACATGGCAAATGGTTTGGCTGCACTACACTTAGAAATTACTTTATTTTTTTTTTATTTTTTTTTAAATAAGTGTACCTAACATTGCTTTCACATTAAACCCAATAACAAAAGGAGGCCTGTTGTGAGACCACAGGATTCCTGTTAGACAGGTTGATAGTACAGAATATGTCTGCACATTAAATATACACATGCATGTACCTCCCTCCTTTATATTTTGCTTTTGCAAACTATTACAATAAGAGCTGATGCCGCAATGAATCCATCCATCACACACCCCTCCCCATAATGTTGGGTTAGTTAGAGGGCGGAATGAGTCACATTTACACTGTGAATCAGAGATTGGACTTGGGCAAATATCTTTGAAGTTTGAGGATATACAAAATGAAGTTTAGCTTCAATATTGTGCCACAGCTTTAAAAAATAGCTTTCTTTAAAAATAATGTATCACTGGTGGAGTACTGAACAAACATCACAATACATTTTGGTTCATCAATCTGAAATTCTATGCTAGAAAATATAATCATATTTCTATTTCACAAAAAGTGTATGATGTGTAGTTTCATTTTAACCAGTAGATTCATTATACCTGGTAGTCATATATGCCACTTAGATTTTGTACCTTGTCCATCCATGGTCTCTGCTGAAGGGCTTCTGGAATTCTGCTCTTCAGAATACTGCCTACAAGCTGTGGCAGATAGATGTCTCTCAGACGCTTGCAACATGTCCTGTCCTGTTTGTTCACGCACAAGCATTAGGTATTTAGCTGCTATGGTTTCAAGTTGGACCTGAGACAAACAAAAAAAGTTCAATGACGTTTTAATACATCTCCTTTGATTTCTGAGCAGGATTTGCTTTTACAAAAGTAATAATAACATTGCAGTTAAAAGAAAAAAAACCACTCCATACAACTGAGGGAGGGTCTCATCAATTCCCACAATTTGCTCAAAATGCTATTTGAAACTTTTTCATCCACCATTGTCTCCTCTAATTGAAACTTCTAATGTCCAAAATAAAGCTTTCACAATTTTTGAAATTACATATTCCACAATAACATGATCAGATTTGTTTATCAATTTTTGTGTGTCTTTTAATGGCTGCTCTTCCCAGCTCCAGATTCAGGTTTGTATATTTTAAAAACTTACTGTACCTTGTTTACAGCTTATAGACCTGGTATTCCCAAGTACAGCCGGTACAGTCACTTGCTGCCTCATGAGCAAACCAATCTTGCAGTGGGGCCTCAAACAGGCATTCGGCCCCATATTTGCATATGCAGTGTCTAATGCCTGTTTCAAGCGAGGGCACTGCATGCTGATTTTTTGCTCTTTACCAATAAGAACATAAGAAATTGGAGCAGGAATAGGCCACTTGGCCCCTCGAGCCTGCTCCTCCATTCAATAAGATCATGGCTGATCGAGGGCTCAAAGCCACTTCCCAGCCCGCTCCCCACAACCCTTCACTCCCTTATCTTGCAAAAAAATTGTCTATCTCCACTTTAAATGTATTTAATGACCCAGCCTCCACAGCTCTCTGGGGCAGAGAATTCCACAAATTTACGAGCTTGAGAAGAAATTCCTCCTCATCTCAGTTGTAAAAGGGCGACCCTTTATTCTGAGACTGTGCCCCCAAGTTCTAGATTTCCCCATGCGGGGAAACATCCTCTCTGCATCTACCCTGTTGAGCCCCCTCAGTATCTTATATGTTTCAGTAAGATCACCTCTCATTCTTCTAAATTCCAATGAGTATAGGCCCAGCCTGCTCAACTTTTCCTCATAAGTCAAACCCCTCATCTCTGGAATTAACCTAGTGAATTGTCTCTGAACTGCCTCCAATGCAAGTATATCCTTCCTTAAATAAGGAGACCAAAGCTGTACGCAGTACTCCAGGTGTGGTCTCACCAATACCTTGTACAGTTGTACAGGACTTCCCTGCTTTTATACTCCAAAGCCCTTGAAATAAAGGCCAACATTCCATTTGCCTTTCTGATTACTTGCTGTACCTGCATGCTAACTTTTTGTGTTTCATGCACAAGGACCCCCAGGTCCCTCTGAACTGCAGCATTTTGTAATCTCTCTCCATTTAAATAATAGTTTGCTTTTTTATTTTTCCTGCCAAAGTGGATAACCTTGCACTTTCCCACATTATACTCCATCTGCCAAATGTTTGCCCACTCACATAGCCTGTTTATATCCCTTTGCAGATTCTTTGACTCCTCTGCACATTTACTTTCCCACCCATCTTTGTATCATCTGCAAACTTGGTTACATTACGCTCGATCCCTTCATCCAAGTCATTAATGTAGATTGTAAATAGTTGGGGCCCCAGCACCGATCCTTGTGGCACCCCACTAGTTACCGTTTGCCAACCGGAAAATGACAAATTTATCCCGACTCTCTGCTTTCTGTTAGTTAACCAATTCTCTATCCATGCTACTATATTACCCCCAACTCCGTGAGCTCTTATCTTATGCAATAACCTTTTATGTGGCACCTTATCGAATGCCTTCTGGAAATCCAAATACACCACATCCACTGGCTCACTCTTGTCCACCCTACTTGTTACATCCTCAAAGAACTCCAGCAAATTTGTTAAACATGATATACATTTCCTAAAACCACACTGACTGTTTGACTGCAGTATGTTTTTCTAAATGCCCTGCTACTGCTTCCTTAATGAAGGACTCCAGCATTTTCTCAACAACAGATGTTAGGCTAACTGATCTATAGTTTCCTGCTTTCTGTCTCCCTTCTTTCTTAAATAGGGGTGTTACATTAGCGGTTTTCCAATCCGCTGGGACCTCTCCAGAGTCCAGGGAATTTTGGTATATTGCAACCAATGCATCCACTATCTCTGCAGCCACTTCTTTTAAGACCCTGGGATGCAGGCCATCTGGTCCAGGGGACTTGTCTTTTAGTCCCATTATTTTACCGAGTACTATTTCCTTAGTGATAGTGATTGTCTGTAGTTCCCCACTCCCTGTGGCCCCTTGATTATCCATTATTGGGATGTTGTTAGTGTCTTCTACAGTGAAGACAGATGCAAAATATTTGTTCAGAGTCTCTGCCATTTCCCCATTATTAATTCCCCAGTCTCATCCTCTAAGGGACCAACGTTTACATTAGCTACCCTCTTCCTTTTTATATATCTGTGGAAGCTCTTACTATCTGTTTTAATGTTTCTTGCCAGCTTACTCTCATAATTCATCATCTCTCTCTATTATTTTTTTAGTCTTCAATATGGCAGGTGGCGCACTACCGGCTCATAAGGAGCAGATGCTTACTACCTGCCATATTGAAGACGTAGGAGGTTGTTCAGCACCCGCAAAACAGGCACTGTGTGGCCAAATTTCTAGGCCGTAGACATTTCCACCCCCCCCCCTCCCCATATAAGTATATACACCCGCTTGCTGAACCATTGACAAAAATCTTGTCCAATACTGATTTTAATATCGGACACCAAAATAAAGATCTTGAATTGAACTTGATTTCAAATACATCCAATTAGTCCAATTTTCAAATGATCATCAAGTGTGCAACAAAACTGAAGGCCTTCACAATCAGGCACAGATAGGGAATTTATTTTTCCCCACTTTGCTACAACCAGATATATTCTTAGACCACTGTCATGTAACTCACCCTGATAATATTAGATGGAAATCTATTCATAAGTTACTGTTTTCTGCTTATTGCTGCAATACACAGTTCAGGATACACCACAATTTTCAACTATTCTTTTTGGACACTAAATTTGAAAAAACAATTATAATTAATAAAATAATAGAAATAGACACTCTGTCCTTAATATGCTTCCATTTACAGGTCAACAGACAATGAATGATAATTCAGAACTGTCCACTGAGTTCTTCCGTTTACATGTACTGTTGGTTCATCAAAATATTTTGAGTGTTAAGCACCTCAATATGGTTTGTTCATAAAAGAAACTGAGTAACAATATCATTGCAACCTCACAAACAACAAATATCCTGGCTTAACATGGAACCTGCTTTTTCCTAAAAAAAACTGTTTTCATGTACTATTCCTATTTTCAAACAGTGTTCCTGAAGGGCAGTACAGTGCATTGAGCCTCAATGTATTCCATGTAATGATTATAAAAGTTGGACCACCCACTCTTCTGTGTTCCCAATCTCAAATCTCATTGGTGTTGGGAGGAACCAGGCAAAGGCCTGGCATTTCGTCACATGGGATGGGGTATTCCCACCTTCTCATTATTGTATGCTTCTTTACAACCAGCTAACAGCTATCCTGGCAGTAATCACAGAATGATACAGCACAGAAGTAGGCCATTCAGCCCATCGTGCCTGTGCCAGCTCTTTAAAAGAGCTATCCAATTCATCCCACTCCCCTGCTCTTTCCCCATAGCCCTGCAAATCTTTCCACTTCAAGTATTTATCCAATTCCCTTTTTGAATGTTACTACTGAATCTGTTTCCACCACCCTTTCAGGCAGTGCATTCCAGATCACAACAACTCGGTGTAAAAAAGTTGTTTCCTCAGGTCACATCTGGTTCTTTTGCCAATCTCCTTAAATCTGTGTCCTCTGGTTACCGATCCTTCTGCCACTGGAAACACTTTCTCCTTATTTACTCTATCAAAATCATGAGGGGGTTTGGAACACCTCTATCAAATCTCCCCTTAACCTATTCTGTTCTAAGGAGAGCCACCTCAGTTTCTCTAGTCTCTCCATGTAACTGTCTATATCCCTTTGCAGATTCTTTGACTCCTCTGCACAACTTGCTTTCCCACCCATCTTTGTATCATCCGCAAATTTGGCTACATTACACTCGATCCCTTCATCCAAGTCATTAATGTAGATTGTAAATTGTCTTTCATCCCTGGTACCATTCTAGTAAATCTCTCTGCACCCTTTCTAGGGACTTTACATTCTTACTGAAGTGTGGTGCCCAAAATTAATTGCAATACTCCAGCTGAGGCCTAACCAGTGTTTTATAAAGGTTTAGCATAACTTCCTTGCTTTTGTACTCTATGCCACGAATTATAAAACCAATAATCCCATATGTCTTTTTAACAGCCTTCTCAGCTTGTCCTGCCAACTTCAAAGACTAATGTACATACATCCCCAGGTCTTCCTGTTCCTGCACCCACTTTAAAATTGTACCATTTAGTTTATATTGCCTCCTCATTCTTCCTATCAAATTGAATCACTTCACACTTCTCTGCATTAAATTTCATCTGCCATGTGTCTATGTCCTCCTAAAGTCTGTTACTATCCTCCTCACCATTTATTACATTTCCAAGTTTTGAGTCATGTGCAAACATTGAAATTATGCCCTGTATACCAAAGCCCAGGTCATTAATATACATCAAAAAGTGCAGTGGTCTAAACACTGACCCTTGGGGGACACCACTGCGCACTTCTCTCCAGTCTGAAAAACAACCGTTTACCACTACTCTCGGCTTTCTGTCCCTTAACCAAATTTTGTATCCACGCAACTACTTTCCCTTTAATCCCATGGGCTTCAATTTTGCTAACAAGTCTATTATGTAGTACTTTATCAAACGGCTTTTGAAAGTTCACATACACATCATCCCTCTTTGTTACTTCAAAGAACTCAATCAAGTTAGTTGCCTTTAACAAATACGTGCTGGCTTGCATTTATTAACCCATACTTTTCCATGTGCCAATTAATTTTGTCCTGGATTATTGTCTCAAAGTTTCCTCACCACCAACATTAAGCTGAGTAGCCTGAAATTGACAGATTTATTCTTCTCCCCTTTTTTGAACAAGAATGCAACATTTGCAATCCTCCAGTCCTCTGGCACCACCCCCTTATCCAAGAAGGACTGGAGCATTGTGGTCAGAGCCTCTGCAATTTCCACCCCAATTTCCCTCAACAACCTAGGATGCATCCCATCTGGACTGGGTGATTTTTCTACTTTGAGCACTGCCAACCTTTAGTATCCCCCTATCTATTTTTATCTTTTCCAATTTCTCTACTACCTGCACCTTTACTGTGACATTGGCAACATCCTCTTCTTTAGTGAAGACAGATGCAAAGTACTCATTTTGTAACTCTGCCATGCCCTCTGCCTCCACAAGAATATCTCCTTTTTGGTCCCTAATCGGCCCTACCCTTTTATTCCCCAACAGCACTAGTTAACCACCCAGTGAGGACGTTGGTTCCAGCTCTGTTGAGGTGCAACCCGTCCATCTTGTATAGATCCCTCCTGCCCTAGAACTGGTCCCAATGCCACAGGAATTTGAAGCCATCTACCAGCACCATTTTCCAGCCGCACATTAACCTGCCTTATTTTACTGCTGCTATACTCACTAGCACGTAGCACTGGGCTACCCTTGAGGTCCATCTCTTTAACCTCCTCCCTGGCCCCTGAAACACTGTCTGAAGGATCTCAACCCTTTTCCTATCTAGGTCATTGGTTCCAACATTGACCACAACTTCTGGCTGTTGCCCTTCTTCTGCAAAATGTTCTACACCCAATGATGTCCTTTACCCTGGCACCAGGGAGGCAGCACACCATGTAGGATTCATGTTGGAGGTTGCAGAAATGCCTGTCCATCTCTCTGACTTTCGAACCCACTATGACCATTGCATTTCTACACTTCACTGTGCATCACCCACTGCCCCATGCAGTCATTTGCCACACAGTGCTGTGGATGTGCCCTAGACTGCACTCCCCAGAGGTGTCAACACCCATTCATCACTGAAAACCAGTTTGAGAGTGCCACACTCCGAGGATTCCTGCGCTGCCTGCCCCTTCCTACCCTGCCAAATGTCCACCCAATTACTATCCTCCTGAAGTCTCTGTAGCTGTGGGGCGACCACCACCTGGACTGTGCGATCCAGGAAATTCTCAGCCTCCCGATAACCATGATGCAGACCGCCCACCCTATCTTCTCATGCCACAGGAACTACATGGCCCTGGAGAGAGAGTGCGCGAGAGAGAATAGGAACAAGTATGGCCTGATTGAAGCAACAGACCTTGAAAATAAAAGTTCTCAATTAAATTCCAGCGTTCAAGCATCGCACCATTTATTAGCTGAAATATACATACCTTGGAAGCTCAGTAATAGGAGACAACATACGGACCCCTGGATTTAATTCAGTGGAAAAATAATAGCTCAATCCTCAAATTGATTTTCCCTTTTGGCTTTGCTGCAACATGCAACAGAGCACCAACGTGAAATTCCAGAGCATTAGCTATGTGGTCGTGTCCTGTACTTGCAATTTTATCAAGCTACTGACATCAGACACATTTTTGTACATATGCGAACTAGGGAAGAGGACAGTACTTCCACACAAAGAACAGGTAAAAATTGAAGGGCCAGTTGTTGCTTGGCTGCTCTTGTGCATCTCTTAGCAACTGGTTCAGAATGGCATTGTGAAAGCCTATGAACAGACCCCTGCACTCACCTGAAGTTTGCACATGGTCCTAGGAACCTCAATTTGGGAAAAGGGTAAGAGAGAGAGAGAATTGGGGAGGAGAAAAAAGGAAGGGGCACAAATATTCAGAAAAACCCCCTCTCTTCCTTACTTCCCTGTCCATCACAATCGGTTGCCTTGAATGTTACTAAGGACCGTGTGATCCCAGTATACCTGCTTTAGGAAACTGTTCTACTCTTTGCTGAGAGACATTAAAGTTTCACAAAACATGGGTTGGTGGGATAGCCCCACTTCAAGGTGCACTTAGAGTTAGTTGCATTGTGAAAGGAAGAGCATGGATGCCAAGATCTTCTCCTAGGCAGCAGATTGCAATAAACAGAGCTGCAAAATAGGTTTAGGGACAAGGCAGTAAGTTCAAGAAGGTAATCAGAGGCAATTTAAAATGCATCAGAAGGTTAAAACAGTTCCGTAGTGATGTGTAACTTTTTTTAATTTATTTTTTTAAATTTGCAGCATTTTTGTGTAATAATGGAAGCAGCAGTTTGCAATGCGTCACATATTAAACATGTCATTGTGCCATCAGCAGCCTAAAGCTATGACTCATGTGAATCTGTGCGACATTTCAAATATCAGCCCAGCAGATTTTCATGCTTTTCCTATTAAATGCAGCATGAACCAATTCCTCGGATTGACACTGACCACCCTGATTAGTTACTGAGTACCAGTGTGAAACTCAGAGCTGCTTAGTACAGAAACATCTTCCAAAATTACATTTAATTGTCAAGGCAGCTTGGTAGGTGCCACACATAAAACAAGAAGTTTGAATTGGGGTGGAGGAAACCTCGCATCTTCTGTCAGCCCAACAGCAATACACCACAGAAAATCCACAGCCCAGATTGGTGTTACCTGATTAGCCAGTGACCAACCTAAATAGCAAGGGGCAGACACGATGCATGCTTGCACTGTAATTACATATAGCAAGTTACCAACCTCAGCCATGTTATTGTGGGAAATTACAGGCAGAAACCAGGTATTCCCCACAGCAAGTGTGAAGGAGATAAAGTGGGGCAAGGGACCCAACCACTCATTCATCTCCTGTTGATACAGCAAATGTAGGCCATTTCAGTCAGGAATATTGAGCTTCACAAGGTGGCCATGAAGAAATAAGTAATGGCCTGGATTTTCCAGGGCCCATGATGGCGTACACGCAGCGTATGCAGTCATAAGGGCCCCGCAAGTTCCGGGATTCCGCATGCGATGCACATATGCGAAAACCTGGAACTTGCAATGTCAATTTTCAGCTTGATCAATCGTGCGAATTCGCAGGAAATGGACATTCGCTGGTGCAGAGTTGGGCTATTTGCCCAACTAATGCCCAGTGAATGCCCATGAAACCCTTACGCTTGGTAAAAGCAGATGCAAGGCCTTCTTTTACCAGCATAAGTGTTTAAATAAATATTAAAATAATTTTAAAAAAATGATTTAACCATACAAAAATCTTTAAAATTAGTTTAGGTTATTTTTGGCCCCTTGAAAAATGTTTACATTTATTATTCAAAAAATTAAATGTTTGTTTTAAATGTTGAATTAAATTTGACCATGTGATGATTTCTTTTTATTTCAATGCTGTGATAGTGTGTTTTTTAGGGGATTCCTATTCATGCTTATGGGGATTCTGTACATAAATGGAATCCCCATAAGCATAATGGGAATCCCCCTTTGTCATTGGTTGGGCCTTGCCCACATGATCCCAGGGACACTTGCAAAACACCTGTGCCCCTGGGATACTTTGGCCTTTACGCAGACCTACGCCTGCAGGCCAGGACCGCAAGAGTCCGAAGGTCTGGAGGCACCAGGTAGGTGTGTACTTTTCTTGCGGTTCAGAGGCATTCGCCCGCGGGAAGCCTCCGACCCCAATATTTATAAAATTGTGCATGCGTGTGGTTGGGTGGGGGTGGGGGGGGGGGGGGTGAGAAAGAGGTCAAAATATATTGTAATACAACTACGAGGGATAAGCAATCTTTTCAGGATTAACTTAACAGGCAAGCTTTTAAAAAATCTTTTCACTTTCTTTAAAACAGGGGCAACACATTTTGGTGAAATAGTTGGTGGCATCATTAGAGAAATAGAAATACCATGGAAACATACCAAAGTAGTTGCATTTAGCAGAAACAATTTGTAGTTTTGATTTTTTTTAATTAAAAAAATGACTTTTCCTAGTCAAGTCTGAGCAGCTCACCCATCTTAAATGGTTAGGTCCAAGCAAAATACATCCATAGAATGCAACTATCTAAAAACTACACAATGCAAAATGTGGAAGCAGTTAGTGCTTCCCTGGAGGGCAGGGCTTGCCAATCTCATCCACATTTGGAGGAGGAAACCTGGGTAGGGTTTTCTGTGATATTCATGCATAGGGGTAATGTTCTAATTGATGTAGCCAAGTAACAGCAAAGTTTGTCCCTGGGAATGGTCACAAAAGGTCATCAGCAGCGCCACTGATTTATGGTAACTGAAGGAAGTCCTTTTTTTTTTTAAAAAAGAAAAAATTCCATGGGATTCTGGAATTTTACTAGTATACTGGGGATCATATTCCAGGATCCCATCGTTTAAAAAAAATGTGGGTATGGAAACAAAATGTTTGAATGCATACAGAGTGTACTCTGTTGGAAGGTGCTGTGAATCCAGTGTCTGCATAATTCAGATTTGTGTCAATGTTTCGCAACACTAGTTTTGTTTGATAGCATTCAATACAGCACCAAACCCCTCTGATTGGGCTTGGCTGCCTTTCAATAATAAAGGTGGAGTAGCACTGAAGGAGCTTCAATATACTTTAACACTACCACTTACTCAGCCCAGATTGTGGGAGAGTGCGTCAACTTCCCACATTTACACTGCTAAATCCAGCTCTCTTACCTCAGCAATGAATTGAAGCGAGTTTATGATGCCGGAATAAGAGCCAGCTTCAGCATTGAACACAAGGAGATGATCATTTACCATAATCCGAACTAAACAAGCGCCAGTATAAAGCGGAACAGCAGAAGCCAGTATCCCGGAATGCAATGTTTACTGTCTATTTCTCAATAAATATGCAACCCATTGAATTCGTAAGCTCATGTGGGTTAGTCCTGCTCTTGGATGCACCTCACTCTTGCAGCCTGGTAATTGCAATAACAGCATTATATAGTGCATATAAATGCTTGTCAAATTGAGCCCAGTGTGGCAGCACCCCCAGTCTGGCCTAGTGTGCATCCCCGCCTTGTGGCTAGGCTTTATATTGGGACTAGATTTGGAAGCAGTATAGCATGAACTGCCTTAAGAGTTATTGCCGTATCAATCTCTCACTTTCTCAATGTAATGAACCCACTTCTGTGTGTGCAATCAGATCTAAACTTTTGTTCCTTTCTGCTGGGATGGAAGGAACCAATGAAGCCTGATCAAGAATTGATATTGATCTCTGGGATATATTCAACCCATTTAACAGAACTCTGCATAACGCACAGTTAGAGGGCATACCCCACTTACATTGTAGAAATACTGGTGTGAAGCCACAGTTCACGTTATCACGTAAACATGAGGACAATACAACTGGACAGCAGTTTAGAAGAATAAATGGACAACACCACTCAATCAGGCACCAAGAACATAAACTGGGCCTGGATTGGGCATCAGATTTGGTATAAACACGTAAAAAAAGACAATATACATTTATCTCAAGATTTAGTTAGTTTGAGGTCAATGAATCAAAATTCAGTCAGAACTCAAACCGTTTTGAAAACGCATTTATTTCCCACAGAAACCGTTTTCCTTTTGTATTTTATCAGACCCACATGGGACGACATATCTGCAGTTGATTAGCAAGGTTATCTGATGAACGGCATTCTCCACTTTTTCCATTTAAAACTTTCACAAAATAGAACATGTCTGGAAATCTTTAACATGGCAAGTGTGAATCAGGGGATAGGGAGTATTTTTTTTTGTAAGTTTTTTTCCCCTCCCATTCAGGAGGCTGACTGACTAATTCTTGACTTTACTGCTCAAATTCTACAACTGGCAATATGTGGAAATAAAACTCATCCATAGGGAGACATTGAAAATTTGCTGCCACATACGTGTGGGTTTACTACAGCTAGTCATCAACAGGTCTTGAGCACTACTGCTCAAATTATTTCAGAGCATCAGTATACATGTTCCAGTCACCACTCAGCTAGTGTCACTAACTTGTTCTCCGTCTGATTTCTCTACTTCCATTTTTCCTCTCAATCCTTATTCTTACTCCATATTACGGTATCTCGGTTTTCCTTTCTTCTGCAAAGCACCTCAACATGGATTGAGGGCTCTGGCTGCAAAAGAAAGCCTCAATATCTCCACTGTCGAACAATGGTAATATTATACTGAACCATATAGCTGGCTTTGCCTCAAAAGGAAGTGTTTCTATGAACCAACCAACATTCATGGTATTTTGAGAGTGAAAGATACACTCTTGGCCAAAATGTGGCTGGAGAGTGAACAAAGTAGGACGTTTTCCATCTTTGCCATATGATTCGCTTCTGGAGAAAATTTTTTTTTTTGATCTATCTGTAGTTTGCACACTTGAAAGGGAACCAGGTTAGCCCTGTGGAATGATATTCTGTTTACACCGTGCATAAAGTTGGAATTTCAAATTCATAAGAGCCAAGGATCTGCTTAGGGATGCTAACCTTTTGCCATGAACATGACATTGAAGTATTGGAAGAGAACCCGATTTAAAATGCAACTCATTGGTAAATGATAACAGAGGCATTCTTTAAAAGAGAAATTAAACCTCCTGCAGGGTATACATTCACATCATGAAGCTAGGCAACATAATTGCCTGCACTGCTCATGGTTATATGGCCCATACTAGTTAATGGTTCATTCGCTGTAGATTCCCAACAGTTACGGTCTGCGGCTTTCAGCCGCACCAAAAAGTAAGATGCCCAGCACTGCAGCCACAGCTTGTACCATGGGAACAGTTCCACTTGCTTATTGCTCAGTCCCTTGCTGGGATATAGAGTGTTTGCAGAAAGACATGCTGTCATGATGACGTAAACAAGTGGCGTAGATTTTCAAATAAAAAGACAAACAACTGAAACCAAAACTTGTGGTTTACACCATTAAGGTCACCCTCACCCACTGCCCTGTAGAGGCAATGCAGCAGTGTCAAACTATATCTGGGCTTAACAAGCAAATCAAACCAGAAGGCTTTGTAATCACTTTCATGCTCCAAATGACGGTGTTCATGACATTTAGGAATACAAGAGAAAGCTCTTAGTCACCAGTGTTTCATATGGAAGGCAGTCTAGAAACTTCAACATTAATCAATCTGTCCACTGAAACTTATTTTATTGTTTAAAAAGGTCCTCAACGAATACAAGGATTTCCCAAATATTTATAAATTGTATGCAATTTTAAAACTTCCAATTTTGTACCTGAATATTACGAACCATGGCATCATCACCTTTCATCTTGGCTAGGGCCATTTGCTCTTTTAATGTCTCTTGTCTCTGTTGCAAAATCTGTAGCGATTCTTGAATATGAACAGAACCATCCTGCAAAAATGCAACATCAGTTAAACACCTCATCATTATAAAGGCTTTTCATATCAACCAACTACAGTCATCAGTAAAGGCAATGGCCCGAATTTTGTGAAATAAATGACTGAGGCTATCAGCGCTCACGGTTATTATGGAATAAATAGAAACATAAAAGATAGGAGCAGGAGTAGGCCATTCGGCTCCTCGAGCCTGCTCCGCCATTTAATGAGATCATGGCTGATCATCCAAATTCTGTACCCGATCCCTGCTTTCTCCCCATATCCCTTGATCCCTTTAGCCTTAAAAAATATATCTAACTCCTTCTTGAATATATTTAATGAACTGGTCTCCACTGCCTTCTGTGGTAGAGAATTCCACAGGTTCACCACTCTCGGTGAAGAAATTCCTCCTCATTTCTGTCCTAAATGGCCTACCCTTTATCCTTAGACTGTGTCCCCTGGTTCTGGACTCCCTGACCATCGGGAACATCCTTCCTGCATCTAGTCTGTCCAGTCCTGTCAGAAGTTGCAGTACTCATCCATTAAACAGACAGAAAAAAAGTTAGGACTGATGCATTCAGGTGCAAGTTTATTGTTGATGGCGTGATAAGTCTGAATTACTGTCAAACATCTCTATGGCCCAGAAAATTTAATTTACGAAGTAATTATCTGCATGAACATTTTTGTGTCCTTCTGCGCATACGCGCGGTCGGCCTCACTCCTTCTTGCACATGCGCGCCTGATCTTGGGCGGGGGAAGGGGAGTAGGTTAGGAACTTAGGCGTGGGGGGGGGGGGGGAGGAGAAAGAGTAGGTCAGGAACTTGGGTGCGGGGGGAGGGGTTAGGTCACAGGAACTTGGGCGGTGGGGGCAGGAACTTGTTTCGGGGGTGGGAGAAGATCTTAACCCGTGAGTGTGAGTCCTGACAGTTCCAAGTGAGCCCTGTTCTGTCTGGAGTAGGCAGTCAGAATGACTCAAATTATAAAGTAACTGATTACGTAGGCAGGGAGGATCGAATTACACATTCCAGAGAAACTGCTGGGTGTATCTTGTTCTCCAAGGGGACCAATCAGGACTCGTCACCATACTGTCAGGAAGGAGTGGCCCCGGGAGTCCTCAACATTGACTCTGGACCCCATAAAGTCTCATGCCTTCAGGTCAAGCATGGGCAAGGAAACCTCCTGCTGATTACCACCTACCGCCCTCCCTCAGCTGATGAATCAGTACTCCTCCATGTTGAACACCACTTCGAAGAAGCACCGAGTGTAGCAAGGGCACAGAATGTACTCTGGGTGGGGGACTTCAATGTCCATCACCAAGAGTGGCTCGGTAGCACCACTACTGACCGAGCTGGCCGAGTCCTGAAGGACATAACTGCCAGTCTGGGCCTGTGACAGGTGGTGAGAGAACCAACATGAAGGAAAAACCTACTTGACCTCGTCCTCACTAATCTACCTGTCGCAGATGCATCTGTCCATGACAGCATTGGTAGTAGTGACCACCGCACAGTCATTGTGGAAATGAAGTCCCGTCTTCACACTGGGAACACCCTCCATCGTGTTGTGTAGCACTACCACCGTACTAAATGGGATAGATTCAGAACAGATCTAGCAGCTCAAAACTGGACATCCATGAGGCGCTGTGGGCCATCAGCAGCAGCACAATTGTATTCCACCACAATCTGTAACCTCATGGCCTGGCATATCCCTCACTCTACCATTACCACCAAGCCAGGGGACCAACCCTGGTTCAACAACAAATGTAGAAGAGCATGCCAGGAGCAGCACCAGGCTTACCTAAAAATGGGGTGCCAACCTGGGGAAGCTGCAACACAGGACTACATGCATGGTAAAAAGCAGAAGCAGCATGCTATAGACAGGGCTAAGCGATCCCACAATCAACGGATCAGATCAAAGCTCTGCAGTCCTGCCACATCCAGTTGTGAATGGTGGTGGACCATTAAACAACTAACGGGAGGAGGAGACTCCAAGAATATTCCCATCCTCAATGATGGTGGAGCCCAGCACGTGGGTGCAAAAGGCAAGGCTGAAGCGTTTGCAATAAACTTCAGCCAGAAGTGCCGAGTGGATGATCCCTATCGGCCTACTCACGAGGTCCCCACCATCACAGAAGCCAGTCTTCAGCCAATTCCATTCACTCCACGTGATATCAAGAAACGGCTGAGCGCACTGGATACAACAAAGGCTATGGGCCCCGACAACATCCCGGCTATTGTGCTGAAGACTTGTGCTCCAGAACTAGCCGCGCCTCTAGCCAAGCTGTTCCAGTACAGCTACAACACTGGCATCTATCCGACAATGTGGAAAACTGCCCAGGTATCTCCTGTCCACAAAAAGGACAAATCCAACCCAACCAATTACCGCCCCATCAGTATACTCTCAATCATCAGCAAAGTGATGGAAGGTGTCATCGACAGTGCTATCAAGCAGCGCTTACTCACCAATAACCTGCTTACTGATGCGCAGTTTGGGTTCCGCCAAGACCACTTGGCTCCCGACCTCATTACAGCCTTGGTCCAAACATGGACAAAGGAGCTGAATTCCAGAGGTGAGTGGAGAGTGACTGCCCTTGACATCAAGGCAGCATTTGACCGAGTCTGGCATCAAGGAGCCTTAGTAAAACTGAAGTCAATGGGAATCAGGGGGAAAACACTCCACTGGCTGGAGTCATACCTAGCACAAAGGAAGATGGTTGTGGTGGTTGAAGGTCAATCATCACAGCCCCAGGACATCACTGCAGGAGTTTCTCAGGGCAGTGTCCTAGGCCCAATCATCTTCAGCTGCTTCATCAATGACCTTCCCTCCAACATAAGGTCAGAAATGGGGATGTTCGCTGATGACTGTACAGTGTTCAGTGCCATTCACAACTCCACAGATAATGAAGCAGTCCATGCCTGCATGCAACGAGACTGGATGACGTTCAGGCTTGGGCTGATAAGTGGCAGGTAACATTCACGCCACAGAAGTGCCAGGCAATGATTATCCCCAACACGCGAGAGTCTAACCACCTCCCCTTAACATTCAACAGCATTACCATCGCCGAATCTCCCACTATCGACATCCTGGGGGTCACCATTAACCAGAAACTTAACTGGACCAACCACATAAATACTGTGGCAACAAGAGGTCAGAGGCTGGGTATTCTGCAGCGAGTGTCTCATTTCCTGACTCCCCAAAGTCTTTCCACCATCTACAAGGCACAAGTCAGGAGTGTGATGGAATACTCTCCACTTGCCTGGATGAGTGCAGCTCCAACAACACTCAAGAAGCTCCACACCATCCAGGCCAAAGCAGCCTGCTTGATTGGCACCCCATTAAACATTCACTCCCTCCACCACCAGCGTACTGTGGCTGCAGTGTGTACCATCTACAAGATGCACTGCAACAACGCGCCAAGGCTTCTCCGGCAGCACCTCCCAAACCCGTGATCTCTTCCACCTAGAAGGACAAGGGCAGCAGCCGCATGGGAACACCACCACCTCCAAGTTCCCCTCCAAGTCGCACACCATCCTGACTTAGAAGTATATCGCCGATCCTTCATCGTCACTGGGTCAAAATCCTGGAGCTCCCTACCTAACAGCACTGTGGGAGTACCATCACCACATGGACTGCAGCGGTTCAAGGCGGCGGCTCACCACCACCTTCTCAACAGCAACTAGGGATGGGCAATAAATGCTGACATTGCCAGCAACGCCCGGATCCCATAAATGAATTTAAAAAAAATCAGCGCTTTTGGTGTTGTGAATAAACACGTCCTTTAATTTAACATAAGTGGTGTCTCATTCCTTCAGAAATGAATTATTGTTGGAGATTAAATAAAAGAAATCAACTAAAATTGTGTTTTTACTTTTTCTCTCTGTCCCTCATCTCTCTCTTTATTTCGCTTTCTGTACATGAATTTATATTGACTTAATTATGATAATTTATACTTCCTGGTTTAGACTCTGCGTGTCTCAGTGAGGATTCTTCAATCTGACTGGTTGAAGAGACATGCTGTTGCTTGACCTGCTCACACACTCCCCAGATCCCCTGTAGAGGGTGCTGCACCGAAAAGGATCTCTAGTAACCTAAAATTGCTGCTCAAAAGCCCGTGGGCACCTGTAAGCTAATGAACAGCAAACACCATTCCTTCGCCGCTGACTGCAAAATCTGGGCCAATATGTTATGCTTCTATTCTTTACTGCAACCGAGAATTGCATTAAAAACTCTTTAGGACACAGATTTTTAAAAAAAGAATTAGTTCCACAAAGCACAGGGAAAAAGTCCACATGGGATTTCACAGATGCTGGAGAGATATACAAGATACATTTTGGCTATAAATTTGTGGCATAGAAACATCTTGCAACAAAGTTGCACAAAAGCTAGAGATCATTCCCATGCACTGTAGGAGGTCACATTCAGAAGTCCTCTCCCTTAATGCAGGTCAATTCCTGCTATGGACATCTCCAAAATAGATGCCTGGAGTACTTCACAATCATCTGAGAATGTTTCTGGAGAGGTTGCAGAGCACTGGGTACAATTAGCTTTGCACTGAGCCAATTTTGTGGCAGGTTACCAATAAAAATAAATGAAAGAACTCCCAACATGAATTAGGAAAATGCCAGTAAGCCCATCAAATTCACTCCTCCTGCAGTCCATATGCAATCTACTCTACTGCGGATCTCTGTATTAGCCGTTTAATCTCCCAAGGTCAACTTCTGCATAGATAGCCCTTGATCCTGGCTCTCTAATTATCTACTCAAGTTAAACAGTTTGCTTATATATCGCTCTCATATACAAGTAAACTGTACAACAGGGGTACAGAATTAGAGGAGAGCCAGGATCATAACCCCCCCATCCCACCCACCCAAACCCAGGCCTTTTTTTTTCAACAAAGTCTATGTGAGCCTAACTTCATAACATTGAGCACCAAGTCCTGGAAGCATCCTGCCATGCTTCTCTCAACCCACCTCAACACATCATTGCCCTTTCGATAAGGTACCCAAAATGCAAATATGACATCAACAACGATCTAAGCAAGGTTGAAATAACTTGTTTTGACTTTATAGTGAAATTCCTTGAAGAGAGATCATAGTAATTAATTAACTTTGTTGACAACTGCTTCACATTGTCTGCAAACTAAGTGAATGAGCACCAGTAGTGTGACAATTTATTTTCTTTCCCAATGGGGAATAAAAAGAGCATTTACAGACATTGAATACTTTTGCATGAACGTGTGTTTAGATTGCAAATACAAGGAGTGTGGCAAGGGTGAATGGCTGCAACCACTGCATGGTAAAACAGGCTGCACAAGAACAGCAAAGTAAAATAGGCCTGCTCTGCATATTCCAAGTAGTTCCAGTTCTAAACTATGTAAACATAGGCAAGGATTACCACAGTGTATCGAACAGAATAGGAATTTAAAGCTTGGCTGCTAACATTTACTATTAGCATGACACTGACATTCATAGTAGAAATGGAATTCTGCCCAGTGTGTGCATGGTTCTGGAAAGCATCCTTTTTAGCAGCCCAGCCATGAACTGCCAGAAGCATTACAAGTGAAACTTGCAGATTCAAACAAGAGTCAGTCCAGATACTTGAACCTGTGACCTTTATGTTATGAAGGAAACTTCCTAGCATTCCACTACTGGGCTGCTGAATCCTGAGAATCTTCAGAGTTTGTGAAATTGGAAGTCTGCTACTGTGCTTTCTGATGTACAGTTACCACCATTGGTTTCTGATCACTTCCAAACCTACATTTCACTGCTTAGAAGTCACAGATTATTCAAGTTTGGTATTCAGCCTACATTAGAAGAAAGTCCAGTTGAACTATTAAATAGAAGACACTATAGAAACACAATCTAACTTTAAAGCATTTCTGCAATCTGCTTAAGCCCTATATCATCTCCCACACCCTCAAACCCTTAGATTCTGGCCTAGTGCGCTTCCCGCCATTCCTTTCACCCACTAATTAGTGGCATAGCCTTCAGCCACCTTGGCCCTACTCTCTGGCACTCCCTCTGTCTCTCTACTTCTCAAAACCTACATTTTTGAACAAGCTTTCAGTCACCCCTCCCAATCTCTCCCTTCATGGCTTGACATCCATTCCCTTATCTCCCTCCATCTATGAAGTGCCTTAAGCCTTTTTTAACATTAAAAGCTCCATATAAATGAAGGTTGTTATCTGTAGCAGTCAAAAAGTAGTAACAAGTCATTTGAATCTTGAGGTGAAATTGTACCTCTAATGCTCCAGGAATGTTTTGATACATGCTGAAGAAAGGAAAGCTTTATTCTATTTTTTTGGCACAACACAACACATCATAGTGAACACCAATGAATTGATGCATGAGGATGTCCACATAGTTGTGGTATGATCACTAAACAGTTCAACATTTAGTTGCCAGAACATAACACTTGTCAATGTGTGTAAACACTTGCATTCGATATCGCCAACTGCCATTTAAAATACTAACACATCCTCATGGATTCTGTTCACTTAAATAACCACAGCCTACGGTAATTACATCTGTAACTATTTAAAAAGTGTTTTTTTTAATACATTGTAGGCTGTGTTATTTTAACTGCATACATAACCTTTGCCCCAATTATTGTACTCTGTAGGATTTCTGATTTTATCAATTCGTACCGCACCCATGTTCTTTGTGTGAGCCCCAACAGCATGAATTAATGTGCACAGAAGTCCACATTCTGCACATTTGCACTCAGAAAACACAATCACAGTTTATTTAATTGGTAAAGGGACCATGATTTCAAAGAATGGAATCTTCCACTCATTTAAAATGCACAAGAGCAAGTTCCACCCTATGCGTGGCCCATTTTGCACACTGGCAACATATTTGTTGGCTTTGTTGTATTTCTTCTTTCCTTTACTAGCTCTGTGCTTCAGCACATTTGCTCCAATTTACTTCTCAGAAACCAGTGTGCATATTATATGAAAGTCTGAAACTTCCTGACACTATTTTAATGTGTCATCAAGTTACGGTCAGAATCTACACATATCATTCATACCTTCAAATATTCACTAATAGAAGGGACATTTAGGAATGGGAAACTTGCACATAAAATAAACCACACATTACCTCCGTTTTTATTCGTTTGGGAGACGATTCATCCTGTTCTGCACATCTAGACCTGCAGTTAAATACAGACAGGCAGCTTTTAATAATCGAACAATGTGAAATGTTCAATGTCAGGAAAAGATCAAATACAAATTTCTAGATTTAAAAAAAGGCGGCTCTCACCTGGAGGTTTTATAAGTGTATTTGTAGGTTACTTCTCGGGAGACTTGTCGAGATAATGTAAATAGTTCATCTCTCCGAGTGAGCAATGCATTATCCTTTGTACAGAGTTGAGCGGCTGCTTCGTTAACAGTTAGCTGTAAACAAACGTCAAATGATGAGTTGGAGGGCTACTTTGATGGCTCAGCTGGTTAAAGAGTGAGAGTAGCTAAGCCATACTTAGCAGAAAGATTACATCCCCAATCTATAATGAGTCAGCTGATCTCAGCTGGGGCTGTGGTAAAGGGGCTACTATAACATCAGTGGCTGCACTAAGTAACTCACTGAATGTCAAGTGCTTTGAGAGGTTTCTGAGAAACAGGGAGGTGTTATACAAATGCAAGTTCTTTATTACAATCTAAATTGCCAAAGGAGGGAGGGGTCAGAAATCACCAAAGGTCCTCTCTTGATTGCTAGCCATCGACCCCTGGTGGAAAAGGCACCTTTGTGTTGGCTGGTTGAGAACAGAATAGGGCTCAGCTGCAATGTCCCTTATGGTTAAATCACCAGCCAACACAAAGGTACCCTTTGCTTCTAGGCTCACACATCCTAGAAGCAAAGGGCACCTTTGGATGAGATAATATACTGTAGATGATGTACCCAACAAGATTTCAATTCCATTCAAGATAAGGAGGGAGGTAAGAAAATTGCTGGAAAAAGTGGCAAGAAAAAGTCTGTGTTTACAAAAAAAATTCATGCTTTCCATCACTGAATTAAAACAATCAAATAGCACAAAACTAAAATTACGAGAACAGACCCCCATAATGTAACTTCAGTTATCTTTCCAAGGCTAGATGGCACAATGGCCAACAACACAGTCCTTTCCACAAGCATACATGATGTTAGCAGTGGTGCAGCAGAACATACTCTTCCGAGGCTGGAATTGAGGTACGTTATTGGGCAACAAACGTGCTAGTTGTGCCTCTACCTTTATTGGGATATTTTTCACATTAAAAGCAGCTCCTCAATTAAAATGTTTTTTAATGATAAGAGGATTAAGACTATACGAGTTCTTCAAACTGTAATGCAGTCAAAAAAGATTGAATACCTTACTAAGCTCAAGTAAATGAAAATGTTACATAAAAACAGCTATTACACACTTTAATTTGATTTGTTACAGTTAATAGAAAAATGAGTTATAATTTCACAAAGTCAATGGCCCAGATTTTGCTGCCAAAATAACAGCGAGTTTAATGGCGCTTGCCATTATTAATGTGTAAATTGTTCAGCTACTTGGAGAGGAAGAGATACCACGTGAATTGCGAATTGCCACAAGTTGCTGTACAAATGGTGTCGCTCCCATTAGCCTTGTAAATACGACAGCTCGCCCTCAACCTCCCAGTGAATTTCATGAAATTGTTGCATTTGTGCATTAATTGGCAATTGACAGGATGCCTATGCCTGCTACTCAACTGCGCAAGTGCCTTTCTTTTTTAAATGAGGAGATTTGTGTTCCTGGAATGCCAATCAACCTCGCCAGCCCAGAAAGTGAGCAATTTAAACTGTGGAGTCTCATTCCTACAGGTGGTAAATTGTTAAGAGAATTTTATTTATTTTTTAAAACTTTTCCTTTGGGTCTCTTTTTTCCTCTCTTTCTCAATCTTTTTTCCCCCTCACTTTCTGTTCCCGATTTCACCCTATTTCCTTCTGTTTCTTTCTCAATCCTTAAATCTCATAGGTTAAGGAGATAGACAATTGGTCATGTTGTTCACCAAAGTTCCAGATGCCCTGTTGCCTTTGTCATGCCGTTAGCAGTTCGCACTGCCATCAACTTACAGGGCAAAAATTTTGAGCTGAATGGCGAGGAAAAATATCTAACAGGGCTGCGAGATGCCTCGCTCCATCAAAATCTGGGCCAATAACGAAAAATGACTTGCTTAGAAGCTGTGTCCAGAGAAGGCTAGGTTAATCCAGATAACTAAAATTCTTGAGCGTTTTTGACATGCTTCCATTTAGACTCATTAGAACTACTGATAATTCTGCAAAAAGTGGAAAATATTCCTTGATCTGTTGTAATTTCTGCAGCTCGATATAAAAATGTGATTGGATAACAAATTTAAACAAAACCAACACGCAACAGTTCTGGTAACAGCAACAATACAATCCTGATCCAGAAAGCACTTGTTTACAAAATACTGATATCCAATACAGTAGGCAAATTAGTGAGACTCTCGTGGTTTTGACCAAACTAAGACTTTCTCACACCTGAATAGTCCTTAGGGAGTACTAAACCTTTTTAGGGTACAAGTGAGCAGGGAACACTCTAATGTCAATTTACCTTTTACATCAAGATCAGATTACTTTTATTGTTCGTTCTTCAGCCCAACTTTTATTGTAAAGTAAGCACAGAACATTAAATGACTAAACGACTTGCTTTGCACATTCTTGTAACAGATCCGAGTACCCAAGGCAGACAACACTCCCACCCACTATGAACATATGCATGAAGATGTCATTTCTAAACTAGGGCGGGAGCTGAAATCCTGCCCACTTTCCAATACAGAAGTACATGCCTGGCCTGATTATTGTGGCGAAACACCAACAAGAAATAAATCTTGGGCTCCACCTGTTCTACTGAAGGACTGCAGAATGTAAAATGTTGCAAAGGGAGTGATGTAAAAAAAGAGAAAAGTAGAGTACTAGACATTGAGAAATTCCTGTACCTCATGAAGTGTAAGATGCTTTCCATCCTTCCTTTTGGAATCGAACCGTCCATATATTGCACTATATTTTCGAATTTCTTCTTCTTTGTGGGGGTCACCATCATTCATCTCAAAGATGTGACTGATCATTTTTGCTAACTTCTTATTGGTTTTTAAAAATTCTTTCACTTCATTTCCGTCTGTTTTTGGAATGCCTTGAACCAAACGCTCAACAGATTCTGTAATTGCAGCGACCGCAGCAGCGTCAAGATTTTCACCATTTTCTTTCGGCGAGGACGGAGACGCAGGATCAGTGGGGGAAAGACTGTGTTCACTCTCAGTAGTGGACTGTCCTTGCCAGAACCGTGGTTCATTGCATATTTGCAGTGGTGAATTCCCTGCCACGCCAGGCTTGTTCGGGCCCACTCCCTGTCCACACATCGCAGCCAAGCATTTTGGGAACTTCACAGGAGGTTCTCGAAGATTACTGTTTCTTTCATGACTGTTAGCATTTGACCCAGGAAAAGCAGCTGAGCCCTCAGATACTTTGTACAGTGGGATGCTGCTGACTGGGAGAGAGTTCAGGGGTTGATTGAAGACAGAGGGATTTGTCACCCAGTCTCTCAAAGCTTTTTGCAACCTCCTGACATGCAGAGGTTTGCTAGCCATGCCAACCAGGGCCATGATCTCCAAGAATTCCTCCTCCCCTGCTTCACAGAGCTGCTGCACATCGTCTCCCCCTTGCTGAATGAAAGCATCATAATAAGACAAGAGGTTGGCTCGCTGTAGAATGCGATAGAGTTGCAATTCACCAAGGGTCCTTGGTAAAGAAGATGCCATGACCAAATGTAGCACCTGCGTTTAAAAAAAAGTAAATTAATTGAAGTAAAAACCATTTGCAGAGTAAATGTCAGACTTTGGCTGTTTACACAGTGAATTCTGAGTACGCTCATACCACACTCCACCTCTGCCGTCTGTAGGTGGCACGATACAGGCTCCTCTTGTTTGAAGCACAGACATTCGCCAACGTTTACAGCCTGATAACTTGCCCACAGTATTATGCTATACAAAGCATGAGATAGGTAGTCCCATGATACATCCATAAGTGTTAACTAAATTTATATTTTGTATTTAAATTAATATTGTTCTTCATTTAAAGCTATATTAGTGACATACCCATTTTATTGAGCTGCAAAATGGAATTATTCCACATCAAAAATATTTCTAATATATTACAACAATGAAAAGAAATGGTAACATTCTCTTCAAATGCAAATTATGAGTGCTCACTGATTAAAAACAATTAACTTAACCATGTTTTTGTCTTAGTTCTGAATATTTTTATTAAAACTGTGTTGATGGCATCATTGGCTGAGTTATTCAGCCAGGCACTGTGAGGAAATTGCATTTATCGTACTAGTCATCACATCAGAGTGCTTGTTATTTCAACTGCGTGTGTTAATTCAATACCCTGTCATTGCAAACTAAGCAACTCCCAGTGTTCCAATCGCTGGAAACCCTCTGTTGCAGGTGTGGCAGCAAAAGAAAATAAAAGATGCTGGTAACTCAGGATGTGAGTGAGTGTCTCAATAGGTTGTAGCAATTCTAAAGCTGGGATACTGCAGGGAGTGCTAAACAGAGCAAACACAATATGAGCTCTTCCAAGGGGATGCATGTAGCGATCGTCAAATTAGCATTTTTAAATCCATGGGGCCTTATAAGAGCGACATGTTATTGAGGTATTAAAGTCTCAGTCAAAAGCACCTATTGCATTTCTTTGCTACTTAGTAAATCAGAATTTAATCTTTGATACTTTTCATTATTTTTTCCTTTTTTTTAAAAAAACTTCTCCTACCATGTTACATAGGTAACATGGTAGGAGAAGTTGTAAAACTCCAACTTCAGTTGTATAACTGATCTGTAAAGTGGAAAAGGGTAGGAAACAAACTAAAGTTTTCTTACAAAGTATCATGTAACATACAGTTAACAACAGGAGTGCAGTGTAAGGGCCATTCAGCCCCTCGAGCCTGGTCCGGTTATCACCATTCAATATTTAAACACCAGCCAGCAGTGGAAATGGGTAGAAACACATATATAAAAGTTTATCTATAATTATGTTAACTGTGGGAAGAGATACAATTGGAGTGTTACCTGCAGAACTATAGACAAAGATAATATACCATCTGTATTGCACCTCTTTATATAAAGTTCCTTCTCCAAGGTAAGAAACAGCTGGGCTCAGAACCTTGGTTGTAGTGTATGTACCCGTCTATCTTTAAGGGAACTATTGAATGTAACCGTTCACCTTTAAGGGAACTACTTTAGGTGTGGCACTATTTGTTTGGCTTCTGTATACTGTAATACCAATAGTGACCACACCAGTATATAAGTGTTGTGCCAGGAGTTATTGGGCAGATTCGCCCGGACCTTCGAATAGTAAAGACCTGTTTTGTTTGTTACTTCTGAAGTCTGTGTATTTATTAACTGCACAACCCACAGACTTTACACTGGTCTGCAATTGTTTCTTCCCCATCATTCCCATCTTCCTCCACCAGGTTTGCAAACCTCTTACCATCCTACACTCTAATCTCACCAAAAGCTAAAACAATCAGTCTAGTTCAGTGGACATGTTCAGCCACCTCAGAGATATGCATTAGACATGCAGTGTATGATTTACCAGGCTACTAGAGTTTCATGTGAATAATGTCATATTCAATAAAATATAGCTGGTGAAGTGATAAACTAGAGCACTTTGTGAATATATACATATTTTAGTTGGAACTGAGGCTAAAGCCAAAATAAAAGGATTCCATCAATTACTTAAGGGGGGAGTGCCCTTAAATAACTGATCTGTAAAGTGGAAAAGGGTGGGAAACAAACTAAAGTTTTCTTTCAAAGTATCATGTAACATACAGTTAACAACAGGAGTGCAGTGTAAGGCTGTATGGGGGAAAAATTCGGTTGCTTTGTGCCTCCCGTTAGCACCCTAAGAGGATGCTAACGGGGCGCAAAGCAACTAGCGCCCGGGCATGGCGCTGCCAACACCTCCGGCAAAATTCAGCGGAGGTTAGTGGCGGCGCTAACGGTTAGCACCTCGCGGTGGTGCGCTGCCAGCAATGACTTCGTCACCGTGCGCAGCGCCCCGCTCGCGATCTTCGGTAGCACCCCCCGATTTACCGCCAGACACTATATCCGACGGGGTCAGGGGGGCCTACCTGCGGCCGGGGCAGCGCTATTTAAAGGCGAGGTACCGGGCAGCCATTTTTGTTGCTGGTCACCTGCCAGCACCTGCCTCCGCTCCCGTCCCCCTGACCCGCCCCCCCCACTTCGAGTGCCGGGCTCTTTTACCGGCACTCCAATCCCCAGTGGCCCAGCTGGGCCCTGGGTTGCACTGCGCAAGGCCCCTCCCCTGTAAGAAGGGGAAGGAAGGCCTGCAATACTGCAGCACATAGCGCACAATATTCCCTCGCCACGCCCAAAGAGGGAGGCAGGGCGCTTCCAGTAGCACCCCGCTTCCCTCTTGGGGCGTCTCACTTAATTTCGGCCGCCTCACTTAATTTCGGCCGCGGGGGCGCTAATTTTTCTGGGGTGCTAAAAGTAGCACTCCAGTGAAGTAAGCGCCCCAAAGGGGGAGCGACTCAATTTCTTCCCCTAAGACACTAATGGGGGGGGGGGGGGGGGTGATGGTCAATCATCACAGCCCAAGGACATCGCTGCAGGAGTTCCTCAGGCCAGTGTCCTAGGCCCAACCATCTTCAGCTGCTTCATCAATGACCTTCCCTCCATCATAAGGTCAGAAGTGGGGATGTTTGCTGATGACTGCAGTGTTCAGTTCCATTCGCAACTCCTCAGATAATGAAGCAATCCATACCTGCATGCAGCAAGACCTGGATGACATTCAGGCTTGGGTTGATAAGTGGCAAGTAACATTCGCGCCACACAAGTGCCAGGCAATGACTATCTCCAACAAGCAAGAGTCTAACCACTGCCCCTTGACATTCAACAGCATTACCATCGCCGAATCCCCCACCATCAACATCCTGGGGGTCACCATTGACCAGAAACTTAACTGGACCAGCCACATAAATACTGTGGCTACAAGAGCAAGTCAGAGGCTGGGTATTCTGCTGCAAATGTCTCACCTCCTGACTCCCCAAAGCCTTTCCACCATCTACAAGGCACAAGTCAGGAGTATGATGGAACTCTCCACTTGCCTGGATGAGTGCAGCTCCAACAACACTCAAGAAGCTTGGCACCATTCAGGACAAAGCAGCCTGCTTGATTGACACCCCATCCACCACCTTAAACATTCACTCCCTCCACCACCGGCACACCATGGCTGCAGTGTGTACCATCTACAAGATGCACTGCAGCAACTTGCCAAGGCTTTTTCGACAGCACCTCCCAAATCCGCGACCTCTACCACCTAGAAGGACGAGGGCAGCAAGTGCATGGGAACATCACCACCTGCAAGTTCCCCTCCAAGTTACACACCATCCTGACTTGGAAGTATATTGCCGTTCCAGAATTTTGACCCAGTGATGATGCAGGAACTCCCTCCCTAACAGCACTGTGGGAGTACCTTCGCCACACGGACTGCAGCGGTTCAAGGCAGCGGCTCACCACCACCTTTTCAAGGGCAATTAGGGATGGGCAATAAATGATGGCCTTGCCAGCGACGCCCACATCCCAGGAACTAATTTAAAAAAAAGCAATTCCTGTTAATAATTATAGCAGAAAACGTCAGCATACATACTGAATAGGATTTCCTATTTCATATGGGTGCTGGATTTTTTTGATAAAAGTATCAACAGGAGGAATTAAACCACCCAAAGACTTCAGATATCAAACCAATCACAACTTAAAGTTATTCAAATCTGTGAAAATTTTGCAATCTCAAATATGCTTCTAGCCATTTTATAATGTACAACATGAAACCATTTGTCTGAACATCTCTCTAGCAGCACTGACCAGCCATCCAAACTGGTTGCAGCTTCCAGCTTGTCCTGCATGTATAATTATATACCATATAGTAAATTAGCTTCCTTGCTAAATAATTAATAAAATACAACTGACCTCTACCACTCCTAAACATCCACCAGCACATTACTTCAAACATTTTCAGCCTCCTTTTGAAATCCTCCAATCTCCTTGCTCATCCCTACTGCTGCAATCTTCACACTCAGTTCTTCTGACTGGTGTCCCCTCCTTTCTGCCATTGGTGACAGAGCTTTAACCCACCATTCTGTAATGCTCTACCCAGATCCCTCTCCCTTGCCACTTCTGTCCCCAGTTTTAAAAGCCTTTCTCTTTTGCCTATGCTTATGGTCACCGCCCCCAACTTCAGTTCCTCTTCCTACTTGGGTCCAATGATCTCTCTGTAAAGCATCTTGGCCACATGAAAAAATACTATAAAAGTGCATGTTGCTGTTGCTACCATTTACTTATCCAAACAGGTCAGTTCCCCAGTTTTGATAAATGCTGTCCATTTTCTCCTATTCTTGCCATTTCTGAGCTGAACACTGGAGTTTGTATCCTTTCTCCCCACCCCCTCCCCCCAACCCCCAGTCAATTTTCAATGTTTTACTGTGCAGCTTCTTGTACCCATCTTAATAAAAAAGTGCAACAAGAGCAGGGGTTTCTTTGGAAAATATTATTCTCACATGACAAGCAAGAACAGGTTATAAAAATTCATACAAAAAATATATAAAAACTAGTCAATCTCCTGTGGGATAACTGAGCTAGAGGGTGTAGACATATTGGGCCAGATTTTGCTGTAGCCGGGCATCTAATGGTGTCTACCATTAGTTAGACTTGCCCTTCTAATCTTCATCTCAAAAACATTTTGCCCACTAAGTTGCTGAAAATGCGAGCTGATAACAGCGCAGTGAGGGAAACTGCATCTGGAGCCTGAGTGAACAGAACAACCAACAGGGTATCTCCTTAAACAAACAGATAAAAGGATTGAGAATTAAACACAGGAAAGACTGAGAAGGAGGGTAAATTAAAGGGGCTGAATTCAATGTTAAATCAGTTACAGAAAGAGCAACAAAGAGAGGGAAATAAAGATTCAATTGAGAGAGAGGAAAAAGACAGAACGGAAAAATATATATATTTTTTTTTTTAATTTTACATTTTTAAAATCCCTAAAAACAATTAACAACCTGAAGGATTGAGACTCCACACTTACAATAGTTAACTTTTGGTGGCAGAAAAGTTCATTGGCAGTCATCAACACTAATCACTTTGTTAAAAGGGTACTTGCGCTTGTACTTACTAGTCCTAAATATCTGTGCCAGATTTAGTTTGTATCTACCGTGCAAATACAGCAACTTCACGACATTCAATGCCTGTCAATGGCGAGACAGACAGCGAAATGCCGTTTTTGCGAAGCGGCACAACTCTGACATCATCTTTTGGATATTAGGATTTAACCCCTCGCATCTGCCCCTCGCCTGAAGTTGCTGTACCATTTACTCATAAATAACGGCGAGCGCCATTAGCCTCACCATTATTTTGACAGCAAAAAAAAAATTGCCCATTTTAAAGTCATATATTGTGTTCTTATTTTTATAATACTTTGATGTTATATTATTTATAGAGTTGTCAATTAATTGCAGTTAATTTCTGGTGATTTATGCATTAATTATTTTGGCAATTAATGTTTTTAAATGCATTAAATCGCAGAAGTTATGGAAATAATACTGGGTTTCAAAAGAGAAAATCTGACTTTCCAAAACTTTATTTTCAAACACCACCTAAACTTCCTCTTGCATTTACAAATGTTGAATTATTTTGGTTTAGCTGAATGAATCCTCTGGTGCACACCCTTGTTGTTAACTGTTTGGCAGCCACTCGGCCTTTAGTGGTGGGATGTGTAGGAACAGGCCATAACAAAATAGGAGGCCGTCAGTCAGGGAGCAATCGAGCTTGACGATGTTGGGTAGCGAGGAGGGAGAGTGGTGTCATTCCGGATTGGGTGGTCAAAGATGCCAGGTTGGGTTGGGTTGGGTTGGGTGGGTAGGGTAAAGAGGCTGGATGTTGCAAAGCAGGGTATGGGGCCATCCTTACAAAAAAGGAAGAGCTAAAAATAGTAGAAGAAAATAGGGCTGTCAAGCAAATAAAAAATGTAATTGTGGTTAATGTGGACCAATATTCAACAGAAAGCATACAAAAGAAAAAAAGGTAAAGGTAAACTAAAGCATTATGGAATGAAGCACTTGTGAATGGGAAATTTACCTTTAAAAACGTTTTGACAGTTCATTGGATAGAAAGACAGATACTTGTATCCACTGTCAAACTGAGTTACATTATCTTTCATGATAAACAATTCACTATGAATTTTCTATATAATTCTATGCAATAATAGCATCAGTAATAAAACAAACTTGAAATCAGATGGATGCAGTAATTGCATCAATTAAATATGTGATTAAAACAAAGATTAATAGATTAAAAATTGTAATTGAAACATTAATCACAATTTTTTTTTTTTTTAATTGTTGGACAGCCCTAATTATTTATAGTTAAATACCAAAACATACAGCAATTTGGGAAGCAGGGTTAATTAGAGCATAGAAATTTCTCTGGTGTACAGGCCGAGGAGCTGGGAGACACAGGATTGAGGTGCTTCAGCACCACTACTGGAGAGAGGGTGCATTTACAATGTGATAAGTTTACATAAGCAATTTCCATTATAAATGTAGACATAGGAATTTATAATGGGAAATGTTAGCACCAAAGTGTAAAAAAAAGTATCAAGTAAGGTATTGTAGATAGGAAGTGTATGCAGGAGCAAGATATTTGATATCTAAAATTTTAGGTATTACACAACTCCACACCTTTACAAAACACATTTTCTTTTATTACCATTAGATGTCTCTTGCACACTTTTATAATACTAAGTGCGCATTTTAACAATGTGAACTTGGCATCTAGTGTCAGAAAGCAGGACCTATACCAACTTTGTGTTTTAATTATTACAATAATTTAAAAAAACTATGGAGAGGGGATAAATACTCATCTGGCCAGTTTGAGGCATTTATGTCAGTATTGAAACATGCACAGTACTCAATATTAAGCTGTAGGTCAAGGACATTGTGATATTGGACTGTTCATTTTCCCTATTTTCTGGTTCACAAGCTGGAAATTTGGTAGCACAGCAGCAAAAATGCATATTTCCTTATTCTATTACTAACATTTTGCACTCTACTGTACATTTTTGCAACAGCCTCATCTTTGCTTTATTATTCATTTGTAAATCAATGCGATGATCTCTGCATCTAGCTCACTTTCTTCAAACTGCACTGGTGCCAGGAGGTGTGCACTTGTGCCCACTGCTGCATGTACCCATTTCTCTATTAGTGCATTGAACAATGGCAGCTGCAATGGCTTACTGCTGTGTCTGTATCAGACTCTGGATAAATGTGAAGGCCAGTAAGCCTAATCATTTAGTTGTTCTTTTCTCTCCACCACCCCCACCAATTTGCACTCCCTCCCTCTCCTGAAGACATGACAGCCGAGTCCAAGTCTGTCCTCACCTAATATCCACATGAGCACACATTTCAGCAGGAATCACTGGGTAGCGATAAGGAATGCAAACCTACTGATTTATCCCCTCCCTTCCCCAGGGGCCCTATGGCCGACTGGAATACTCCTACTACCTCCAGCAAATTCAGCACTAACAATCAAACCAGGATCCTTTTTGGACTGCACAGCTCACTTGCATGTTGTCTTTAGCAATTGGGCCATCAGGTGCAAGGTAATTTTAGATGTACATTATAAAAATTACAGCACAGGAGGCCATTTAGGCCACTGCTTCTGTACCAGTGCCAACTCTTACACTGGAGCTATCCACTCTAATCCCATTCCCTGATAGATATTTTCAAACATGCATGGTTTACATTCATTGCTATAAGCAGGCATATTCAGACCCAAATTGTACAAGCAATCTTTTCTCTTGCCACTTTGTTTGAAGTACCATCACGGTACTACAATATTTACAATACAGTTAAGGGAGGGGGGAAATTAGCAGGTGATGGAGATACAGGTTAACCAACGTCTAATTTCGAGTTATTGCAGCAACTGGAGAGACCAGTGAATTAAGAGTCTTCTGCAAAATGACACTCAAGTAGCTGCCCACACACAGGCAGTGGCCACTGTGCATCTCCTGTCCTCAGCTGGACCCGACACTCCTGTCTTAGGGAGAAAGTGGCAGAGCCTTCAACCACCGTTCCGGCCATCAGCCTCTCCCACACTTTTTTCCCCTCCTGAAGTCCAAATGTTTTCTAACCAACTTCAAACAAACCCAGGATTAAATTGAAAGAAACATTCCACGTAGATTTCTTTAAATTCCCTCTTATCAAACCTTTATCCCAGCTTTACTCGCTGGACTGAGAAATGTTAAGAGGTGGGATTTATAAAGTGCACCGAGTAACTTCTGTCGTTTTGTAAAGAGTGATTTTAAAAAACTAACTGAAAAGAGGAGACTGTCTGCATCATTAAACGGTTTTGCAGTAGTAATGTAACCACTTATTTAAAAGTACGGCGTCGATGAAACACATGTCCACATGACAAATTTTAAATCTCACGCACGAATACTGTATTTGGTAAATAAAGGTTTCAATTAAATACGATGCAGTCGATTCTTCCATCAAATCCTTTTTTCTCTCTCCCTCGCATTACACTGCAGCTTTCACGCCTACTTGAGCCCATAGTATTGGAGCTCTTTGGGAATCACCCACACAAATACGAAATCCACCCTCTCCTTCCGGCATAAAGGACCGCACAAGCCGGGATTAAAAGAAAAAGTAACAATCTTAAGCCCACCCTCCCCCCAACAAAAAAAACACATCGCCCTTCTCTGGCGGTGTGTATTAACATTATCTTGTGTATTTAGTACAAGTGACAGAAAGAGCCCCATGTGCAGCCAGCTTACTGCAGCATTGACGGCGTGCCTACCTGGTGCAGTGTGCGCTGCCGGGCTCCCTGAGCTTTCCTTCTCTCTCTCTCTCTTATTTGGTGGGCTGTCGCCAAGTGAGAACTTTCTGGCTTGCTGTCCCAGCCAGGAGAGGGGCTGCTGCTGTCTGACCGCGCCGAGCGGGGCGGAGCATCCAACTCCTGGCCCTTTGCTCTACGCTTGCATTTGGAGCACACGGACGCCTTCGCCTTGCCTGCAGCAGCCCAGATGTCCAACTGGTGCCCGGGTCTCGCAGCTGTGATTTGGATTTTTTCTCTCTCTCTCAACTTTCCTCCCCCTGTCTCTCTCGCTCTCTCTCTCTCTCAGCCTGCCTTGAGCCACCTCCCCCTGCGGGCTGTATGGGATATTCCGCTCTTGCTCATACTCACTCCCACACGGCCAGCGTGACGCAGATCCTGGCGTGGGAGGGCGCAGCCCGTGGGAGGCTGGTGGAAGGAATACCAAACATAACTAGTGGAGCGACCAATTGCAATGAAGTCAGCTTCTTACCAGCTGAGCATTAGCTTCACGGACTGCTTATCACTTCTATTTATAAGTCTCCCTTTCCGTGAAAGTAATATATATTTTCTTTTGTCGCGCAGTGTTTTTTTCTCTCTCACGGTCGACCTGGTAACGGTGCACATGTGGTAACACCTCGTAATAAGAAGGCGGTCTGCTCTCTGAAAATGGGTGGGGGACCCCCCTAGTGATAGACTGACAGAAAATGTACAGTTCTGGAGATGTGGGTGTGTGTGTGCTCATTAACTACTTCTCTAGTTCTCTTTACAGTTGTTGTCAAAGGCTACTTTGAA
This sequence comes from Somniosus microcephalus, assembly GCF_052327205.1. NCBI lineage: Eukaryota > Metazoa > Chordata > Chondrichthyes > Squaliformes > Somniosidae > Somniosus > Somniosus microcephalus. The sequence continues at coordinate 224,762,544 of NC_140990.1, forward strand.
ACAGATGTTGGTGTCATGCCACGTTTGTGTTGGTAAACACCCAAAGGAAGGACACAGCTGCAGACCATGGGACCCTTAAAATGCAATGTATCCGGAATAAGATTTGCCTTACATTGACAATCCAAAGGTTGGAACAAGTTTTTCAGAAGTGTTTTAATGGATATCATGGGAATTCTGCAAGAAATCCATCTCAGATTTACTCTGCTACAAAGTTGGTGTAAAAGAGATAATTGGTGCTGACCAGATGAATTTTGTCACACAGTCCAGAAGCCATTGAGCACATTTGTGTTACACTAGCTTCCATATTAACCAGCTTAATGTGACTTAAGCCTGTCAGCCTGATGCAAGTCACCACTAAGATTTTGCTCTTTCTATATTGTATTACCTCAGCTTTCTTGCCATTTATCATACAACAGGTGAAGAACACATCACCAAAAATAGTGCTCGAAAATATAACAGACCTTATTCAGTTTCACAGCACTGGGGAAAACCACCTCCTCTCACATTACTGCACAGAATATTTTCTTTTTTAAGCTGTTTTTTTTTAAACATAGAAAGTTGAAGCTAACTTGGCAAACTCTCTGTAGCTGAAAACTGTGAACCATCAATTAGTCCCAGCAATAGCAAATAATCTGAGCACTGTTTTAGATCTATTTGTGACATTGCTGTGCACATGTGCTTACATTCTGGATTTACGTTAAATTGGAAATGACCCTTGAATTTATTAAGTGTTACATTTATCTTTAATATTTGGGCTGTTGACGAAGTCATGGAATGGTGGGCCTGCCCGCACTGTGAATCTATGCACCAAAAAGCTGCCCTTGCTATTATTATAATTCGCTGGTTAACAATTTCTGTACCTTCTCCCCTTCTCCGACTCAAGGGGAAGAACGTACTAGATTTAATAAAAGTTTTTTAAAAAAGGTAATTGAGAAAATAATGAAACTAAAGATAGATAAATATCCAGGATCTGATTGTTTCCATCCCAGGACATTAAAATAAGTAGGTGAGGAAATTGTAGATGCTCTAGTCATGATCTTCTAAAACTCTTGATTCAGGAATTGTCCCCGTGGATTGGAAAATTGCTAATATCACTCCATATTTTAAGAAGGGTAGGAAAAATAAACTAGGAAATTGTCGGCCTATTAGTCTAACATCTGTTGTGGGGAAGAATCTCTTATTAGGGACAAAGTGACTAAGCACTTGAACAAATATGAACTGATCAGAGAAAGCCAGCATGGATTTGTAAAGGGTGAGTCATGTCTAACGAACCTAGTTGAATTTTTTGAGGAGGTAACTAACATGGTAGATAAGGGAGTTATTTCTATGAACTTCCAGAAGGCATTGATATGGTTCCACATAAGACACTGTTAACATAAATGAGAGCACATGGAATTGGAGGGAACCTGTTGACATGTGTAGGGAATTGGTTAGGAGGTAGGAATCAGAGAGTAGGGATAATGGGTATGTACTCCAATTGGCAGGATGTGACTAGCGGTGTACCCCAGGGATTTGTACTGTGGCCTCAGCTTTTCACTATATTTCTAAATGACTTAGCTGAAGAAATAGAGACCATATTTCCAAGTTTGCCAATGACACCAAGTTAGGTGGCACAGTAAATGGACATCGATAGATTAAGTGAGTGGGCAAAAATATGGCAGATGAAGTTCAATGTGGGGAAGTGTGGGGTCATCCATTTTAGACCTAAGATAGATCAGAATATTTTCTAAATGGTGAAATGCTGGGAACTGTGGAGGAGCAGAAAGATTTAGGGGTCTAAGTACAGAAATCACTAAAAGCTAGTGGACAAGTGCAAAAAATAATTTAAAGGGCTAACAGGATGTTGGCCTTTATCTCAAAGTGGCTGGAATACAAAGGAATGGCAGTTATGTTACAGTTATATAAAGCGCTGGTTAGATCCCATCTGGAGTACTGCATTCAGTCCTGGGCACCACACCTCAGGACGGGTATATTGGCCTTGAAAGCAGTGCAGCAGAGATTCACCAGAATGATACCTGGGCTAAAAAGGTTAAATTATAAGGACAGGTTGCGTAGACTAGGCTTGTATTCCCCTGAGTATAGAAGATTAAGGGGTGATCTATTGGGGTGTTTAAGATGATTAAAGGAGTTGATAGGGTATATAGTGAGAAACTATTTCTGCTGGTAGGGGGAGTCCAGAACATCACCTTAAAAGTAGAGCTAGGCTGTTCAAGTGTACTGTCAGAAAGCACTACTTCATACAAAGGGTAGTGGAAATCTGAAACTCTTTCCCCAAAAAGCTGTTGAGGCTCGGTTAATTGAAAACTTCAGTACTGAGATTGATAGATTTTTGTTAGGCAAGAGTATTAAGGGTTATGGAACCAAGGCTGATAGATGGAGTTAAGATACAGATCAGCCATGATCTAATTGAAGGGGCTGAATAGTCTACTCCTGGTCCTATTTGAACTTTGTTATGCTAAGCTTTATAAAATACTGGTAAAGGAACCTAGACATTATTGTAAAGTATGGAAATATATTTAAAATACATAAACATCAAATTAAATGATTTAACTTATCAATCAGGCAGATTAGTACCACTACCTAGAATCAAATCCAGCCTAAACTGATGGGATAACATTTTCTTAACTCTCATCGCTGGAAGGGAGTTCTCTAAAGTAAGTTTGGATAGTTTATATCCAATTTGTATTGGGGTGAATGCACACCACAAACTTTTCACAGTTTAGTGCTACGCTTGCAGTCACATTGAGTCCAGAAAGCAGACTCGTGTAGGAAAGTAAAATGTTTAGTTGGCAAAATAGTGGATGATCAACTGATATTAGGGTCATGACATACTGCTGGGGCAGTGTAGATTGAGCGTTACTATTCATTTAATCTATGCTATACCGGAGCTGGGGGTGTTTGATGCAGACACTGGGTGGTAATGTGTTCCATGCCTCAATGTTTGTCTTAATTAGTGCATAGTTAAGCAACAAATATTTTTTGGAGCACCATCAACTAATTACCACCAGGGTGTAATGAGATAACTCGTCAAACTGCAGAGCTTCCTCTTTGGCAGTGAAAAATCATGTCAAATGTTAACCTAAGTCAAGTATGCGATGTGACCATGTTAATGCTTGGACATTTGAACTTCAGTTGGCTGAAAAATAGCTATTGGAGTTGAGTTGAGTTTTATCATCTCCAAGGCCAATAATTATCTGGTAGGTCTTACTTCCAAAATGTAAGAAAGAAATAAAGTTAAAAATGCAAGAGAAAGAATGGTGAAGAAACAGATTAGGGGAATAAAGAGTATGAAAGGTGTACAGCAATAAAGGGGGGAATTTTAACCCCCAAGGATGGGTGGGTTTGGGTTGGGTCAGGTGGGAATTGAAAAAAAAATTTAAATCTCAAATCCGACTCCAACCCACCCACTTCTGGCTTTAATGGAGGCAGGTCGGGGGGGGCGACCAACTCGTTCTCAGGAGGCAGGTCATCACTGAAATCTTTTAATGAGGCTGCGTGCCTCTATTTTAATAGGATTTTTTATTTTTAACTCATGTAGGCCAGGATTGCTGGGCCTCGGGAATCCCGGTAGGTAAAAGGAGGCGAGAAGGGCTGAATCCATCAGGGAAAGATAGAAGATAGGAGCAGGAGTAGGCCATTCGGCCCCTCGAGCCTGCTCTGCCATTCAATGAGATCATGGCTGATCATCCAAATTCAGTACCCCGTCACTGCTTTCTCCCCATATCCCTTGATCCCTTTAGCCTTAAGAAATATGTCCAACTCCTTCTTGAATATATTTAATGAATTGGCCTCTACTGCCTTCTGTGGTAGAGAATTCCACAGGTTCACCACTCTCTGGGTGAAGAAATTCCTCCTCATCTCTGTCCTAAATGGCTTACCCCTTATCCTTAGACTGTGGCCCCTGGTTCTGGACTCCCCGACCATCGGGAACATCCTTCCAGCATCTAGTCTGTCTAGTCCTGTTAGAATTTTATAAGTTTCGATGAGATCCCCTCTCATTCTTCTAAACTCCAGTGAGTACAAGCCCAATCGACCCAATCTCTCCTCGTACGTCATTCCTGCCATCCCAGGTATCAGCCTGGTGAATCTTCGCTGCACTCCCTCCATGGCAAGAACATCCTTCCTCAGTGTCTTTACAGCACTGCTTGTGGGCCAGTAGGAGCAGGTGTGCTTCCTCCAGGCCCAACAAAAAGTTACCTGCACGTGATTGGACCCCCATGATTGACCGATGTCCCCCCCACCCCCTGGACTTACTTGCCATTCGCTCCCCGCTCAACAGGCAGGCGGGAAACCTGTTGACATTTTTTAAAAGATGTCCTGCAGTTAGATTTTGCTGGACATCAGGGAACCGTCGAAAAGCCCCACCCCGGCTCTCTTGCCAGCCCTGATTAAATATCGGGCCCAAAGTAATTCTTTTTTTAAAGTTATCATTTTTAGTGTTTGTTTTTGTAGTGTTGGTTGGCTCCATTACTGCAACATTAGATTTTGATTTAGCATCATGGCATGTGAGCTGAAACAGATTTTTTTTAAAAATGGGCATGGCCATGGCCCACCCAAAGATGCTAGAATTTTCTGGCCCTACTGGCAGTCCAAGGGTTAAAATACAGTGTTACACCTGAAATGAATCAATTTGCTTTTATCTGACCTCTAATCTGCAGTAAGGAAGTAGTAGTCTTTTAAATATCCATCACGCGCATTGAGAATGCGAATTGGTGATAGATTAGTGCATGGTATAGGAGTGGGAGTATATAAAAAGGCGTAACCTAAACCTGTGGCTCAGAGCTGAAGTCATACACAGAAACATAGAAGATAGGAGCAGGAGTAGGCCATTCGGCCCCTCGAGCCTGCTTCACCATTCAATGAGATCATGGCTGATCATCCAATACCCTGTTCCTGCCTTCTCTCCATATCCCTTTAGCCTTAAGAAATATATCCAACTCCTTCTTGAATATATTTAATGAATTGTCCTCAACTGCCTTTTGTGGTAAAGAATTCCACAGGTTCATCACACTCTGGGTGAAGAAATTCCTCCTCATCTCTGTCCTAAATGGCTTACCCCTTATCCTTAGACTGTGACCCCTGGTTCTGGACTCCCCCATCATCGGGAACATCCTTCCTGCATCTAGTCTGTCTAGCCCTGTTAGAATTTTATAAGTTTCAATGAGATCCCCTCTAATTCTTCTAAACTCTAGCGAATATAAGCCCAATCGACCCAATCTCTCCTCAGACGTCATTTCTGCCATCCCAGGTATCAGTCAGGTGAATCTTTGCTGCACTTCCTCCATGGCAAGAACATCCTTCCTCAGATAAGGCGACCAAAACTGCACACAATACTCAAGGTGTGGCCTCACCAAGGCCCTGTACAACTGCAGCAAGACATCCTTGCTCCTGTACTCGAATCCTCTCGCTATGAAGGCCAACATACCATTTGCCTTTTTAACCGCCTGCTGCACCTACATGCTTACCTTCAGCGACTGGTGCACAAGGACACCCAGGTCTCGTTGCACTTCCCCTTCTCCCAATCTATTGCCATTCAGATAATAATCTGCCTTCCTGTTTTTGCCACCAAAGTGGATAACCTCGCATTTATCCACTGATGCGCCATCAATTACTCAAAAGACTGAAGTTGAGCGAGTAACAATCAGGCTTTTATTAACTAAAGAATGAAGGTCTAGTCTCGAGTGGTCGACCCGTCCAGAATACTAAGGGACTGGGAGGTAGTCACTTATATACCTGGAATAGTGGGAGGAGTCAGCCGAGGCATGTCCAGACCTGTACCTAGTGGAATACACATACAGACACAGACAGGTATGACAGTGGTTTACCACATCCACATTATGCTGCATCTGCCATGCATCTGCCCAATCACCCAACCTGTCCAAATCATACTGGAGTTTCTCAGCATCCTCCTCACAGCACACACGCCCACCCAGCTTTGTGTCATCTGCAAACTTGGAGATATTACATCTAGTTCCCTCGTCTGGATCATTAATATATATTGTGAACAGCTGGGGTCCTAGCACCGATCCCTGCGGTACCCCACTAGTCACTGCCTGTCACTTGGAAAAAGACACGTTTATTCCAACTCTTTGCTTCCTGTCTGCCAACCAGTTCTCTATCCAAGTCAGTACCTTACCCCCAATCCCATGTGCTTTAATCAGTACCTTAACCCCAATCCCATATACTACAGAATGCTTACACCCATAGACAAATCTAAGGCTTAATTTTGAATTGATTAACCTGTATCACCTGCAGGAAGCCAAACAATTTTCTTATGGATTTTTGGGAAATTTCATTTTGAGTTGAAGAATAAACCATTGCTGCTTGTGTGGGCTATTGCCAGTATATGATATAGAGCTATATCCTTTAAAAAAAATTGTGACAATTATGATGTAGACATTTACAGCTTGAATTTTTAGGGTTTTTTCTGTAATATAATAGTTATTCTTTCCCATCACAAACTACTTTACAGATTTTCTGTTGGGTAAACAGGATTATCTGTGCAACAGACTCTGCAATCGCTCGCAATGTTCAGCTAGCAGGAGATGACATTCAGTTGTGGTGAGCCATACGATATCTGACCAAACCCTCAGAGAATGGAAAAGATGCTTATTTCCATTGGGTGCTTCATCTAGCAATGCAGTTGAGAGTTGCAGAAACTCCACCAACTGAAGCAAAGAGTTTTGAGTGACAGATAGACCTTGCACATTAGCTCACAACTTTCTGGTTAGAGCTAAGCTGGTTAGAAACTTCAGCTACTGGATCATTGGGATTTGGAACTCCAGTTTTGTAAAGTATTTACACTATATATTTGAATTATAAATACAAGCTACAATTATGTACTGACTTTGCTTCACCTAATTCATATATATATTTGTCCTACTGTAAATAAGATTCCCAGAAGAGTTCTGGAGGTTATTGGATTCAAAATAGTGAATCTAAAGTGTTTTTTTCCTATATCTTTTTGATTGATTATCTAGGAAGACATATATATTAGCTGGTTTCAGCACATATTTACAAATAGTATGCATATAGTTTACATAAAATCACAAGAAATAGTTGCAGAAATATTCTTTCACTGTCAGTTTAAGAATTAGAAAACAGTTCTGATGCATTTTCTGCAATCAAAATGTAAAATAATTTGCTGTTCCATATGTAAGAAATGATGATAGAATGCAGGTAACTAACCTTTCAACCAGCTATTGGCAGCAAACAGAAATGAGGAGTTTATAAAGGCCTGGCATTAGGTAGGGCTTGATTAACCATCAGTAACAGAGGATCCTAAATTGTAAGATTCCATCTCAGATGTTAGCGAATTGTTTCAAACACTGGTACCTCTCAGTTCCTTGTGCCACCTGTTGAAAGTTCATCTCTTGGCTCTTCCAGCTGCAAATGGCCCAGAAGAGGCTGTCAATACAAATGCCATTTTGAGTTATTGCCTGAAAAGTTGTTTCAGGTTCCTAAGGGTCCCATAGAAAAATAGGAGCAGGAGTAGGCCATTCGACCCTTTGAGCCTGCTCTGCCATTCAATATGATCATGGCTGATCCTCTATCTCAATACCATATTCCCGCTCTCTCCCCATACACCTTGATGCCTTTTGTGTCTAGAAATCTATCTATCTCCTTAAATATATTCAGTGACTTGGCCTCCACAGCCTTCTGTGGTAGAGAATTCCGTAGGTTCACCACCCTCTGAGTGAAGAAATTTCTCTTCGTCGCAGTCCTAAATGTCCTACCCCGTATCCTGAGACTGTGACCCCTCGTGCTAGACCCCCCAGCCAGGGGAAACATCCTCTCTGCATCCAGTCTGTCTAGCCCCGTCAGAATTTTATACGTTTCAATACGATCTGTATAAAATTCCCAAGTCCCAGGAGCAGAAAAATATGCCTTCATTTCTGTGCTTGTCTAGAGTTTCTACTCATGATTTGTTACTATTCAATAGGAAGAAAATGTTACAGAAGTTTATACAAAAAACCTACATAGAAAGCAGAGTTCCAACAAACAGATGACTTTTTAGGGATGTGGGTGACATTCAAAAGGCAGTATTTATTGTCCATCCCGAGTTGCCCTGAGGAAATTAAGAGTTAACCACATGCAGGCCAGAGTGGGTTATGGGTGGCCAAGACCATGCTGAAGGAAACTATTGACCAGTTGGGTTTTTATAACAAACTGGCAGCTTTCACGGTTATTTTATCTGGTATCACAGTAGGCAGCATCGTTCTTGTAGGCTCTTTTTGTTCCGGGTGCTCTTCTTCCCATTTTTGTCCTTGTTTTCTGACATTTTCTTTGCTCAAACCTACGGTTCCTCTCGTACTCAGCAGGATTACTATTGCAACAACACATCATCAGTAGGGAAAACTAATCCGTCTCACAAATTACCAGATTTACTGAATTAAATTTTACAACTTGCCATGGTGGGATTTGAAATCGCTACCTCTGCATTGCTGATCTAAAGTGTCATAACCATTACACTGTTGTACCCAACACTGTACTGTTTTAATGCACCAAAGAGGTGAAAGTCCACGGTCTTTGTGATGCAAAGGATATGGATTCAGGTGCTCAGCTCAGCATATATGTGGAAACTGATGTCATGTTTTCAGATGATGTCACCGAAGGGCAGCATATAGATAAGAAAGAGGAGGGAGGCAAGGACAGATCCTTGGGGGACTCCAGAGGTAACAATGCAGGGGTGAAAAAGAGAATCAACATGTTACTCATTTCCATGCTTCCCCATAATTGGAAAGCAGTTGGTCCAACACTGCAGTAGCAGTAGGAATACTGAAATACTGACACAAATGTTTACTTTAAAGACATAAGTTCATCTGATTCTAACAGCTATCACATACTTTCAGTGAGCTATTGAGGAGCTGGGTTCAGACTGCAATCACCAGAGGTAAAGGACAATGTTCGTTTCAGAAAACAGCCAAATTTACTAGAATGGTACCAGGGATGAGAGACTTCAATTATGTGGAGATACTAGGGCTGTTCTCCTTAGAGCAGAGAATGTTAAGGGGAGATTTGTTAGAGGTGTTTACAATCAAGAAGGATTTTGAAAGAGTAAATAAGGAGAAACTGATTTAATGTAATTGGCAAAAGAACCAGAGGTGACATGGAGGTGGAATTTACGCAGCGAGTTGTTGTGATCTGGAATGCACTACCTGGAAGGGTGGTGGAAGCAGATTCAATAATAACTTTAAAAAGGGAATTGGATAAATACTTGAAGTGGAAAAATGTGCAGGGCTATGGGGTAAGAACAGGGGAGTGGGACTAATTGGAGAGCTCTTTTAAAGAGCTGGCACAGGCACGATGGGCTGAATGGCCTCCTTCTGTGCTGTATCATTCTAAGATTCTATCCCACTATAGCATCTAATCCCCTTTTGCCTCTATTGATTTGACTAATAGATTGATTGTTTTCACTGTAGAATTACTGCTTAGAATGTACCAAGATATTGTAAAATTTAGTCAGTGTGCTGATAGGATCTCATGACTTTACACATCAGGCACTAGAGTATGGCCTCAGTAAATCAAATTAAATATACAGTGTTAATAGTGTAGGTTGCATTTTGTTTTGAATGATGTTTGTATAAGAGTTAAACAAATTATTACATCTACAAAATATTTTTGATAAAATGAAATACATATTGTTCTTGCATTAAAGTAATTCTGTTATAATTTATCTTTGATTTGAACTTGAAACCTGTGCTGCATGTAGAACTACACTACAGATTAAGTATGCAATGTAAGTATGTATCCTAATTAAATATTCTTCAAAAAACAAATGCATGAGGAGCATAGCAAAATAATTAACAGGTAGATAGTGTTTTAATTAGCGACTACTTCGTCATGATGGAACATGACTCACCCAATGCAATCACAAACTTTAACTCCCTCCTAGCTACCTGTTATTCTAATATGCACATATAAATAATAAATATATAATATTATGGAAATATTGATTGTTGTGAACTGAGGTCGCAAACTATTAATGAAGGTTACAGAAGTGAACATGGGTGCACAATAATTATTTCTACTTTTGGGCCACTCCTAAAATGCTTAGGATCATCATTTAATGCTAAATCTTGGAGGTTCATCAATATTTGCATTAGAGTTAAATCTCACCACATATTAAATCAGACTTTAATATTTCTTATCAGGAGTAATTTCTATCAAGCAGTTCTTTTCACTTTTCTGACTAGAACTGACAAACAACAATTTGGTGCTGATGTGTTCTGTTTTCCGGTGTCTGCAATGTCTGTCACCATTAAATTACAGTAGAACATAGAGCCTGGGACAATCCTGAAGACATTATACAAACTTTCCAGTATGAGATTAGTCAAGATGACATACTTCACTAATATCTAACCTGCTTCCTATCTACTTCTGGTTCCCACCAGCACCTCCTTTCCTTCAACTACCATGCGAACTATGCTACAAAATGCTCAGTAAATCAAACTATAGAAGATGGATAATGTGAAGGTGTTGTCAGGGCAGGCCATACTAGTAATGAGCCAGACTTAGTTAATAATCTAACAGTAAGGGTACACTTATCTAACAATGATCATAATATGATCAAATTCAATGTTAGGTTTGAAAAGAAGAGGCGTAACACAATGATTAAGATTCTAGATTTTGGTATGGATAACTTTAACGGGATGAGACTGACAACAGCAAACTGGTCAAAACTGTTATCAGGTAAAACTACAGATGAACAGTGGGAGGTGTTCAAAAACCAATTTAGCTGAATTTAGGACCAGTATATACCCCTACGGGGTAAGAACTCTACTTAACAAATAAAATAGCCATGGTTGACAAAAGAGGTGAGAGATAACATAAAACTGAAGGAATGAGCATGCAAAAGTGCAAAGAAAAGTGTAGATCCAGGGTACTGGGAGAAATATAAAGAATTACATAGGATATACGGCACAGAAACAGGCCAAGAACAATAACGGAAGACAAAAAAATAAAGCTGAAAAAAGGAATACGAAAAGAAACTTGCGAGGGTCAGATTAAAGCAAAAGTTTTTACAATTATATTAGAAGAAAAATGGTAGTCAAGGGTAATGTGGGCCCTTTAAAAACAGACATGGGTAATAGTGCAAATGAAAATAAGGAAATGGCAGACTTGTTGAATAATTACTTTGTGGCAGTCTTTACAGTAGAGGAAGAGGATAATATACCTGACATTCCAGGGAAGTTAATAATGAATCAAGGACTGGAACTCACTAAAGTTAAATTAAGCAAGAAAACAGTATTAGAACAAATAATCCCCAGGACCTGCTGGTTTCCACCCAAGGCTTTTAAAGGAAGTAGGTGAGAAAATTGGAGAGGCTTTAGTCATGATCTTCCGAAGCACTGTTGATTCAGGAATTGTCACTTTAGATTGGAAAATTTCAAATTTAACTACATTATGTAAGAAAGGTGTGAGAGAGAAACCAGTAAATTATGCACTTATTAGTCTAACATCAGTTGTGGGGAAGTTATTGGAATCCCTAATTAAGGACAGAGTGACTGAGCACTTAGAGAAATTTGAGCTGATTAGAGAGAGCCAACATGGATTTGTAAAGGGTAGGTCATGTCTAACAAACCAAATAGAATTTTTTGAGGAAGTAACTAAAGTAGTAGACAGTAGCATGTCAATGGATGTTGTTTATATGGATTTCCAGAAGGCATTCGATAAGGTTCCACATAAGAGACTGTTAGCTAAAGTTACAGCTCATGGAATTGAAGGCTAATTATTAACCTGGTTAGGAAATTAGTTAGGTGGTAGAAGACAGAGAGTAGGGGTAATGGGTATGTACTCAATTGGAAAGAAGTGACTAGTGGTGTCCCACAAGGACCAAGGTTGGGATCTCAACTATTCACTATATTTATTAATGACTTAGATAACACAGTAGAGAGCCATATATCTAAGTTTGCTGATGACAAAGATTGGTGGCATAGTAAGTAGTGTAAATGGGTGCATAAAATTACAAAGAGACATTGATAGATTAAGTCTGTGGGCAAAACTGGCAGATCGATTTTAACGCGAGAGCTGACCTGGGAATAAAGCAGGGAGCGGGAGCCAGGGTAAGGGAGCGGGAGCCAGGGTAAAGGAGCGGGAGCCGGGGTAAAGGAGCGGGAGCCGGGGTAAAGGAGCGGGAGCCGGGGTAAAGGAGCGGGAGCCGGGGTAAAGGAGCGAGAGCGGGAGCCGGGGTAAAGGAGCGGGAGCCGGGGTAAAGGAGCGAGAGCCGGGGTAAAGGAGCGGGAGCGGGAGCCGGGGTAAAGGAGCGGGAGCCGGGGTAAAGGAGCGAGAGCGGGAGCCGGGGTAAAGGAGCGGGAGCCGGGGTAAAGGAGCGGGAGCCGGGGTAAAGGAGCGGGAGCCAGGGTAAGGGAGCGGGAGCCGGGGTAAAGGAGCGGGAACGGGAGCCGGGGTAAAGGAGCGGGAGCCGGGGTAAAGGAGCGGGAGCCGGGGTAAAGGAGCGAGAGCGGGAGCCGGGGTAAAGGAGCGGGAGCCGGGGTAAAGGAGCGAGAGCGGGAGCTGAGATAGTGGCCGGAATTTTTACCTTCGAGTCGTGTTGCATGGGTACGGGCCACATAGTCGGTTGGAAGCTCGAAGATGTGAGCAGCACATTCTCCACTGCAACTTTTAGTTAATGGCCCCTATTAAACTAGTCATGTGCGTTTGCCAGCCCTATTAAATGGTGCGGGTCTGATGATGTGACGTCATCGATGACTTATTTCCAGCGGGAATATTTAAAGCAGCCTTGGCCACATCGTATTTGAAGGTTGATGTCGGAGTGTGGAGGGAGTAGTGTAGAGGATTGAGTTATTGCTGCAAGTTATAAAAATATGTTCCCAAAGTCAGAGGGCTGCGCGCCGGTTTTCAAATGTCTCACTACATATTCTGGTGGAGGTAGTCAGAGCACACAGGGAGGTCCTCTTCCCTGCTGATGGGCGGAAGGGACCTCCCTAAGAGACCAAAAGGGCATGGCTTGTAATTGCTGAGGAGGTCAGCAGCAGGGATGTCATCAGGCGGACATGGGTACAGTGCAGGAAGAGATTCAATGATCTGATCAGATCAGGAAAGGTGGGTGCAAAGCCACACTCACCTTCATCCTGAAGTGCCTGTCACCACATCCCCATCACTCTGCCTTCCTAAGCCTTCTCCTGCACATCATTCCTCACACCAACATACCTTCCAGATCCACCCATCCCTCTCTGTGTACATACTCACATCCCCATCTGACTAACCACCCCTCACACCCAACCTCATCCTAATGCAATCATAGCAAATAACACCCTAGAAGGAGGCCATTTGGCAATGGCACCACACTCCCTCATAGTCACCCTCTACAGATGTAACCCATATATTCCTTACACTCATTCCATCACTCTCACTCAAACTTCTCTTCTTTCCCTCCTTGCAGGAGAAAAGAGCCTACAACAACAGGGAGAGATAGAGAACCAGAGAGAACCTCCAGTCTTCAGTAATTTGACTCCAGTCCTGGAGGTGTCGAGAGTCGCAGAGCTGCTGGAGGTGGGAGATGGGGAACTCTCAGCAACCTGGTGACAGAATTACATCTCATACAGCTACATGGCATACAGCAGTCACTCATATGGTGACTGATGTCAGCAGCCAATGAATGCTCATCATGTGCATAATGGTATTGTTACCCATTCTTAATATAAAATTTATAAATCTCTCTACTCTCCCACAGGCCCACCTACTGTCCAGCCGGAGAAGGAAGACGACGACTCAGAGGTACCTCCAGCCTCTGAGTGTGCACCATCACCAGACATAAGCACACCCAGCACCAGCACAGATACGTGCACCTCGGTGGGTCCTGTACGAGATAGAGTAATTTTGTCACCTGGTGTCTCACACTTCATAAGTGAGCAAGAGCAGTTGGTGTTGACAGGGACAGCAGTGGAGACTCCTCGCCGGATGGCGCAGGAAGCTCTGCTCAGCTGCATGCAGATGCTGAGCCTCGGGGACCATCGAGAAAGGGGGTGATCCTAGAGGCTCTGGCAGGTTTTGCAGCCACAATGTCTGCAAATGTGCAGAGAATGGAGGAGCCCATCTCCACCATGAGCACCACCATGTCGCAGGCGATGGCAACGATGTGCTCTTCCATGGAAAGGATGGCCACCTGCATGGAGCAGCAAATGCACCATTCACATGAGCACATGCTAGCTATCTTCTTCTTCTTAGGCAGTCCCTCGGAACCGAGGATGACTTGCTTCCCCATTAAAAATGAGCTCGCAGGTGGCTGATTAGTCCAATGCGGGACCTACAGTTTCTGTCACAGGTGGGGCAGACGGTGGTTGAAGGGGCGGGTGGGTGGGGTGCTTGGGTTGACGTGCACTCCTTGCGCTGCCTGCGCTTGGCTTCCGCTTGCTCCCGGCGAAGAGACTCGAGGTGTTCGGCGCCTTCCCGGATGCTTCTCCACCACTTTGTGCGGTCTTGGGCCAGGGATTCCCAGGTGTCAGTGGGGTTGTTACACTTTTGCAAGGAGGCTTTGAGGGTGTCCTTGAAGCGTTTCCTCTGCCCACCTGGGGCTCTCTTGCCGTGCCGGAGCTCCGAGTAGAGCGCTTGTTTTGGGAGTCTCGTATCGGGCATGCGGACAATGTGACCCGTCCATCGGAGCTGATTGAGCGTGGTCAGACCTTCAATGCTGGGGATGTTGGCCTGAGCAAGAACACTGACATTGGTGCGCCTATCCTGTCAATGGATTTGCAGGATCTTGCGGAGGCAGCATTGGTGGTACCTCTCCAGTGCTTTGAGGTGCCTGCTGTACATGGTCCATGTCTCTGAGGCATACAGCAGGGCAGGTATCATTGCTGCCCTGTAGACCATGAGCTTAGCTATAGAGAACAGATGGCAGAGGCTCATAGATCTTCTCTCTAGGAGGGATCCAAACATAGACTTGGGCCCTCATGGCCCTGGCCTCACTGATGTGCAGCAAGGTGCTCCAGCTCCTTGCTAGCAGGGAAGTGCAGGTGGCCCATGAGCGGGATGATGGTGAGAGGGGACATGGAAGTGGGGGCTCCTCTCAAAGTGCTTACACTTCTCCCCCATTGTTTCCCCCTCAGTCAGAGCCCCAGATGCTTCCTCAGATCCCGATGGCCGAGTCTGCCCCTGCACAGCCGCGGGAGGAGCAGTCATTGGCGGGGCCGTCACAGGCTCCAAAACCCAGAGAACTTCCGCCAAAAGTGTCTAAGCAGTGGCAGCAGGGAAGTGAGCAGCCTGCCTCTACCTCTGCTGAAACCACGGGGGTTTCACCTCGTAGAAGCACACGTAAAAGAAAAATCCCACAATCCTAAATGCACAAGGGTAAGCACATGGGTGTATAATGAAGTGTTATTTTTAAGGTTCCGTTACTGTTATCACACATATAAAAATATTTATTTTCACCACTTTCCAGTCATGCCCATTTTTGTCTGCTACCTTGGAAGTGGCTTTGTGAGTTGGAGTGAATGGTGAGACATTACATAACCTCCAGCAATGGGGGTTTGTGTGAAGAAATGGCTTGGTCATTGTAGGGATGCTTTATGGTGTTGTTGGAGGGCTGGGGGGAAAACTTGGCACATCATGTGGCAGCCATATGGGCGCATTGCAGGAAGTTAAGTAAATTTGGCCCATGAGCCCATCCCTGGCCTCCTGGGCTGCAATGTGCTCCGCTGCTGGTGCCATCTGGACCTCAGGTTCCTCCTGCTCCTCCTCATCTTCCAGCTGTTGCTCCTCCTCCTCCTTATCTGAAGAGGCTGCGCGCTCTGCGCCTTGTTCCTCCTGCAGCTCTAATCCTCGCTGCTGTGCTATGTTGTGCAGGGTACAGCATACGACGACGATTCTGGAGACCCTGGCTGGTGTGTACTGAAGGGCTCCTCCAGATCTGTCAAGGCATCTGAAGTGCATCTTGAACATGCCTATTGTTTGCTCTATGACACATCTGGTGGACATGTGGCTTTCATTAGAATGCTCCTCATCCTCCTCAAGGGTGACACGAGCCAAATCTTTAGTGGATAGCTCTTGTCTTCAATCAGCCAGCCAGTAAATGTGTTTGGCGGTGCGAAGAGCTGAGGGCAGGTGGACTGACGCAGCACAGAAGAGTCATGACAGCTGCCAGGGAATGTTGTCCTGTGGAGCATCAGGTCGTTGAGGAGAAGGTTGGTGGTGGTGTTTGGCTGCAGCTGCTGCTGGTGCTGGAGCTCATCTTGGTCCGATTCTGAGGACCACGGTGCGACAATATAAACGGCACCCATGCTGCAGGTCAAGTAGAGATTAGAGGACCAATCTGTCAATGTTGTGATACTGACTAGCAATGTGGTGAGAGTGGCTTCCGAGGTTGCAGAAAAGACCTGCAAACTCTAGATACCTAAATCTGTGCACAAAATGGAATCAGCAAGGGCCTTTCCCTTAGGCAAGCAATGAGGTGTAATGTGAAGTATTTATGTGGATTTCCATGCTTTCCGTTAATGACCTCACACAATGGCCACTGAGCTTTCCGTTAATGACCTCACACAATGGCCACTGAGCTTCCGCCTCAGGTTGACAGACGAGGTTCCCGAGCTGCTTGATTGACCGTGGTCATCCAGTAAAAATCGAAACCAGTTAATGACTTCAATTAGGTTGTCCGTCTCTGCCGTTCGGGTCCATGGCGCGCTAGGAAATGTGCACGAGTTAAATGTGTGAGGCGGCGGGATGATGGTGGGTTCCTGATGACTTCGCAATTTTGGCTAATTTTATTGCCAACCCACCCCCAAACCCGCACGCCCGGCAGTGGGAAAATCCTGGCCAAAGTGGCGAGAGAGGAGCCGGGATAAAGCAGCGAGAGAGGAGCCGGGATAAAGCAGCGAGAGAGGAGCCGGGATAAAGCGGTGAGAGTGGAGCCGGGATAAAGGGGCGAGAGAGGAGCCGGGATAAAGGGGCGAGAGCGGAGCTGGGATAAAGGGGCGAGAGCAGAGCCGGGATAAAGGGGCGAGAGCGGAGCCGGGATAAAGGGGCGAGAGCGGAGCCGGGATAAAGGGGCAAGAGCGGAACCGGGATAAAGGGGCGAGAGAGGAGCCGGGATAAAGGGGCGAGAGCGGAGCCGGGATAAAGGGGCGAGAGCGGAGCCGGGATAAAGGGGCGAGAGCGGAGCCGGGATAAAGGGGCGAGAGCGGAGCCGGGATAAAGGGGCGAGAGCGGAGCCGGGATAAAGGGGCGAGAGCGGAGCCGGGATAAAGGGGCGAGAGCGGAGCCGGGATAAAGGGGCGAGAGCGGAGCCGGGATAAAGGGGCGAGAGCGGAGCCGGGATAAAGGGGCGAGAGCGGAGCCGGGATAAAGGGGTGAGAGCGGAGCCGGGATAAAGGGGCGAGAGCGGAGCCAGGATAAAGCGGCGAGAGCGGAGTCGGGATAAAGTAGCGAGAACTGACATAAAGCAGAAATTGAAAGAGTGATGTCAGGAGCAATGCAGAGATAAAACGCAGTTTAAAAAGAACAGGCAGTGCAACCAACATAAGGGAAAATCTGAAAAAGTGATGTCACAGCCTTTGAGAGGTGATAAATCCGGTGAGTAAACAGTAAGTAATTTGTTTTTTTTAAACAAAAGCAATCTACCTAATTTTAATTCAGGCTATCAATAAACAAGTAAATTAAAAAGACTTGAGATGACAGGGCAGGCTATGTGTCGGGACTGCAGTATGTGGGAGTTTGTGGACAGCGAGACTGTCGCAGATTCCCACATCTGCATGAAATGTCTCTCCCTTGAGTCACTCCGGCGAGTTAGAGACACTCTGAAACATAAGGAATGTCTGGATAGTGTAGGGGAGGAATTTCTGGATAGTTTTATTCAGAACACAACCACAGCCTCCCCCAACCCCCATACGAGGAAAGCACAGATTTAGGAAGGGAAGATGTGACTGTTAGGGAGCCGGGTAGTGGGGATTTAGGAGAGGTGGAGAAGGAGGTCCCACAGACACTGGTCTTGTCCAACAGGTACAATGTACTCGCTACCTGTGAGGACAAGGAGAAAGACTGCAGGGAGGACAGCCACAATGCAGACTGTATGGATAACCGTAGCTGTCGTAAAGACAGCGGGGTTTGATTGACAGCTGGTTGACGGCTGACGTCATATCCGGGGGCGGGATCCGACGCCATCTTGGCCATGCTTGAGGTACTGTACTGGAGACACAGAGTCAGGACTGAATAAATGGCACTCCACTACAACTGCTTGGGAGACTCGTAATTACGTTATTAAGATAACATTACATGGTACCAGGATTTATAGAACTCACGATAAGGACATACTACAACAATGGAAGGAATAAAACCTCCGGCTAGCCTGCAACTAGAAGGAAATGTGGATGAAAATTGGCATGTCTTCAAGCAACGCTTT
Source organism: Somniosus microcephalus (assembly GCF_052327205.1). NCBI lineage: Eukaryota > Metazoa > Chordata > Chondrichthyes > Squaliformes > Somniosidae > Somniosus > Somniosus microcephalus. The sequence continues at coordinate 224,780,899 of NC_140990.1, forward strand.
CTTCTCTACCTCACAGCGATCGACGCTTCGACTAGCTCTGGAACACGTAAAGTAGCTTTGTTGCTAACAGTGGCTGAAAGCACAAACATGCAACTTTAGGGACCTGAAGGAATCAATGATACGCGATCAAGTCGTTTTTGGAATACCAGGCAAGAAGGTGAGGGAGAGAATGCTTAGAGACAATGACCTAAATTTGGATGCAGCAGTGAAAATATGTCATGCTAGTGAACTCTCAGTCAAGCACACGAAAACTTTCGAAGGGAGCAGCACAGCAGCGGGTGGGAGTGCCCTGGGGCTGAAAAACCTGCCGGTGGATGTGGTACACAAAAGGGACACAAGAGGGCCCACGGAGTTCAAGACGATGAAGCCTTACGAATGCAGATGGTGCGGTAATAAACACGTAACCAGACAGTGTCCTGCTTATGGGAAGAACTGTGCAAAATGTAAAGGCAGGAATCACTTTGCCAAGATGTGTTTTGGGGAAGAGAAAACTGAAGGTAAAAAGACAGTGCATGCTATTGAGACTGAAGAGACAGGAGCAGAGACTTTGTTGGAATGGTGCAAAATGAGTCAAAACAGGGCAAAAATGAAGTGCACTCTGTAGGACCAAAGACTGAAGTTTGGATAGCTCCCTTGCTGGTAAATGGCACCATTGTTCCCTTTAAGCTAGATACAGGTGCTAAGGCAAACCTCATAAGTTGGAGTGATGCACGGAATCTCAAAGTGCGACCTAAAATACTGAACAAGACAGTGTCTTTGAAGGCATACAATGGACAAAGCATTGAAACAAAAGGAATGTGTAGGCTGAATGTTAAGGTAAAAAATCACATTCACCCTTTAACCTTTGTTATAGTGCCTGAAGGACATGAGTCACTGTTGGGGGATAAGGCCTGTGTGGATTTGGGCTTGGTAAAACGAGTCTATACTATTAATGAACTGAACTGTGTGCAGAGTGCCCCCCAAGATAGTACAAATCTGACTCATGAGACTATAGCACACAAATATGCAGATGTATTTCAGGGTTTCGGAGCACTGCCCTTTACATACTCCATCAAACTGAGAGAGGATGCACAACCTGTGATTCACGCACCCAGGAGAGTTCCAGTGGCTCTCCGTGAAAAACTGAGGAAAGAGCTGGACCGCATGGAGGGACTAGCTGTCATAAAGAAGATTGAGGAACCGACTGACTGGGTAAGTTCCATGGTCTGCGTCAATTCAAAGAAAACTGATAAATTGCGTGTCTGCATGGATCCCAAGGACCTTAATGCCAATATCAAAAGAGAGCACTACCAAATTCCAAAGAGAGAGGAAATAGTCAGCGAAATGACAGAAGCAAAAGTCTTCTCCAAGATGAACGCCTCGCATGGTTTCTGGCAGTTGAAACTTGATGAAGAAAGTGCTAAGCTGTGCACTTTTAACACCCCGTTTGGTCGATACTCCTACCAGCGTCTGCCCTTTGGTATTAGCTCCGCCCCAGAAATCTTTCACAGAGCAATGGAGCAAATCATCGAGGTCCTGGAGGGAGTGCGGGTGTACGTGGATGATCTGGTAGTATGGGGCTCCACTCGGGGAGCACGACACCAGACTGGAGAAAACACTTCAGAGAATACAGCAGTAGGGACTCAAACTAAATAAAGACAAATGTCAGTTCAGTGTCAATGAAATCACATTCCTCGGAGACAAGATCTCTACAGAGGGGATTCAGCCAGACAAGTCAAAAGTAAAGGCTATACATGACATGGAGAAACCAAAGGACAAGAAAGGGGTTCAGCAGGCCCTTGGCATGGTTAACTACCTAGGAAAATTCATTCCAAATCTAGCAGTGAAAACTGTTCATCTGAGAAAACTGCTGCACCAAGAGACAGAGTTCCAATGGGGACATGAATATGAGAGCGAATGGAAGGGGCTGCTACACATTCTAGCAAGTGAACCCCTACTGAAGTTCTTCTGCCCTAAAAAGAGAATAAAAGTGTCCACAGATGCCTCTAAGAATGGATTAGGGGCTGTCCTTCTACAGGAAGATGAAGGAGAATGGCGACCAGTGGCGTATGCGTCACGCTCCATGACGGCTACAGAGTGCCGGTATGTGCAAATCGAGAAGGAGTGCCTTGGCTTGGCATTTGGGTGTGAAAAATGTCATACCTACATCTATGGTCTTCCCAAGGTTATCCTAGAAACGGACCATAAGCCACTGCTAGGGATCGCAAAGAAGAATCTGTGTGATATGTCACCACGGATACAACACCTAATGATGAGACTTCAACGTTACGATTTTGAGCTAACATATGTGCCAGGGACACACATGTTCATTGCAGACACACTATCCAGGGCTGCGCCTTACGCCACACAAAACAGTGAATCAGAAAAGGATGTGGCTCTTCATGTGGATATGGTCTACGCAGCATTGCCCACCACACAGGAACAACTATCAGTGATAGTCACAGAGACATCAAAGGACCCAGTCCTGAGTAAAGTAATGAGAAATCTTCAAGAGGGCTGGAAGAAAGGGTCATGTAAACAATATTATCACATTCATTCTGAGCTCTCTGTGGTCAATGGACTACTGCTTAAGTGTGACAGGATAGTAGTGCCCACCTCTATGCGATGAGAAATGCTCAACAGGATACATGAAGGGCACCTGGGTGCAGAAAAGTCAAAAAGGAGAGCACGTGAGGCACTCTACTGGCCAAACATGAACTCTGATATTGACCAGTTGATCAGCGAGTGTGCTACATGTCAGGAGTATCACTACAAGCAAACAAAAGAGCCCCTCATTACCACAGAGCTCCCACCACAACCTTGGGAAAAGGTCGGAACTGATATATTTCACTATGAAGGAAAAGACTATTTGTTAGTTATTGATTATTATTCCAATTATCCGGAGATGGCTCTCTTGTCCAGTACCACATCAAGAGCTGTGATAACTTACCTGAAGTCAATCTTTGCCAGGCAGGGCATCCCTCTAACCCTGATCTCTGATAATGGCCCTCCCTATGCCAGTCATGAGTTTCAGTCATTTGCTTCAGAGTATGAGTTTAATCATGTAACCTCCAGTCCGCTCTATCCTTAGGCTAATGGAAAAGCGGAGAAGGAGGTACAGATTGTGAAAAGACTATTAAAGAAAGCAGCGCACAGCAACACTGACCCATATCTGGCCCTGATGTCATACAGGGCGGGCCCGCTAGCAAGTGGCAAGTCTCTAGCTGAGCTCTTACTGGGTCGGAAAATCCGTACACGACTTCCCAGTTATGTCACACCTGACCACAGAGATGAGGTGTGGGCAGACAAGGCTCGGAAACTGCAACAGAAACAAAAAACACTTCATGACCGCACAGCCACTACACTAGTGTCTCTACAGGAGAAAGATATAGTTCGCATTGAAGGGCCTGAGTCATGGCCTAAAAGAGCCACCATTCTACAACAGGTCACCCCTAGGTCATACAGTGTCATGACAGAGAACGGCAATGTGTTTCGCAGAAACAGGAGGCACCTACTGAAAACCACAGAGACCTTTCAGCCTCAGGAGGACAGAGAGGATGACGAGATGAGGGAAATGCCACAAAGTGACAAAAGACACAGTAGTGATAATGTGACAAGGGACCTGTGTGGTACAGACATGAACTTAAGGGATACAACTGGGGTGGTTCAGCAAACACCCGTTCAGCCACGCAGGTCACAGCGCACCAGAAAGCCTGTAGTTAAACTTGACCTGTAGACAGGGATTGATAAGACTGTAAACAGTTAATGGACTCCTGGGTGTGGGTAAGGTTTATACCTACCTGCAATTAGTTCAACGGTGTAGTTAGACTGACTGTTTCTATATGATGTTAACAAGTGTTCTATGTGTTATGTTATGTTATGTTGTTACTGTGTTATGTCTTCATTGAAGGGGGAAGATGTACGGATAACCGTAGCTGTCGTAAAGACAGCGGGGTTTGATTGACAGCTGGTTGACGGCTGACATCATATCCGGGGGCGAGATCCGACGCCATCTTGGCCATGCTTGAGGTACTGTACTGGAGACACAGAGTCAGGACTGAATAAATGGCACTCCACTACAACTGCTTGGGAGACTCGTAATTATGTTATTAAGATAACATTACACAGACCAAGGCACCGTGGTTCAGAAGGCTGTCCAAAGCAGGGGAAGAGCAGAATAGAAATGTGGTAGCGATAGAGGATTCTATAATTGGGGGGATAGATGGCGTTCTCTGCAGCCATTAACGGGAGTCCCGAAGGGTGTGTTGCCTACCCAGTGCCAGGATCAGGGATATTTCAAGGTGGCTGGAGAGGAATTTGGAAAGGGAGGGGGTAAATCCAGTTGTTGTAGTTCATGTTAGATAGATAGATTTTAGGAGATAGAGAGATTGGGTGGGAAAGTGGATTTGAAGTTGAAGATCAGCCATGATCTTATTGAATGGCAGAGCAGGCTTGAGGGCCTGTATGGCCACTCCTGCTCCTAATTCTTATGTTCTTATGTTGGAACAAATTACATAGGTAGGAACAGGGAGGAGGTCCTGCTGCGGGAGTACCAGGAGTTAGGAACTAAATTAAAAAGCAGGACCTCAAGGGAAATAATCTCTGGGTTATTGCCTGAGCCACGTGCAAATTGGCATAGAGACAGACAGATCAAGCGAGTTAACACGTGGCTAAAGGGCTGGTGTGGGAAAGAGGGGGTCCTTTTCATGGGGCACTGTCACCAGTATTGGGACAGAAAGGAGCTGTACCGTTGGGACGGGCTCCACTTGAACTGGGATGGGATCTATATCCTAGCAGAAAGGGTAAATAGGGAGGTGGCAAAGGCTTTAAACTAGTAAGATGGAGGGAGGGATCTACAAGAAATGAAACAAGCTTAAATATAAAGAAAACAGGAGAGCATGGGACAGTTTAAACTAAGGGAAGATATAAATGGCTAGGGAATAAATAGTTATAGACCAGGAGTGCAAAAAGATGGTTCAAAATAAAGTGAGAGGAACTGCTATTAAAAATGAGTTAAACAGTCTGTACAGCAATGCACACAGTGTCCGTAATAAAACAGGGGAAATTGAGTCAATAATATGTTGCGAGGAACCAGATATAGTCGGGATTACTGAGACATGACTACAGAAAAAGCAGGACTGGGAATTAAACATTGCAGGGTATAACATATTAGAAAAGATAGAGTGGGAAAAAGGGGAGGTGCAGCTGCTGTACTTATTAGAGATAACATAAAGGCAGTAGAAAAAAATAACGCAGCCATCAGTACGACAGAAATAGAATCCATGTTGATAGAGATAAGAGATAAAAAAGGATCAATCACACTAATGGGGTAGTCTACAGACCACCTAATAGTGGAAGGGGGTGGAAGAAGAAATATGTAAACAAATTAGGGAAATGAATAACAAACGTAGAATAATAATCATGGGGAATTTCAACTACCCTGAAATTAATTGGCCAAAAGAGGTAGGTAAAGGGGATAAGGGAATGGAGTTCCTACAATGTGTATAGGACTCCTTTCTAACCCAATATGTAAGAAGCCCAACCAGAGAGGGTTCACTACTACATCTGGTAATGGGGAATGAACCAGAGCAAATAGGAGAAGTAAAAGTAAGGTAACATCTAGGCAATAGTGACCATAATATAATATGGCTTAGGATAATAATTGAGAAGGACATAAGCATGACAAAGACCAGGGTAATAGATTGGAGAAAAGCTGATTTTGAGGGGCTGAGAATAGAACTTGGGAAAATAAAATGGACAACAATATTAGCAAACAATGAAGTAGATGGGAAACATTTAAAACGGTGTTCAGCAGAGCGCAGCAAAAATATATTCCTCTAAAAAAAAGAACAAACTAAACATTAATGAGACACCGTGGATGAATAAAGACATAAGGGAAAAATTGAGGGTAAGAAAAGGAACATACACTAAGTACATGGACAGCAGATGAGAGCATAATAAGGGAGAATATGAAGAGACTAGGAGAGAAATAAAAAAAATAATTAGGAAGGTAAAGAGGAACTATGAAATTAAATTATCAAGGAACAAAATAAAATAGTAAAATATTCTACAGGTTCATAAAAAAAGGAATGTCGGGATGGGAATAGGCCCATTAAGGAACAGTCAGGATAAAATCAGGCAGCAATAGCGAAATGGCAGAAATATTAAATATTTTTTTTATTCATTTGTGCGATATGGGTGTCGCTATCAAGGCCAGCATTTATTGCCCATCCGTAATTGCCCTTGAGAAGGTGTTGGTGAGCCGCCGCCTTGAACCGCTGCAGTCTGTGTGGTGAAAGTACTCCCACAGTGCTGTTAGGTAGGGAGTTCCAGGATTTTGAACCAGTGACGATGAAGGATCAGCGATATACTTCTAAGTCAGGATGGTGTGTGACTTGGAGGGGAACTTGGAGGTGGTGGTGTTCCCATGTGCCTGCTGCCCTTGTCCTTCTAGGTGGAAGAGGTCGCGGGTTTGGGAGGTGCTGCCGAAGAAGCCTTGGCGAGTTGCTGCAGTGCATCTTGTAGATGGTGCACACTGCAGCCATGGTACGCCAGCGGTGGAGGGAGTGAATGTTTAAGGTGGTGGATGGGGTGCCAATCAAGTGGGCTGCTTTGTCCTGGATGGTGTCGAGCTTCTTGAGTGTTGTTGGAGCTGCACTCATCCAGGCAAGTGGAGAGTATTCCATCACACTCCTTACTTGTGCCTTGTAGATGGTGGAAAGGCTTTGGGGAGTCAGGAGATGAGACACTCGCCACAGAATACCTAGTCTCTGACCTGCTGTTGTTGCCATAGTATTTATGTGGCTGGTCCGGTTAAGTTTCTGGTCGATGGTGACCCTCAGGATGTTGATGGTGGGGGATTCAGCGATGGTAATGCTATTGAATGTCAAGGGGAGGTGGTTAGATTCTCGCTTGTTGGAGATAGTCATTGCCTGGCACTTCTGTGGCACGAATGTTACCTGCCACTTATCAGCCCAAGCCTGAACGTCGTCCAGGTCTTGTTGCATGCGGGCATGGACTGCTTCATTATCTGAGGAGTTGTGAATGGCGCTGAACACTGTGCAGTCATCAGCGAACATCCCCATTTCTGACCTTGCAGAAATTTGCTTCAGTATTTATCAGGGAGACAGATCAGATGGACATGACATCGGATGATGAGATTAGAAATGATATAACTGCATTTAAAATAAAAAGAGGAGGAATATTAAATTAACTAATCAAACTCAGAGGATAAAACCCCATGTCCGGACAGATTGCATCCATGCATTTTAAAAGAATCTAGGGAAGTGATAGCAGAGATACTATTACACACATTTAATAATTCGTTAGAAAAAGGTGTAGTGCCAGAGGACTGGCGGATAGCTAATGTTAATATACCTATATTTAAGAAGGTAGATAGAACATGTCCAGGGAATTATAGACCAGTCAGCTTAACATCGGTAGAAAAAATAATGGAATCCCTACAAAAGGAGAAAATAGAAAAGCATCTAAAAACCAAAAATATAATGAATAGTCAACATGGATTTCAAAAGGGAAAGCCTTGCTTGACCAAACTCATTGAATTCTTTGAAGAGGTAACCGAGAGAGTAGGCAAGGTTAATGCAGTAAATGTAATTTAACTAGATTTCCAAAAGGCCTTCGATAAGGTACCACATAATAGACTAATGAATAAGGTCAGAGCACGTGGAGTCAGGGGACAAGTAGCAGAATGGATAGCTAGCTGGCTGAATGACAGAAAGCAGAGAGTAGGGGTAAAGGGTACCTATTCAGAGTGGCAGAAGGTGGGAAGTGGGGTGCCACAGGATCAGTGCTGGGACCACTGTTGTTCATAATTTATGAGAATGATTTATACTTTGGAATCAAAAACACAAATTCTAAATTTGTGGACGATACCAAATTGGGGGGGATTTTCAAAGCTGAGGAGGACTGCAACAAATTACAAGAAGACATGAATAAACTTGAAGAATGGGCATACAATTGGCAAATGAATTTCAACATAGGTGTTAGGTTTTACATTTTGGTAAGAAAAATAAGGAGGTCACATATTACTTGGAAAATAAGAAAGTAAATGGGATAGAGGAGCAATGGGACCTGGGAGTACAAATACACAAATCAATAAAAGCTGTGACGCATGTCAATAAAGCCATAACAAAAGCAAACCAAGCACTAGGGTTTATTTCTAGAGGGCTATAATTAAAAAGTAGAGAACTTATGCTAAACCTGTATCGAACCTTGGTTAGACCACACTTGGGTACTGTGTACAGTTCTGGTCACCATATTATAAAAGGGATATAGAGCCACTGGAGAGGGTGCAGAGAAGATTTACAAGGATGCTACCACAACTGTGAGGTTATACCTATCAGGAAAAGATGAACAGGCTGGGTCTCTTTTTTTTCTTGGAAATAGGTTGAGGGGTGACCTAATAGAGGTCTTTATAATTATGAAAGATTTTGATAGAGTAGACAGACAGAGATTGATTCCACTTGTGTGGAAGAGCAAAACTAGAGGCCATCAATACAAGAGTCACCAAGAAATCAAATAGGGAATTGAGAAGAAACATTTACCCAGAGAGTGGTGAGAATGTGAAACTTGTTACCACAGGGAGTAGTTGAGGCGAATAGTATAGATGCATTTATGGGGATGCTAGATAAGCATGTGAGGGAGAAGGAAATTAGAGAGTTATGCTGATAGGGTTAGATGAGGAAGAATGGGAGGAGGCTCGAGTGGAGCATAAACGCCGGCATGGACTGGTTGGGCCGAATAGCCTGTTTCTGTGCGGTATATTCTATGTAATTCTGAGCAAGTGTGAGGTCATCCATTTTGGACAAAAAATCAATAGATCTGAGAATTTTTGAATGGTGAAAAGCTAGGACCAGTGGAGATCCTGAAGAAATTGCAAAGTCTCTGTTTGAAGAATGGACTCAGTCGAGAATATTTTGTGGACTTTATGGGATTTTTCTGAGGGCATTTTCCCTGTGGTGGGATCGCCCTGTGCAGATGCGTGGGGGATTGGTTTGTTAAAACTCTAGAGAACGCATGGCAGTTGGCTGTGACAAAAGAACTGTCAGTTATCCAGAATGTATGGGTTCGCCCGACAGTCCTGGAAAAAGGAACTTGAACTTATTAGAAAGCCACTCTAATATGCAAAAGTACTTCTTACCTCCATCTCAGAAGAGAAGCAGAACAATGAACCCACTAGCCTCAGCCAGCCAAAGAGGAGCCAGTTTTTCCCAACACAAAGACCGAAAGATATGTCCCAGACTTAGGGCCATTAATCCAATCACGGAATACTCATGGGTCCAATGATGACCCATCACTGACTAAGCACCGGAGTGCTTCGAAACAAAAGGATTTTAAAGATTGGCGGGAAAGATAGGGGTAACAGAGACTCCTATAAAGGTAGATCCTTTCCCACCATTCTCTCTCTCTCGCTCTCTCGCTCCACCAAGGTCGACCTAACAAGAAGTAGTAGAGGAAGAAGCTGCTGAGCGAAGCGATCGAAACCGACTGTGTGTGGTGGTAAGCATAGTCTTGAGTGTCCCAAGCCGGTAACCAGATATCCCAAGCAAGCTGGGTGAGGTGTAAGGGGCTCAGGATTTTTCTCAGAAGTGAAGCTTTTGGGCTATTCCGGGGTGGAAGCTTCGTTTGGTTCAGCCAGGCGAAGGGGTTTATGTGACTGGGTAATTCGTTGGTAGGGGTGGAATTAGAGTCCACCATAGCAACAGGGAATTACTGCTTGTTATAGTCCCCAATAGTGTACTGTATGTATGTTGTTTGTAACCTGGATTTTATTCTCCACAGAGACAGTGATTTCGTTTAGTAGTGCATGTTTTAGCCAGTGTATGTTAGACCAAATAAGTATAAATCTGATTTTCACCATAGCATTCCTGTCCATGACTTATTCCATTTACACTCTGAATAATAATTCCCGGGTATATAACTTTCATAAGGCGGGGGTGATTCAAACCGTCCGTCTAGCAATTGGGCTCGGATCAAAAACTGCTTACATCTCTTGGCGACTGCGGCAGGACCTGGGTTAAAGGAGTGTAAATCAGTCATGGACAGCGCTTCTGGCGAAAGATCCCAAATGGAGGAAAGGATTTCTTCATAATAACAACAGAAAATGCTGGAAAAACTCAGCAGGCCAGGCAACATCCGTGGAGAGAAATTAGAGCTGACGTTTTGGGTCGAAACCCTTTTTCAAAACTGGAAAGGAAATAAAATAGATCGAAGGCAGGGCTGCCATAGAACAAAAGAAGTAAAAGAGACATTAAGAGGTATTCAAAACCAGACGAGATGGTAATAGGACAAGTGGAGACAAAAGACGGCTGAGATTAGGTGTGAAGTGTACTGGCAGGATGAGACAGAGCTGCCATGTGGGAGAGAGAAAAAAAAGGAAAGGGGGGGGGGGGAGGGAAGACCCAAAACAAAAGGGTGGAAAAAAATATAAGTAAAAAATGTAATAGGGGCCGAGGTTATGATCTGAAATTGTTGAACTCGATATTGAGTCCGGAAGGCTGCAAAGTGCCTAATCGGAAGATGAGGTGCTGTTCCTCGAGTTTACGTTGAGCTTCCGTGGAACAATGCAAGAGGCCAAGGACGATTTCTTCATATGTGTTTAAGAAGGTTAACGTCACTAAGAAGTGGGTGCTGGCTCGTTGCGTGCTGAGCGTCCGGTGGATGCCGCAGCAGAATGGACGGAGGGTAAGGAGCATAGGAGCAGCATTGAAAAGGCGATATGGCTCGTCTGTCTACAAAGACAAGTCCAACTGCTAGATAAGCAGGTGGCTAAGTTAGAGGCAGAGCTCAGGGAGTCCGAGGCACAGTCAGACGCAAGGGCTGCAATAGGGAGCAGGGTATGCACAGAGCTAAGGGATGAGAAGCAGGGAAGAATAAGCCAGGAGGAAACCTTCTGTAACCATAAGGAGTTCCTGCAATGCCAGGTAACTGAGGCAAAGGGGAACGAGAGGGTGGTTATGGAGGATAACACTTGCTTGTCGAGTGAGGTAAAGGTACTGGGACAGCAGTTGAAGGATATTCAGGTGGCATACAGCGTCGCCAGCACTGGAGGGTTTGATGAGGGTAATCATGGTCCTTGCCAGGAGCAGATCCGGAATTTGACCGATGCTCTATCTAAGGCCAAAGGGATGGTCTGCTTGGTAGCTCCGGGAGTGGCCCGGGTAGATGAGGAAGAGCAGGAGGGAGATAAGGAGGACTGTGAGGCAGAGGAGGGCGCTCGACCACCGCCCGAAGTGCCGGGGCCAGGACCCATGTGCCCTGTCTGGCAGCAGAAATACGGTGCGCCCGTAGATGGTCAAGAGCAAGGAGCACTGCAGAGTAACTTCGTGGTCCCGTATACGACCCCCCAGCTTCAGGCAATGGTCTCTAACCTGACCAAACTGACCAGCACAGGGGACCCATCTGTCCATTTTACGGATGTGAAGCAGGTGGGGGGATCAATAATTGTAACGAAGCTGAGACAGCCAAATTACTTTTATTTTCCCTGGATAGTTGGTTGTACCAATCGTTGTCAGCGGGTAGCAATAGGGGGCAGGGTACGTTAGAGGGGATAAAGGATGACATCCTAGAGGCTATGGGCCTCAATGATGGAAGTCCCTTCTCCCGAGTGGAAAGGACACTGCAGTCAGCTGGGGAGGCACTGCAGGCTTTCGCGGACAGGCTTTGGCCCGTCTACCAGAGTGCCTGTGCGGGGGTGCCCGACCGGGCGCAGCTGCAGGGGGAGCCTAGCGCTCATTGGCAGAGGACCCTGGTGGCAAACAGCCTGCCCAGGATCAAGGCTAAAGCAGAGGGGTGGTTCAATTCCAGGGATCCCCAGACCACAGAAGAGTGTGAGATCCGGCAGTTAACTCTCTTTTAAGAATGGTAGGGGTGAGGATGACAAACCAAAGGGCAGAGTACACGAGTTAAAGCCTAGTGGAGGCAACGTTAGAAGAGAGTGGCGCCAGGAAGGGGGTAGCTCGGGGAAGAAGCAGGGTCGTTATGGGTGCGGGAGTAAAGGGCACTGGAGGAAAGACTGCCCAGTCTCTGACAAAAGGAGCGGGAAAGGGGATCCTCCAGCGCCAGTGCAGAAAGCCGCAGCTGTGGCAGGAAGCAGCACTGATCCGTTCGCGGTATTAGTGGCTGCTCTCCGCACAGTCTTTCCGGCAGGGCAGAGTAGGGTGGATGCGGCAGCGGGCAGCGTACTCCCATCCACCCCGAACAATCCCGACCCATGACTAGGGGCTTCTCAGCCCGTTTACCTGTGCCCACTAAGTTATGATGCTTGGAAGAGACCGTGCGTGAAGATGGGGGTGGAGAAGGCGCAAGGGACCTATCTGCTGGACATTGGAGCTTCAAGCACCATTGTCTATGTGGATAACCCGACCACATCACCTCTATCGAGTGGGGCCCCATATAACTTAGTAGGGTTCACTGGGAACGAACAGGCTGGGTCTTTCTCCATCCCGCTAGCCATCGATCTGGGCACACTCCATACAGAGTGGAAATGTGTCCTGATGCGGTGGGAGCGGGAGGGAATAGGCATTTTGGGGGCAGACTTCATACTGGCCCACAAGATATTGGTGGATTTCCAGAATCACTGTCTTTGGGGAGCAGTATGCATGGGAAAAGAGGAGGTGGTAGTTATGCCAGGGAAGCAAGGCAAGGGAACCGTGTGTACGATGAAGCCCAAGGGTAGTTATGACCTTGAACTTTTGGTCACTTCTACCCCGGCAGAGTACATAGCGGATGTGCGAGCCAGCCTCGCGGCATTCGCTACACACAAGCACAACTGTGGGAGGGTAATAGGGGTGGAGGTCAGAGTAGAAGGAGACCCCATGGCCCGACCACAGAAACAATACAACTTACCCAGAGAGGCAGAGGCGGATTTAGAGACGGCATTGGGATCACTGGTTGAGCAGGGTGTGTTGAGACCCATAGTGACCCATGTGAGCTCTCCGATTTGGCTGATTAGGAAACCGAACAATTCGGGGAGAGCCACTGTGGACTATCGGGTTCTTAACAAGAACATCCCAGCCTGTGCCCCCACCGTCGCAGCCATAGCCAACCTGATCGGGAGTATCCCAGCATCCATGAAAACATTCACGGTGCTGGACATTTTGAATGGATTCAGGTCTATCCCTCTCAAAAGGGAGGACCAGTATAAGTTCGCATTCACTTTCAAGGGTCAGCAGTACACATGGACCTGCCTTTCCCAAGGGTTTCATAACAGTCCTTCTATTTACCACCAATGTATGGTCAACTGTTTAAAAGGGTTCAGCAGACTACAGCAGCTTGTGCAGTACGTGGACGACCTGCTTTTGTTCTCCAACGAGGGGGAGGAGCATGGCCCACTGCTGGCTGAACTGCTGAGTCTGCAAAAGGAAGCTGGGTTCAAGGTTAATCCCAAGAAAGCACAGATTGGCCAGCAGGAAGTAAAATTCCTCGGGCTGACCGTGCGTGCTGGGGAGAGGGCCATCGATGAGGCGAGGAGGAAGGCGGTACAGGAGCTACCTGCCCCGACCACGGTAACGGGGGTAAGATCCTTCCTGGGACTCACAGGGTACTGCAGGGATTTCATAGAGGACTATGCTGCTACGGCAGCTCCTCTACTCCGGCTGCTCCAGAAGGGAGTGGGCTGGGAGTGGGATGAGGACTGCATGGCAGCTTTTAGTCATCTGAAGAGAGATCTGCAGACCGCACCGGCTTTAGGAGTGATTGATGGGGGAAAGGAGTTCTTTTTGGAGGTAGCTGCCACAGGGGACAGTTTGAGTGCAGTGCTGCTCCAGGAGCGACATGGCAAGCTGAGGCCTGTGGTATACTCATCAAGAATCCTCACAGATGTAGAGAGGGGGTACTCCAATTGTGAGAGGCACCTGCTTGCCACATATTGGGCCGTGAGGAGATCACAAATCTTCACGGGGGCGTCCCCGATAACTCTCTTAACCCATCATACGCCCACTCAGATGCTTCTGGATGGGAGGATAAAGGACGGCACGGTGAGCAGTGCACGCATTGCTCGCTGTACTTTATTGCTCTCTCAGATGAATTTGAGTGTGAAAGGCCTCTGTGAGCCCAAGCTCGCCGCAAATTTGATCTAACCAGGGGTGGCCCACAAATGCTCTGTTGAAGGGGTACGGGACGTAAACATAGGGTTTCAGGCTGGGATCCATCCCACGGGCAGCGAGATCTATGTAGACGGGTCCAGTACAGTGGTGGCTGGGGAGCGACTCACTGGATGCGGGATTTTTGACCCAAAGGCAGGCATTGCCAAGGCCATTAAACTCCCGAGCACCATGAGCATCCAGCACGCTGAACTGTCGGTGGTGGTGTATGTGGTTACCCACCCCGAAGAGTTCCCTACACCCTACACGATTTGCTCGGACAGCATGTTCACTTGCAATTCGTGTACAGAATATTTAGCCATTTGGTCTCGTCGCGGGTTCACATCTGCAGACAGGAAACCCCTAGCAACCAAGCCATTGTTGCGACAGATCATAACATCGATAGGAACCCAGGGGGATTTCTATATCCACAAATCAAGGCCCATTCTAAGACAAAACCCCACGCGGAGGGCAATCAGCAGGCCGACGTGCTGGCCAAAGAGGGTGCTCGAACGGGCAAGTTTTGGGATCCATATGGGTCGAGTCTGGTAGCAGCGATCAGAGACAGAGGTGGGATCCAAGGGAGTGCAGGGGTAGCATTGGCCCCGGACCTAAAGAGGGTCCAGGCATGGGAGCCCGTCCTAAACTGTTCTGGAGATGCTGGCTAAGGGAGATAAGGTAGAGGGTCCATACGGAGTGGCAGGTATTACGGTAAAGGAAGAAGCCTTCCCATGCTGAATAGCCACAGCTTTGGGGACCGCAAGGATTCTAGTGAGAGAAGTGTTCTCTAGGTGGGGGCTACCACAGTGTGTGGAGTCCGATCAGGGGACTCACTGCACAGGGGCAGTCATGCAGGCGACTCTGAAGATGCTAGGTGTAGAGGGTAAATGGCACATCACACACAATCCGCAGTCATCGGGGATTGTGGAGCGGATGAATAGGACCATCAAGGAAAGGTTACGGAAGGAGACGGGAGACTCGCCTAGAAAATGGGCGGCGGTCTTGCCGTTAGTTCTGATGGGGGTCCGAGCCAGCACGTCTAGAAGCACAGGGTATTCCCCGCATGAGCTCGTGACTGGCAAGGTCATGAGAATGCCCAGCCATGTACTGGCCCCGGTTCTCACAGAAGGTCAATTGAGAGAGGTGAACCGGGACAGGTTTGTTAAGAATTTGCTTGAGCATTTCAGACAGATCCATTGGCAGGCTGCCAGTAACATGGGGAAGCAACATCGTAGAAATTGTTTATTGCTTGAGCCTCAGAGGCACCACGAGTGGAAGGTTGGAGATCAAGTAATGGTTAGAAACTTCACCAGGGTAGGGACTTTTGAACCGCTATACATGGGACTGTACAGTATCGCGGATAGGGCAATTCTAATGGTATATGCGGTCAATATGCCCTGCCGTGCTAAGTGGTTCCATATCAATCAGTGCAAGCCTTTCAACCCTGGAGAAAGAGCTGATAAGAGGAGGAAACAGCAGGGAGTGGTGAGCTGCGCTCCAGGTGTGGGTCTCCAGCCCCTAATCCGGGGCTGTGAGGAGCCCACAGAGGGACCAGTCATTCCACCTGTGGGGGCAGGAGTGAGAAGGAGTGCCAGGATCCCATGGCCGAGTGTGCCGTGGACACCTCCTTAAACACCGGTGAACGAAGGAAGCCGGAGTCATAAGAGGCCCAGGGTCGAGGAGACCTAATGTGGCGACCCGGAGATGGGTGGCACTGTATATAACTTCTTTCTCTCCTGTCTGTTGCCTTAGCTTGTCTGTATAGTTTGGATTTAAATGTATGCTGTGGATACCAAATGTAATCGTGTGTAGCTGCATCTGGAAAGGTGAGGCATCACCCAAGGACAACATTGCATTCTGTGTGTTTTCAGGGAACGCCTAAGAACAAGATGAAGTCAGCCATGGTAGTCCTGATCGTCATGATTGAAGCCAGCATGAGTCACAGGGGCGACACCGAGGAATTGGTTGTCTTCGGCTGCACCGGCAGAGATGGACCGATCGTGACCACAGGAGGTGGCTCGAAGGATGGGGCGAGCATCTATCTCCACGAGGGAAGATGGCCTGGATGGCTGGGATCGAATTCCATCCGGTATTCCAGCCATGACAAGTTCACCTATGGTGAAGCGTCCGTCCCATGCCCGAGAATAGGGGTTACCGCCTCCCGGGTTAGGGTAACAGAGGGTAAACGGGTGTGCCTTAGCTGTAGGGGACACATTCCACTGTAGATGGGTGTCCCACCACCACCAGGGCGCCAGGGAATGGGTTGGTGTTAATCCCTACTGACAAAGTGTTGTTTCAGAATGTGCACTTCGCTGTGGTATCCGTGATCCTGAACCTGACTGAAGTCCATCTGCCTGTGTGGTGTCCAAGGAAGACAGAGAAGCTTTATGAAGCTCTGTTAAAAGCGATGTTTCAGGAATTTTATGAACTGGACAATGGAAATGTAGAAAAAGAACAGCTTTATAATCTGAATGTTGGGGCTAGTGTAGGGTCCGGGAGGCAGAGAAGAGGGACCTGGAACGATGTAGCCACAGCGTTCAGTACAGGAACGGGTATTGTTAATAGTATGGATGATGCACAACTCCAGATGCAGATCACTGGGTTAAAGAACCAACTGCGTAAGATTCTAGGGGAAGAGGATACAGTGGTGGGTTCAGAGCTTCATGAGGACCAGGCAATGACCGTTCATTTAAAGGAGGTCATTGTGGAGCTGGAGAGGCACGCAAAAACTGTTAATGATTTGATACGGGAGGACAGGAATGCCTCGGAGCAGGCTGCATGGAATGAGGTGTGTGTGTTGTATGGAGCAAGGTTGCTGGGCGAGGGCCGCAGTAACCTGGAGGACCTGAGGCAAGGTTGCATCCCTTCATGGTTAAGCAACAAGCATCTCGCTGCGCTGCACCTGTACAGCAATTCATTGAGCCCGTGCCAGCTTCGTTTAGCTTCTGAAGCCTACCCTGTCCCTATAGATTGCGGGTGGTCCAGCCATACAGTGATGGGAATTGTAGTGAGGATGCCGGTAATGGGCAAGTCATCCCGGCCGGCACCGGTTTATAGGGTTGAGAATATCGGGGTCATTCATGGAGGAGTACATGTTCGTTTTAAAGCGAGCATACGTAGGGAGTGGGACATACTGTGTCACCACAAGTGCGCTCCGCTACCGGTACAGCCAGGACATGTGGTGTCCGGTGAGCGAGAGCAGTTTTTGCTTCAAACCCAAGGCTGAGGTTCAAGTGGCACAAGAGTGCATTACTCCCATCCCTGAACTCTCGACCATTCACCTCACTGTGAACAACACCTTCACGCGTCTCCAGGACTATGTGGAGCATTTCGGGTACCCGATTCCTTTTCTACCGGAACACTTCACTGAGTTAATAAAGACCGTTGAGCTCTCCCAGAAACATTTTTACACTTTAGAGCAAAAGACAGTAGAAATGGGGGAGGAGATCAAGGGAGTTGTCTTGCCACCATGGTGGGACATCGGTCTGAGTATAGAGATTCCTCCCTGGATCCGCATCTGTTCCCATGCATTAGTTATCATACAATTGTTGCTTGTAAGATAATTGTTTTACACCAGCTGCAGGTGACGGAGCCAGATGCTCCGAGTGCAGTGGCAAGGGGTGTTAGATCGATCCGGAAAGGTGTAATTGATTTGTGTTGATGATGGTTTCTCCCTGCCAAAACTTGTAATGTACCAAAGTTCTGTAAGCAGGTGTATTGTATTCTGGTTATAGTTTAACACGCTGTATTGCGTGATGTGCACTGTTGCATTTTTGTAATGTGTTACCACCTGTCAATGCTGTACTGTGTGATGTGCACGGTGACTTTTTGGTAACGTCCTGTGGATCTTATTAATGCTCTGTATTTTGACTTGAAGTTTGTCGGTGGGAATTGGAACCCAGCCGTTTGAATGTGTTAAGAAGCCATTTTGCTGATGTTTTGACTCAGTCGAAGGGAACTATTACACGCAGTAAGGGGTGCAGTTCTGGGGTTTAAAATGTAAAAACAGGGAAACAGCTTCACTTGTGGGAGACTTTGGCCTTTGCTCTCTCATCGAGTGATGCTTTGTGGAAAGAAAAGCATCAAATGGGGGACTGAAGAGATCATAAAGTCTCTGTTTGAAGAATGGACTCAGTCGAGAATATTTTGTGGACTTTATGGGATTTTTCTGAGAGCATTTTCCCTGTGGTGGGATCGCCCTGTGCAGATGCGTGGGGGACTGGTTTGTTAAAACTCTAGAGAATGCATGGCAGTTGGCTGTGACAAAAGAACTGTCAGTTATCCAGAATGTATGGGTTCGCCCGACAGTCCTGGAAAAAGGAAGGGGGCCATTGAACTTGAACTTATTAGAAAGCCACTCTAATATGCAAAAGTACTTCTTACCTCCATCTCAGAAGAGAAGCAGAACAATGAACCCACTAGCCTCAGCCAGCCGAAGAGGAGCCAGTTTTTCCCAACACAAAGACTAAAAGATATGTCCCAGACTTAGGGCCATTAATCCAATCACGGAATACTCATGGGTCCAATGATGACCCATCACTGACTAAGCACCGGAGTGCTTCGAAACATAAGGATTTTAAAGATTGGCAGGAAAGATAGGGGTAGCAGAGACTCCTATAAAGATAGATCCTTTCCCACCATTCTCTCTCTCTCTCGCTCTCTCGCTCCACCAAGATCGACCTAACAAGAAGTACCAGAAGAAGAAGCTGCTGAGCAAAGTGATCGAAACCGACCGTGTGTGGTGGTAAGCATAGTCTCGAGTGTCCCAAGCCAGTAACCAGATATTCCAGGCAAGCTGGGTGAGGTGTAAGGGGCTCAGGGTTTTTCTCAGAAGTGAAGGTTTTGGGCTATTCCGGGGTGGAAGCTTCATTTGGTTCAGCCAGGCGAAGGGGTTTATGTGACTGGGTAATTCATTGGTAGGGGTGGAATTAGAGTCCACCATAGCAACAGGGAATTACTGCTTGTTATAGTCCCCAATAGTGTACTGTATGTATGTTGTTTGTAACCTGGATTTTATTCTCCACAGAGACAGTGATTTCATTTAGTAGTGCATGTTTTAGTCAGTGTATGTTAGACCAAATAAATACAAGTCTGATTTTTCACTGAAGCATTCCTGTCCGTGACTTATTCCATTTACACTCTGAATAATAATTCCTGGGTATAGAACTTTCATAAGGCGGGGGTGATTCAAACCGTCCGTCTAGCAATTGGGCTAGGATCAAAAACCGCTTACAATCCAAAAGATTTAGGGGTCCATGTATACAGATCGCTAAAATATAGTGGCCTAGAAATTCAGTATAGCCACGTTTGGGGCGCAACAGCCGGGCGACCGCTAAAGTTTGCGCCCGGCGCAACTTCGCGCCACCTTCGCCGATATTCAGTTGCATCGCCCCAAGAGGTTGCTGCTGCGCTAAAGCAGGTGATGCACGACTATCATTAGGCGCTAAGCCGGCGATCCGGGGCGCTAACACCGAGGACGGGCGCAGCGCAGGTGCGGTGAGTTGCTCAAAGGCAGACACGCTGGCGCCGGTCAGCTCTTAAAGGGGAAGGGTCAACTTGTTTGGCTGCCATGCCCTGCACACTGCAGCCCTGAAGCAAGGCCTGTCCATTGCTGGTTCATCAGTTCTACGCCCTCAACCATGGGGAAGCCCGCTATTCTTCCAAATCCGATTGCACGCTCTTGCTGCTTGTCCAGGGTCATGGGGAAGGAGATGTACTGACGTCTCCTTCTGAAAAGGGCATTGTTCACCTGGCGGATGCAGCAATGTTCCGCGAACTGGGAGATGTTGGCAATGTCCCCAGTAGCGGATTGGAAGGAGCCACCGTCACCTTCACTGCCACCGACAGAGACGTCCTGCTCCTCAGCTATGGCTGCAGATCTCTGCGAAGCAGGTGGCAGATCTCAGTGACCACCTCCCTTCTGAATCGCATCCTCTGAACACACTGCTCCTCAGACATGTTCAGATATGAGAACTGCTGGCGGTATACCCTGGGTGGGTAAGGCCTCCTGTGCCGACGCCTGTTGGCCAATCTCCATCTGGCCATGACTGGCACTCTCTCACGGCGTCTCTGATCCCTTTGAATGCAATGCAGAAAGCCAACATTTCCACCCATTGCAGCCCCCATTATATGTGGCGACTCAAGGCTATGGCACTGAAAGTGAAATCCAAGCGCAAAGCTCTGGCCTGAAGCCACAAGTACCTGTGCGAGCGCTGAGTCAAAGCAGAAAGCTCTCTGCCTTTGTCTCTCTCCAAATATCCGTCTCTCACACAGAGGGATTGGCACAAAATGGCTGCCACTTATACTGCAGGAGGAGTCCCCTTTAAATAGCGCCCCCCGCGCCCCGCAGCGATTGGGAACCGTTCCCCTCTACCAGTCGCTAGGGGCGCTAGGCGCACAATAGGCCGGCGCCACTGAATTTCCGGTTTGGGGCGCACAAAGGGCGTTGCACGATGAAATGACGTCAGGATCTGCGCGCGCAGCTGAGCACGCGCAAAGGCTTTGCGCCACCACTAAATCTTTACTGAAGTTGGGGAGAGGCACAGATCGTGCTGCGCCCGGCCGCTAGCCACCTAGCGCCCCACATCTCCTCCTCCTAAGGCACTAGCGGCTGGAGCAAACAACTGAATTTCTAGGCCAGTAGGTCCAAAACTAATCAAAAAGGCTAATGGAATGTTAGCCTTTATAACTAGAGGGCTAGAATATAAAGGGGAGGAAGTTTTGCTACAGCTATACAAAGCCCTGGTTAGACCACATCTGGAGTATTGTGTACTGTTCTGGGCACTGCACCTTATATTGGCCTTGGAAGGAGTGCAGAGCAGATTCACCAGAATGTTACCAGGGCTCCAAGGGTTAAATTATGAGGAGAGATTACATAAACTAGGATTGTATTCCCTGGAATACAGCTTAAGGGGTGATTTGATTGTGGTTTTTTGAATTTTGAAAGCAATTAATAGGGTAGATAGAAACTTTTTATGCTGGAGGGAGAGTCTCGGACAAGGGGACATAGCCTTAAAATCAGAGCCAGGCCATTCAGGATGGAAGTTAGGAAACAATTCTTCATGCAAAGCATGGTAGGAGTGTGGAACTCGCTCCCCTAAAAAGTAGATGCTGGCTCAATTAATAATTTTAAATTTGAAATTGATTGATTTTTGCTAGTCAAGAATATTAAGGGATACGGAGCCAAGGTGGATCGATGGAGTTAAAATATTGATCAGCCATAACCTCATTGAATGGCGGAACAGGCTCAAGGGGCTGAATGGTGTACTCCTGTTCTTATGTTTCTAATTGTATGTCACTGCAAATAAAATTGGAAATGTATAATATAGCTAGAGTTATTATGTAACAACATATGACAGGTTTATACTTGTGTTTTGACTCATTGAACATTTGAATCTAATAGTTATATTTTTGTAAGAAGCATAAATGTACAATGTATAGTTGTGGTCTTCTGATATTTTTCTGAAGACTTCAATTTAGGAGAAGTTCTACTATGAATGCTGAAGAATAAATGCTGAAACCGTTTATTAGTTTAATATAAATGTACAATTAAAGAAATACATATAACAAGTTATTATAGTAAAATGGAAATACTGCAAACTTAATGGGATATTTCTTAGCAAATAATAATTGATATCTTTCTTGTTGAAGTACATAGTGAAATAAACATTTTAAAAATAATTTGATAAAACATAGATCTGAGATTTACTTCTATGATAAAAACACATCGGCAAATATTTCAAACCACTGCTGGTGTCTTTACAATTTTTCCAAGCAATTTCTTTCAACATTAGTTTTGATTCTGGCTGTGTGTTAGAGTTAACATTTTTAATCGATAGACCCCTGTACCTTCCCATAACTCCAATTTATATTTAACTTTGTATAAAGGTGATAGGCCTCTCTCCAAAATTCCTCCTAGTTCACTTTAGAAAGCTGTCTGAACAAATGCTTGCACTATTTCTAATAGTAAAACATGTTTAATATTTATTGATACATTGCTTTAATTCATCAGCCTCACTCCAACGCTGCATTAAAACTACTTCATGAATTCTCGTACTTTAATTTGCAACTCAAATGATGGCATGATGTAGAAAAGCTTGCTTTGGACCCTAAAAACACAACAACATTTCAAATATTGTCAAATGGGAGCCAGTCTCCCTTCAGAAACATAGACCCTTAAGCAGCCTTGCCTCAACCTACACACCACATGTTAACTTCACTGAAACTAGGAGTGAAGTGACTGACATTCCCCTGTAGTAGCTCTAGTGGCAGCTTGAGTCAACCATCCACAACAGTAATTTTAGTGAAGACTAATTCATATTTGTAATGATTAGTAACATGTCATTCTAGAATGGTACACTAGGTGGAGCTGTATGTTTAGTAGTGGGCTACCCACAAGGCAGTCAAGATGGATGCCAGTACACTAGTCCACATGGCTAAATAAATGACTAGCTCAAGCTAGCTGTTCATAATGAAAACGTTTATTTATTTATGAACATAACATGGTACCAGGATTGGTAATATCTGCTGAATATTGTGAAACGCGACATGGAGAATTTGAAGCCACCGGAGGGTTTGAAACTCACGGGGAATGTCGACTGCAATTGGCGGACTTTCAAACAACAATTCAAACTCTACATTGCTGCCATCGGGTTCGGTACGAAGCCAGACACAAGGAAAATAGCGTTACTGCTCATGGTTGCAGGCCCGCAGGTGATAGAGGTATTTAATACATTTGTATTTGATCAAGAGGAGGACAGAGAAAAGATGGACGATGTGCTAAAGAAGTTTGATACACATTGTTCTTCCAAAAAGAACGAGACCTATGAGAGGTACGTGTTCCGTTCACGGACACAGCAGCAAAATGAGACTTTTGATAGCTTTGTGACCGATCTGAAACTGAAAGCGCAGACATGTAATTTCTCTGAACTGAAATCATCCATGATTCATGGCCAGATTGTGTTTAGTATTCATGATAAAAAGGTCAGGGAACGTTTGTTGAGAGAAACTGAACTAACATTGGAGGATGCTGTGAAAATATGCCATGCCAGTGAGCTAGCTCAACAGCACACAAAGACTTTCAGTGAAATTAATAATAATGCGACTGTAGTAAATGACTGTGCTGCTGTCGGTGCTGTGTCCTACAAGGGGAAGAAACGTGGGCAGAACAGAAATGCAAAGCAATCGGAGGATGGAATTTTTAACTGTAAATGCTGTGGTTACCAGCACCAGTTAAGACAATGCCCAGCATTTGGGAAAATGTGCACAAAGTGTAATGGAAAGAATCACTTTGCCAAACAATGCTTTTCAAAAGTAAAAACAAAGAAAGGGCAACAAGGCAATGTGATTGAGGACACTGATTTAAGTGAGACATTTTTTGTAGGAATGGTGTCATGTGACAATATAGAAAAGGATACAGAAAATGTGCAGCCCTCAGGAATGGACAATGCTGAACATAAAGTTAATGCAGTAAAAGAGGACAAATGGATAATGCCACTGCAGGTAAATGGAGTATTAGTTACATTGAAACTAGACACTGGGGCAAAAGCAAACTTAATCAGTATGAGTGACATTAAAAATATGAAAGAAAAGCCCAAAATACAGAAAAAGTCATACTACTGAAGAACTATAATGGACAGGAAATAGATAGCTTAGCTGTATGCAGACTTAAAGTGACAGTCAAAGACAAAGTGCATCATCTCATGTTTTCTGTTGTGGCTGAAGGACTTGATTCACTACTAGGTGACAAAGCTTGTGAGGACTTAGAACTGGTCAAGAGAGTCTACCATATAAACTGTGCCATAAGCAAACCAGATGAATCAGTGGATTCTGTAGTGAGTAATTTCCAGGATGTGTTCAAAGGATTTGGAGTTCTACCATTCACTTACAAGATCCAGCTAAAGGAGGATACTCAGCCAGTGGTGTAGTGTCCGTGTGTTGATAAAGACACTGAAGACAGGAGTTGGTTCATAGGTATTTACTAAGCAAAGTCTGGGGGGGGGGATTCTAATGGATATACACAATATACAGGCTTATATAGCCCGAGTGGCAATTACCGGCATTACAGCACACCTGGGGCTCTTAAAGGCACATACACCACAATTCCTCTCCTTTTAGCTAACCAGTACATCATATTTTAAGTAATTATTAATTACATGTTATAAGCAAAATAATATACATGGCTGTAGTTAATTAATTATAAGTTAGTCTCTCAGGAGGCTTCCTGACTCGGTCCGGATAACGCCTCGGGGGTGTAGTAGTTTCTGGTGGTGTAGTAGGTTCTTCTGGCAAGGCTGATTCGGCTTGAATGCCAGTGTCGGGTTCATCGGGTTCCAGTATCACCGGATCGAAGGTAGATATGGGTATCTCTACTTCATCGTTAGATGTATAGAGTTGTGGTGTAGGTTGTCCCTTTTTGGATGACTTTATGATTTGGTCAGCATGGCGCCTTATTATGCTTTCTCCGATGTCCACGGTATACATCAGTGGTCCTAGTCGTGTGCAGATAGTTCCAGGCTGCCATTTCTCGGTACGGTAGTCCCGGGCCAAAACTTGTTGACCTATCTGGAAGGTTCTAGTTGGCCTTTCATTCATGCCTTGAAACTGCCGGTTCTCCACGTCCCTTCTGATGTTGGGCTTGACCAAATCCAGCCGGCATCTTAGGTTTCTATTGAAGAACATCATGGCGGGAGTTTGGTTGGTAACCATATGTGTTGCATTCCTGTATGCGAATAAGAAGTTATCCACCTTGTGCTGAAGTTTTATGTCTTCATTACCCATGGCCTTTATGGCCTTCTTGAAGGTCTGGACAAACCTTTCAGCCAATCCATTGGTGGCGGGATGGTATGGGGTGGACGTGTAGTGCTTGTTTTTTAAGAACTTTCTGAATTCTTCGGACACAAATTGCGGTCCATTATCAGAACATATCTGTTCCGGCAGCCCATTCCTGGCAAATATGGTCCTTAATACTGTGATGGTTTTTTCCATGGTGGTGGAGGACATCTTTATTACCTCCGGCCACTTGGAGTGTGCATCAACCGCGATTAAGAACATTGAGTCCATAAATGGACCAGCAAAGTCGATGTGCACCCTTTGCCAGGGAGATGAGGGCCACTCCCATGGATGTAGAGGGGCTTGTGGTGGAGCGTTTTGGACCTTCTGGCATCCTAGGCAGCTCTTGGTCATTTCTTCGATGTCTCCATCGATACCTGGCCACCATACAAACGCCCTAGCTAGGTTCTTCATTTTCACTCCACCCAGATGCCCCTCGTGAAGCTCCTTTAGCACTTTATCCTGGAGTTTGGGTGGAATCACCACTCTGGACCCACACATCAAGGTTCCTCGCCACACTGACAGCTGTTCTCTTCTTTGCAAGAATGCTGGCAACAGTGGTTCGCCATGTGCTGGCCATCCCTTCACTGTTAAATCGTTGACCCGTGAGAGAGTCGGGTCATTTCTCGTCTCCCTTTCAATGGCAGAATTTGTCACTGGTAGACATTCCACTATGGTTGAGTGGAACATCTCTACTGGGTCTACTGTAGGTGCCTCTTCTACCATTGGCAACGGTAGGCGCGATAAACCGTCAGCATTCCCATGCTGTTTTGACCCTTTGTATTCTATGTTGTATTGGTGTGCCCCTAGAAAAAGGGACCACCTCTGTAGCCTTTGCGCTGTCATAATGGGAACACCTTTTTTAGGGTTGAATATGGAGATGAGGGGTTGATGGTCAGTCAACAAGGTACATTTTTGTCCGTGTAGGTAATGGTTGAATTTCTTCACTCCCCATACCAGGCTGAGTGCTTCCCTGTCGATTTGGGCATAGTTACGCTCAGCTGAGTTTAATGAGCGTGACGCAAAAGCTATCGGCCGTTCTGAGCCATCAGGGAATTTATGGGATAATACTGCTCCTATGCCGTAAGGGGATACATCGCACGCCAGTCTGATTGGCAGTGATGGGTTGTAATGAGCCAAAACTTCTTCGGATGTGATTAAGTCTTTGCATTTATGGAAGGAACGTTTACAGTCTTCGTTCCATTTCCAAATCACTCCTGTTTGTAGAAGTTCATTAAGAGGGTGTAGAAGAGTTGACAAGTTCGGTAAAAATTTATGATAGTAATTTCTTAATCCCAGGAACGACCTTAATTGTGAAACATTTTCAGGTGCTGGGGCTTTTATAACCGCTTCAATTTTTTCAGGTGACTTATGCAACCCTTCATTATTAATTATGTGGCCACAATATGATATCTGATTTTGGAAAAATTCGCACTTGGGCGATTCACTCGTAGGCCCCGTTCTTTCAGCCTAGTGAGCACCTGCTCCAAATTGGCAAGGTGCTCGTTGTCGTTTTCTCCTGTTACAAGGATGTCGTCTAGGTAGCATTGAGTCCCCGGAATCCCTTGCAGGACTTGCTCCATAGCTCTTTGCCAGATAGCTGGAGCTGATGCTATTCCAAAAGCCAGTCAATTGTACTGGTACAGGCCTTTGTGTGTGTTTATCGTGAGATACTTTTTAGAGGCCTCCTCAACCTCCATCTGTAGATATGCCTGTGCCAAGTCAATTTTGGTGAAACGTTTCCCTCCGGATAGTGAGGCGAAAATATCTTCTATCCTCGGAAGAGGATACTGTACTGTGTGAAGGACTGGGTTTACAGTCACCTTGAAGTCACCACAGATGCGAATTTTTCTCTGTTCTTCAGATTTATCTTTATTCAATGCTTTTTTCATGACTGGAACGATGGGTGTTGCCCATTCGCTCCAATCTATTTTGGATAATACGCCTGCTTTTTCCAAATTCTCCAGCTCTGCCTCGACTGCTGGACGTATTGCGTATGGCACCGGTCTTGCTTTAAAAAATTTGGGAATTGCTGCATCTTCCACTTTTATTGAGGCGGTGATGCCTTTCAAGGTTCCTAGTTTCTCTTGAAACACTTCTTTGGCGTTGGCCAAGATGTCTTTTAATCGTTCAGGTATGATGTCATCATTGTTTTTTTCCTTACTGGTCACCGTCAGTGCCTGAATGGAGTGCCAGTCTAAACATATCTTCCTGATCCATTCACGTCCCAACAACGGTGGACCACCATCTTGTAGAATGTATAAATACAACTTCTGTATTTTTTTGCCGTTGTATACAACAGGCACCCTTATTTTTCCTTTGTGGTATACTTTCTGCCCTGTATATGTTTTTAAGATAATGGATGTGTCTTTTAGAGGTATATGCGAAAATAGCCTCTCGTAATCCCGTCGATTTATTACGGTTAGAGCTGATCCTGTATCTAGCTCCATTTTAACTGGGGACCCTGCTATTGTGAGGGTAACCCAAATGGTTTGGTAATCATCTTTGGCAAGTACATTATGTAATTTGAGACAGCTTAGTCTCTTGTTTTCGAAGTCGCTATCGCTCTTCTGGTCTTCGGAGCTACTGTCCGTCATCATTTGTACTTTCCTGTACTTTTCTTTATTGATTTTTTTTTCTGTCAGTGGATTTATTTTGTCCAGATCGGCATACCCGTGCAATGTGTCCAATCTTCCCGCATTGCCTGCATGCTTTGTCCTTGAACCAGCAGTCCCTCTGGTTATGGGTGGATCTGCCGCAGCGATAACATCTTTCGAAACCCTGTGTCATTTCATGGGTGCCGAAGTCTTGTGTCTTTTGTTGTATCTCTGCAGCTCCTTTTGCTGCTGCTTCGTATGATACAGCCATACTGAAAGCTTTGTCCAATGTTAAATCTTTTTCAGAAAGCAGTCTTTTTTGTGTTCCTTCACTTAAGAGACCGCAAACGAATTTGTCTCGAAGATAATCTGATAGTCCTGCCCCGAATTGGCAGTACTTTGATAGATTCCTTAATTCGGTTAGGTAATCAGCGTTACTTTCATTCTTGTGTTGATTTCTCTTGAAGAACTTGAATCGTTCCGCTATCAGCAGCGGTGTTGGGCTTAAGTGCTCCTGCAGGGTATCAACAATTTCTTTAAAATTCTTGTCCTTTGGTTTGGCTGGAGTGATTAAATTTCGTAACAGCCCGTATGTCTTTGCGCCCATTAAGTTCAGAAGTACTGAAGCTTTTTTTTCATCTTCTATTCCATTTGCAGTGCAATATACCTCTACTCTTTCCACGTATGTGGTCCAATCCTCTATTTCACTATCAAAAGCATCAATATTGCCAGACTTAGGCATTTCAGAAAAGATATGGTGCTTCCCGCGCTTTTTTTTCTTTTCTGTAGCAAAGATATGGCGCTTCCCACACTTTCCCGCTGCTGCTGCCGATAACAATGCTGTTTACTGTGGTTTCCGTTCTCTTTTTTTTTTTAATTTACTGTTGGGAGACTCGTTCCCGCCGGAGGTCTGAACGCTGATCTGCTTGCCGCGCCGGCCGTCTCCCGAGTGCTCCCTCCCAGTCCGTTATTGCTTGCCTCCGATTTTGCTGCCTGCCTCAGCTGTAGAGCCAGCCGCTGGAGCCCCAGCCTGATGCCCAGGAAGGATTAGCGCAGTACCTGCCACCAGCTTGGCCAGCTGGTGAAACCACAGCTTCTCTCACTTCCTTGAGTCTTCTGGACGCCCGAGGAATCGATGTCTTTGAGGTGCTGCCGAATTGCAGGTAAGTCCGTTTCCACTTCGTCGCCACTGTAGTGTCCATGTGTTGATAAAGACACTGAAGACAGGAGTTGGTTCATAGGTATTTACTAAGCAAAGTCTGGGGGTGGGGGTTCTAACGGATATACACAATATACAGGCTTATATAGCCCGAGAGGCAATTACCGGCATTACAGCACACCTGGGGCTCTTAAAGGCACATACACCACAAGTGGTACATGCTCCATGGAGAGTTCCAGCACCCTTGCGTAACTGGCTCAAGAAAGAACTGGACAGAATGACCACACTAGGAGTCATCAGGAAAGTCGAAGAGCCAACAGACTGGGTTAACTCCATGGTATGTGTAAAGAAAAAGAACAATGATCTAAGAGTATGCATGGATCCAAAGGACTTAAATGCAAACATAAAACGTGAACACTACCAGATTCCCAAGCGAGAAGAAATCACCAGTGAAATGTCAGGTGCCAGATACTTTACAAAGCTCGATGCCTCACAAGAATTTTGGCAACTAAAACTGGATGAAGAGAGCACCAAATACTGTACCTTCAACACACTATTTGGCAGGTATTGTTTCCTCAGAATGCCTTTCGGGATAATATCTGCATCTGAAATCTTTCATAGAGCGATGGAACACATAATTGAAGGTCTGGAAGGAGTTCGGGTCTATGTTGATGACATCATCATCTGGGGCTCCACACTGAAAGAACACAATGAGAGACTGACTAAAGTGCTACAGAGCATACGCCAGAATGGACTGAAGCTCAACAAAGCCAAGTGTCAGTTTGGCGTCCAGGAAGTCACTTTCCTAGGAGATAATCTATCTGGTAAAAGGAATAGAGCCAGATATGGAAAAAGTAAACGTCATACTCAAAATGCCCCGACCCACTGACAAAAAAGGAGTGCTACGCATCATGGGGATGATAAACTTCATTGGAAAGTTCATTCCTAACTTGTCAGCCAAGACAGCCTGTCTGCGAGACCTGCTACATAAAACAAATGAGTTTGCATGGGCAGAAAGACATGAACAAGAGTGGATGAACCTCAAAACAGTGCTGAAAACCACACATGTACTCACCTTCTTTGACCCAACAAAGAGAATCAAAGTGTCAACGGAGGAATCAAAAGATGGCCTAGGCACGGTCTTGCTACAAACAGAGGGTGAAGATTGGAAGCCTGTTGTCTATGCCTCCAGGTCTATGACTGATTCTGAGTGTCGATACGCCCAGATTGAAAAGGAATGTCTAGGCTTGGTAGTTGGACTAGAAAAGTTCCATGGCTACATATATGTACTTCCCACCTTCACAGTTGAGACAGACCACTGCCCACTGGTTGCCATCATAAAAAAAAAATCTGAATGAGATGTCTCCAAGGATTCAACGACTCATGATGAAGCTGCAAAGATATGACTTTGAACTGATCTACACACCAGGCAAACACATAGTGTTAGCAGATGCACTATCCCGAGCACCCACAATGAGTCATGTGAGCTCTACTGAGGAAGACGTGGATGTTCATGTGAGTATGGTCACTGCTGCGCTGCCCGTGTCAGACACAAAATCAAAGCAAATAGCAGAAGAAACAGTAAAAGATACAGTGTTACAAACAGTAATAGAGAACATTCATCATGGTTGGCCAAAAGGTTCCTGTCCAAAGTACTCACACATCAGGTCAGAGTTAAGTGTCGCAAGTGGACTCTTACTAAAACAGAACAGAATAGTCATTCCACAGGCTCTACGTCAAGACATGCTCAAAAGGATTCATGAGGGACACCTCGGAATTGAAAAATGCAAAAGGAGAGCAAGAGACACTGTTTATTGGCCTGGCATAAATAAGGACATTGAGAACATGATAGGCATATGTGAGACATGTCAGAAACACCAAAACAAACAAGCAAAGGAACCAATGATAGTAGCTGACATACCAACAGCAGCATGGCAAAAGGTTGGTATGGACCTCTTTCATTTGAATGGTAAAGACTATCTAATAGTGATTGACTACTATTCTAACTATCCTGAGATGGCGCTGCTCTCAAGCACATCAGCAAGCAGTGTCATAATGCATGTTAAATCCATCTTCGCCAGACATGGAATTACCAGGATTGCCATTAGTGACAATGGTCCGTGCTTTAACTGTAAGGAGTGGCAACAATTTGCAGCACATTATGACTTTCAACACATCACATCCAGTCCTCTGTATGCTCAGTCGAATGGTAAGGCAGAGAAAGGTGTTCAAGTTCTCAAACAGCTACTGAAGAAAGCAACAGAAAGCAAGTCTGATCCTTATCTCGCCCTGCTGAGCTACCAAGCCTCCCCTTTAGACTGTGGTTCTTCACCTGCTGAACTCCTAATGGGTCGCAAGTTGCGCACCACGCTACCCTGCTGTGCAAAAGAAAAGCAGAGTAAGGAACTGAGACAGAGACTTCAACTGTTAAAGCTGAAACAGAAATCACACTCTGACAAGTCATCCAAAACTCTGAAACCATTGACAAGGGATGATGTTGTCAGGATTGAGGATCCAAATGCATGGAACAGGAAAGCTACAGTTCTTGAGGAAGTAGGACCAAGGTCATACACTGTTAGAACTGAGGAAGGACAGATTCTCAGGAGGAACTGCCGTTCCCTCCTGAAAACACAAGAAACTATCCAAGAGCAAATCGATGACAATGCCGCAACTGAATCTTGTCACTCACCACCAGAACAATCTAACACAAACACACATACAGGCTCTCATGAAAACATATCAGACTTACCTGTGCTGAGAAGATCCACACGTGAAGTAAAAAAGCCTGATAGACTTAATCTTTGAGCACAAAGAAAACTATAATAAAAGAATGAAAAGCTTAGAGTTCACAAAGTAAAGCTTTGAAAATGTGTTGACTGTTGTGAAGATGTTTATGTCATTATCATTGATTGATATTGATTTTGTTTAACCTCTAAGGAAGGGGGATGTAATGATCAGTAACATGTCATTCTAGAATGGTACACTAGGTGGAGCTGTATGTTTAGTAGTGGGCTACCCACAAGGCAGTAGTCAAGATGGATGCCTGTACACATGGCTGAATAAATGACTAGCTCAAGCTAGCTGTTCATAATGAAAACGTCTATTTATTTATGAACATAACAATATTGTGTAAAAGTAAAGTGGCATGGTGCAAATAGAATGCCACATATTAGTTCAGTGAACATGGTTAAAAAAATCTAATATTCAACAAACTAAGATACAGTATATTCTGTGAACTGTTTAAT
This sequence comes from Somniosus microcephalus, assembly GCF_052327205.1. Lineage (NCBI taxonomy): Eukaryota > Metazoa > Chordata > Chondrichthyes > Squaliformes > Somniosidae > Somniosus > Somniosus microcephalus. The sequence continues at coordinate 224,812,811 of NC_140990.1, forward strand.
TTCTGTGTTACTGTGATCTGACTGAAATAAGTACAGGAATACCAAACTGACTAAGCTAATATGTTACACAGTAAGTTGAACTGGTTTTCATTCAATTGTGTTAAGCCTATGGGTATAATTAAGTCCTATTATAATGAGAGAGGCTGTTTTCATTGGCAGTAATTCTGATGCGTTGTGTTGATCCTATTTACCTGTGTGAATAGTACAATTTGTGCAGGCAGCAACCTCTGATTTATGCTAGTAAGTTACAGTTTATTTAGTAGTATACCAATAATGATACAGTGGTCATTGTCAGGAAATGCCAAAGAAACTACTCATAACTATTTTAGTCAGTACCTGAAAATTACTCCTCTAGTATCTTGAAAGGAAATGCCAACTCAATGCCACCCAACCCCACCCATTATCTCCAGCTAGTGCCTGACTTCATAACTGAACTTACAGTTCAAGGGAAGGATTGTGAAATCACCCCATAAATATGGTTAGCATTTTGTAATTCTCATTTTATTATTTTTTATTTAACAGTTTGTGAAGAAGAACATTGTGAACTGCATTATTTCTACAAAATACCAATGATTCAATTGGTGAATTACAAAGTGAAAATCATCATACTGGGGCAAAAATGAAGACTGGCTCTTTCCAGAATAAAACTGGAGTCAAAATGATGGCTGTATACAACAGGTGGACTGATTAAAATTGCACATCTTTTCAACTGTTTAGTTCTAGGTTTATTGTGGTATAAAGCAAGTTAGCTGACAGAAAAAAAATTACCTGCCATAAAATGGGTATTTGATTAGAAATTCACAGTAGAGATGACTAATAGTCTACACCATGCATTAATTTAATATCTTAAGAGGCAACTTCTTCAAGGACGTCGTATGATTTTTAAATTCATTGGCTCCTCATCCAAAATGTGAATCATCTTATTTATCTGTCATTCTTTTTGTGCAATGAACCAGGAAGGCGTTTCTCAGTGACAACAATGGTGAAGATATCTTTTGTGCGCTACTATAGCGAAATTGTATGCTGGCTCTTTATAAATTCATTTATGATTTTGCTACACCTAATGCACAGGAGAAGCCTTCCCCAGTATAATTTAAAGTCAACATCATTGTAATCATTTTTTAAATTCATTCTCGGGATGTGGCCATCACTGATAAAGCCGACATTTATTGCCCATCTCTAGTTGCCCTGAGAAGGCGGTGGGCAATGTTCCCTCTAATTTTTTTTGGCCCAGGCGGCCCCTATAAGGGCCTGAGCAGGGCCATTCAAAATTTTGCGCATGCGCGGTTTTTCTATTTAAAAGCCGGTTCACCGGCTGCATGGGACCTGCAGAACGCTGCACGGTCGCGCAGTTTAAAAGGAACATTGGTGGTGGGCCTACTTCTTGAAACATAGAAACATATAAGATAGGAGCAGGAGTAGGCCATTTGGCCCCTCAAGCCTGTTCCACCATTTAATGAGATCATGGCTGATCATCCAAATTCAGTACCCTGTCCCTGCTTTCTCCCCATACCCCTTGATCCCTTTAGCCTTAAGAAATATATCTAACTCCTTCTTGAATATATTTAATGAATTGGCCTCTACTGCCTTCTGTGGTAGAGAATTCCACAGGTTCACCACTCTCTGGGTGAAGAAATTCCTCCTCATCTCAGTCCTAAATGGCTTACCCCTTATCCTTAGACTGTGACCCCTGGTTCTGGACTCCCCTGCCATCGGGAACATCCTTCCTGCATCTAGTCTGTCCAGTCCTGTTAGAATTTTATAAGTTTCAATGAGATCCCCTCTCATTCTTCTAAACTCTAGCAAATATAAGCCTAATCGCCCCAATCTCTCCTCATAGCGGTTTGATAAAACTGAGTGGCTTGCTTTGGAGGGCAGTTAAAATTCAAACATTGGAGTCCATATAAGCCGGACTGGGTAAGAACAGAAGGTTTCCTTCCCCAAAGGACTTTCATGAACCAGTTGGGTTTTTGTGACAATCCGATAGCTTCATGATCACTTACTGAAGTCAGCTTTTATTCCAGATTTTTAAAAAACTGAATTTAAATTCTCAAATTGCCATGGTAGGATTTGAACTCACATTCTCTGGATTATTAGTCAAGACCTCTGGATTACTAGTCCTGTAACATAAGCACTATGCTGTACCCTGCCGTCTAATTGAATAGAGTGTCCATTAATAAAGTCACAGAGCAAAACACATTTGTTTCAAAATAAATTGAAAAAATAAATCATGTAGCATGTATAATAAAGTGTCACAGCAATGTAAAAACACAATAACACACTCTTAGCATACACTGAACTGCTAATACATACTATTTTCTTTTAAAACATCTGGAAATGCACAGCATCAACAACAACTTGCATTTATATAGCGCCTTTAACAGTAAAATGTCCCAAGGTGCTGCACAGAAGCATTATCAAACTAAATTTGACACCAAGCCACATAATGATATATTAGGACAGATGACCAAAAGCTTCAACAAAGAGGTAGGCTTTAAGGAGCGTTTTAATGGAGGAAAGAGAGCTAGAGAGGCGGAGAGGTTTAGGGAGGGAATTCCACAGCTTAGGCCCTAGGCAGCTGAAGGCACGGCTACCAAAGGTGGAACGATTAAAATCAGGGATGCTCAAGAGCCCTATGGCTGGGGAAACTTTTTTTTAATAAGACTGATCTATTCTAAAGAAAGAGATGAGGAGGTAAAGATCAAGATGGCAGGTATGCTGGCTATTTTCACAAATTGATAGCATTTGGGCTTGATAGCCTACAAATACTGTATATTTCAGAAAGCTGAGAAGATGTAAATGGTTATATATTTCACAGTTCATCTCAGTCAGACATACAAAATGGCATCAGAAAGACAGAAGGTAAATCAGACATGGCTCTGAAATGAGAGGGAAAACTGTTGAATATGAATGGGTGAATCCATCATAAAACTTGGGAAGATAACTAATGTCTGAACTTGTTGTGCAGTGTTCAGACCAGAAGGCTCTGGAATTGTCAGAAGGAAGGTGTGACCATGTTCTTAAAGTTTGCTTTAAACTTATTATCCTATTGTCACACGTATCCCCAAATATTGGTCTTGCATATTTGAAAAATCAATACTCTAGGCATGGAAGTAATGATGTACGGTAAAAATGACATAGCTTGAATTTAATTTTACTTGGGCTATGAGCTTGATTTATGTCAGACAGGAACAGATTGTTGTCAGAGGGCTTTGCAATGAGATGATGCCACACACATAGATTTGCCCCATTAAAATTCTGGTAGATAATCACGAAGGTGAATGATTGGAGTCCAGGTATTGAAATTTCCACCATGGCTGACCTTAGATATATTAATAAGCCCAAAAAGATGAATTTATGAAAGGAACTGACTCATTTGAAGCACACATGTAAATCTCATAAACAGACAACAGCAACAAGCAGAACCCAGAGGGTCACCCCATTTTGTACTATAGGCCTGCGCCCACTCGGAGCTAAATTGAACAGATTCTACATAGGACTTTTGCAGTCAGAGGAGGCTTTTATCCATCAGTCTGGGCTATATTTGAATCTAGGTTCCAGAGGTGAAAGGTCAGTGACAAATCCAATGTACTGTACCACCCAGTTCCTGAGCTACCTTTCCTTTTTTAAAATTTATACTGAGAATTTGAAAAAAATGATTTTTCGTACGAACAATGAAAGTGGAACAAAATAGGTTGCAACTAGTGTAAGAATGTTACCATTATTCATGTTTGGACGAAACTTTGAATAAAAGTTTTACATTTAAAAAGATTTTAATAATAGGTTCTACTTAAATACACTAAGTACTGTTACACAGATATTTGGAAAAGATGCAAATACGAAAATATAAAACTTTAATATTCCTTGGTGTTCACTATAAAAAGCCACAAGCTAAACAACTGCTCTCCCATATTACTTGCAGAGATCTGTTTAAGTAACTGTATTATCTATGCATCTACCTACTGGCAGTGAGTGAGGGGTTATTTATTTATTTTCTATCCCAATAAAAAACACATTTAGCTCATTGTTCCTGAGCGATCTCTTACAAACATCTTTCAAAATTATTTCATGGCAGATGAGCAACCCTCCCCCACTTTCACACCCTTACAATAGTGAGGAGAGAAGTTACGAGAAAGTTCTTTATGCAGAGGGTTGTTGGCGCATAGAATGCTTTGTCACAGGGAGCTGTTGAGTCAGAGACCTTTGTTCATATTTGAAGCAAGAAAGATACAAGGCAATGCAGAGAGAGTGGGGCAGTGGGACTACTTTTGGATTGCTCTAGCAAAGAGCTGGCACAAATAAATTGGCCAAATGGCCTCCTTCTGTGCTATAAACATCTATGATTCTATGTCCATTCCACTTCAGACATCCCACTTCAAAGTGTCACAAGAAGATAAAAGAAAAAGACAATAATTTCATGCTGGTTATTTGTGACTTAAGGTCTTTGATAAGGTGCCACATAAGAGACCCATTACAAAGGTCAAGACATGTGGAGTTAGGGGCCAGATAGAAGAATGGATTGAAAGATGGCTAAAAAACAGAGAGTAGGGGGTCGATTTTAACTCAGGTGCGGGGAATTGTCGGGTTCCCCGAATTTAGTGTTTCCCACACGAATCCAAATGGGTCTGTGAGATTGATGCAATTTTAACTCAATTGGCCAATTGATTTCCAACGTGTGGGAAGCCTTGGCAATTGAGTATTTCCAGTCAGAAAGTCGCAGAATATGACGTCATCATTGCTGCTGCTTTTAAGGTCCACAGCAAGCCTTGCTTCTTCTGCAGGCTTCCAAACTTTACCATTAGGATGGCACAGGAGCCTACAGGAGCAACGGCCAGTGGGAGGGCAAGAGCTGCCCCCAAATTTGATGAGGCTTCACTCCAGGCATTGCTGGATGGTGCTGGGGCCCACAGGGAGGTCCTGTTCCCTTCTTCAGGGAGGAAGAGGCCTCCCAGTCAGACCAAGGCTGTGTGGCTACAGGTGGCTGGTGAAGTCAACTCCTTGGGGCTCACACGGCGCACCTGGATGCAGTGCAGGAAAAGATTCCATGACCTTCATCGCACTGGAAAAGTAAGTACTGTATGAAGTTTCCATCACCCTCAATCTGATCCCCATTGCCTTTACTCACCAGCACTCAGCTTCAGCAATCTCTTCCTCCACATCCCACTTGATACTCACATCCATGCATCCTTACCCATTCCCTCTCTCTTTATGCTCACATTCACATAACTATTCCATCATGCAGCCCTCACACTCCCTATCACTCTGATGCTTTGAACACAACTGACAACTTGCAACCTCACTCCATCTTTGTCTCCTTCTAAGTATCTATGCTATGCAATCGCTGCACTCACTCCTTCATTCTCACTCAACCTCCACTTGTCTCCCTCATTGCAGGAAAAGAGAGCTCACAACAGGAGAGAGCGAGCCAGGACAGGAGGAGGGCCGCCTTCATTAGCCCAGTTCACCCCCTGGGAGGAAGCTGACCTGGAGATTGTCGAGGCTGACAGAGATGTGGAAGTTGGGGAAGGACAGACAGGTGCATCCTCGCAAGCTGGTGACAGAATAGTTTTCCATCTCTCTCATTGGCATTGCATGAGTCGCTGATAATGATTCTGAAGCTACATCATATGGACTTATGATCATCTGCAAAATGCAATGTGCATGTAACCTTGGCATCACATCTCTAACTTTTTCCTTGACTCCCCAGTGGACCATCGAGAGCCCTCATCCCCACTGTGCAGGAGGAAGAGTCTGAGAAGCCAGACTCCTCAGAGGAATCTGCAACCTCTGAGGGCGCAGCGTCAGCAGAAATAAGCGCACTCAGCACCAGCGCAGACACTCACACCTCGGTGGGTCCTTCAGGACATAGAGTAGAGTTGTCACCTGGTGTATCACAGCTCACATGTGAGCATCAGCAGATTGTGGAGACAGGGACAGCAGTGGAGAGTCCTCGTCTGAGGGCGCAGGACTCTGCCAGCTCAGCTCAGCTGCATGTCGAACTTCTGCCTCTGGGTCCATCCATAAGTTCAGAGGTGATGGAACTCCATGCACAGATGCAGGAGTCTCTGGCAGGTTTTGTCTCCAGGGTCGCTGCGAGTGTGGAGCGAATGGAGGAGTCCATAGCGAACATGAGCAGAGCCTTTGTGGAGTCAGTGGCGCATGAACGCATCAACACGGAAAGGATGGCTACCTACGTGGAAATGATTGCTGCCTCCGTGGTAAGGCTGGCTACCGTAGAGGAGAGGATGGCTACGGTAGAGGAGAGGAGGGCTACGGTAGAGGAGAGGAGGGCTACGGCCATGGAGGAGGTTAGTCGCCAGGGTATGGAAAACATGGTGAGTGTTCAGAATAGAATGACATCTCTTGAGGAGTGATGGGCATCTATTGACAGAGAAACCAGACCTTCATGGAAGTCCTTCTGATTAGGACTGCTATTGCAGATACGGGTCCCCATGGCCCCCCTGATGTGCAGCAAGGTGCTCTCAAGCCACTTGCAGGCACTGAGGGGGACCTGACCCATGAGAGGGAGGTTGGTGGCAGACCTCAAGGAAGTGGGGGCTCCTCTCCAAGCGCTCACACTTCCATGCCACTGCAGAGCCCTCGGTCAGAGACCCGCCAGAGTCCACACCCAACTGAGATAGACGTCTCAACTTCTGCACAGCTGCAGGAGCAGCAGACTACTGAGGAGCCCTCACAGGCTCGCCACCCCAGAGGATGCCCGCCAAAGGTGTAAAGACAGAAGCAGCAGGAAAGTGAGCAAGAAGCCTCCACATCTGCTGAAGCCACAGGGGAACCACTACGTAGGAGCACACGTAAGAGGAAAATAATGCACAAATAGTCACAAGGGTAGTCACTTGGGTGAAATGTTGTGTATTTTGTAAAAGTGCCATCAGTTGTTTGTTTTGCATAAAAATTCTGATGGCAACTGCTGCAGTTCTGGCGTGTGTCATTTTGCGAATGGGGCTGGAAGTCCTCTAATGCCAAGAAGGGAAAGAAAAAAAGGTCTCCCATGCTTCTGGTAGATGTCTCAGTTGAGGAAGCGCTGAGTGAGGGTGGCAAGAGGGGTTTCGCAGGAGGTCACACTGGAGAAGTGTGTGAGGCTCCAACCTTCCACAGGTGTGGTTAAGCCTGGTAAAAGTTGCCCCAGGCCTGAGACAACAAAGTCCTGCCACCTGCAAATGATGACTGATCAAATATCCTCTTTAATGGTTGACCTGCAGCTGATAGTCAGCAAGCCAATAGTGCTCACGCCAGGTTTCACAGGCATGATCCCCACCAGGCATGTTTTACGTGGGAAAAGGGTTAAACAGGGATCCGAGCTGAGACTGTTGTTGTTTACCACATATATAAATAATTTGGACTCAGAAGTTGGAGGTACAGTGCCAAAATTTGCAGATGATACCAAATATGGGGTATAGCTAATAATGTAGAGAACTGCACCAAAATAAAGGAAAACATAAACAGGCTTTCAGAGTGGGTGGATTAATGGGAAATTAAATTAAATCTAGTGAAGTGTGAGGTGGTTCATTTTGGTAGGAGGAATAAGGGGGCCACTTACTCCTCGAAAAGTAAGAAACTAAATGGGGTAGAGGAGCAAAAAGATCTGGAAATACAAATACATATTGATGTGCCTCAATAATCCCGAGACTCGATGTTAGCGGAACAAAACAAGGCTTTTATTAACTTAGAAGATAACACGCAGTGGAGAGAGGTATCTTCCATCTGGAGCTCTGCAGTACTGGATATGAGGCCAGACTGAGCTGGCTTACATAGAGGCCAGGTATGGGCGGAGCCCTACACACAACACATTCCATACATTCCAATATACAATACAATGGTGAGGAGAAACCTGAAACCAACCACAGTCACAGGCAATACAATGGTGAGGGGAAACCTGAAACCAACCACAGTCACAGGCAGTGATGAATGGAATATTTCATCACACATAAATCACTAAAAGTAGCAACACAATCAACAGCACAGAACAGGTCATTGGGTCCAACTGACCTAAGCCTGTATTTATACTCTACACACGCTTGTACCTGGTAATGTTAATTTTATGTAAGAACCTTGGTTAAACCACACTTGGAATACTGTGAGCAGTTCTGGCCTTCATAATACAACAGGTATATTGAAGTACTGGAGAAAGTGTAGAAAAGATTTACAAGGATTTTACCAGAATTGAACGGGTACAACTATCAGGAAAGATCGAGCAGGTTGAACCTGAAACGTTAACTCTGTTTCTCTCTCCACAAATGCTGCCTGACCTGCTGAGTATTTCCAGCATTTTCTGTTTTTATTTCAGATTTCCAGCATCCGCAGTATTTTGCTTTTGTATAGGGAGCCAGAACTCCACTTACATGGCACCACATATTGATGCTTTATTGCAACCGTGCCACAGTATTGCCCCATGAAAGTTGACTGCATTGATCTGGGCTCCTCCATTGTAGGGTCTGCTCAGTTACACAACCCAATTGGTCACCACATATAGACAAGACAAGGTGTTATTGCACTCCTGCTGTTTAAAGCCTTTTAACACATGTCAAACAGGATATAAAATCTGGAAAACAAACAAATCCAATACTCAATAGTTTCAACTTTGTATAGATTTGGAAAATAAGTAACGAGGATTAAAGACGAGAAGTAATTTTCAGTTGTTTCTGAAAAATAACTGGATTTCAGATGATTTGCAGTATATAGAATTCTCTCCCGGAAAACTGCAAACCCAATGATTGGCGACCTCACCTGGATCTTACCACCGGACCGACTGAAAGGTTCAGGTGTAGTAATCGCTGGGATAATACTGTGCAAATAAGCTTTACTCCCTTCCCCAAAGTATCACAATTCAGAACCTCTGAAGTTTACTGAAGAATCAGTTATCAATACCTTACCTGTTTCCAAAAGCGAGGCTCAGCAGTTCAAGTAAACGCAATCAATCGGGACGGACTGGAGTAGAGAGTTGGATGAACGTCTTACACCGTCACAGAAACGCTTTCATGTCGTGATTTGTGTCCGAGCTACTACACACATTCCATGTAAAGACCATACATGTGTTACCTTGTAGCTGTCTAATAGATAGCAGCAGTGCCCCTGTTTTGTCTGTGTTGCTGGGTCACAGTAAATGTTGCTAAACGCATGTGGTGCAATACTGCATTAGTAATCTGTTGAGAACCAGTTCCCCCAGACAGGTGCAGGAAGCTGCGGGGGTGGGAGGGTGTAGTGAGAGGGCATGATCCGCCTCTGAATTGTCTTGCGTGTGTTTGATGAGGAAAGAGGAGCACCACCTCCACAATTTGATGGTTTCACAACTCTGCGCCTGAAGTTTTCAAGGTTACAGGTGTTTTAATCCAATCATTTCCCACAACAAAAAGGGGGCAGCTATAAAGAAAGAATGCAATGTCAGAAGGTTTTTAGGTCGAGGTCAAAGTTTAGTTTGGATCTCATGCTAATTTCTTGTTCATAATAAGTCACTTAATTCGCAGTAAATTTATGTAAGAGCGTGTCGCTAATGACAACATCACACTTAGTTTGAAGAAGTGGATAGTTTACTTTTCTTCAAGGAGTTCCTTTGCCACTCAGATTGGCATGTCGTAAATGAATGGATTTAAGGGACCTAGTGCTGAACTCCCGAGATGATTGAAAACCAGGCGTGGAGAACACTCCACTGTATCTGCAACACCGATACTCTTTGAATGTAATCACCCTCGAACAGTTTTAAATCTCATCAGTGTATTTTGAATGACCAATCTCTCATGATTCACCATTATCATAGTATTTTGCTAATAAAATATTGGCGGTTTAGATTTTTATTTTTCACCGAGACAGAATAGGGAGAGGGGAACTAATTCTCTAGGAAACGAGCTACCAGGTGGAAGTCTCCTGTCAAAGCTGTTATTTCGTATCCCCTGCACCTTCTGTACTCAATATGCTGCGATACATTACATGGCCACAGCGGCATGGTAACCTCCAGCCCGCTGAAGTGGAATCCTGGGAACTCGTGCTAAGTTAGCATTAAAAACAATTCCTGGTCAATACTTTACTCTGTTGTGGATGGACATCAGAAACGTTGTAAAGACCCCTTCCAACTACAAATGAAGTCCTATCTTTAAACTGTGTTCGGCTCTGATTGATTTACTGTCAGTTTGATGTTATTATTGTATATATATATATGTAACAATCCAGTCATCAGTATGTTATTGGAATTTGACAGTATGTAGTAAACGATTTAAAAACAGCATAACAAGAAATAGGCACATTATTTATTCTCCAACGTTGTTTTTAATTTGAAATTTTCACTTTGTTTTGAAATATGTTTATTAATACAAAGGTATGTGGGGATTTATTCTTTCGAAGGTACATATAAGTTATTTCAATTGCATGTATGTGTACTGAAGTGATGATGAAACTTGTCTGTAGGCGCACCTGGACAGTTTTATCACCCACCGAATCCCAAAGGATTATTATTTGACCTGGTCAGATCACCTTTGCTTTGTGGCTGAGAAATATTGTACGGAACGGTAAAGGTCTTGACACGTTCGGAAAGCTGATAAAAAAATTACTCGGCTATAAAGTCGATTGAAAAGTCAATCTACAATAACACTTTAACATGTATTGGGGCAGTTGTTGTGTGGTTTATTAACAAGGTTTCTGTAGGACCGAAACATTAAACGTACGTTTGAAGGGTAAAGCACCTTCTCAGCAATCTGGAGAGGCAGTACACCAGCTCTCGACAATACACGGCCCTGTAACATTGTTCAACCTGAACATGTTCACAGTGGTACGATAGCAAAATACTGCAGATGCTGGAAATCCGAAATAACAACAGAAATTGCTGGAAAAACTCAGCAGGTCAGGCAACATCCGTGGAGAGAAATTTGAGTTGATGTTTCGGGTCGAAACCCTTCTTCAAAACTGGAAAGAAAAGAAAATAGATCGAAGGCAGGGCTGCGATGAACAAAAGAAGTAAAAGAGACAATAAAAGGTATTCGAAACCAGACTAGATGGTAATAGGCCCGTGGAGACAAAAGACAGCTGAGATTAGGTGTGAAGTGTACTGGTAGGATAGGAGACAGCTGCCAGGTGGGAGAAAGAAACAAAAGGAAAGGGGGGGAGGGGGGGTGGAGAAGACCTAAAACAAAGGGGTGGAAAAAATTTTAAGTAAAAAAGTAATAGGGGCCGAGGTTATGATCTGAAATTGTTGAACTCGATATTGAGTCCGGAAGGCTGCAAAGTGCCTAATCGGAAGATGAGGTGCTGTTCCGAGTTTACGTTGAGCTTCCGTGGAACAATACAAGAGGCCAAGGACAGTGAGGTCCGAGTAGGAATGGAGCGGTGAATTAAAATGACAGGTGACCGGAAGCTCGGGGTCACCCTTACGAACTGAACGGAGGTGTTCCGCAAAGCGGTCACCCAATCTGCGTTTGGTCTCCCCAATGTAGAGGAGACCGCATCGTGAGCAGCGAATACAATAATAATAATAATAATCAACTTTATTGTCATTGTTAGTGCACAAGTGCAGTACAACGAAATGTAGGCTTGCGGCTCCCGAGAGTGTACATTTTGATTAAGACATTTAACATTCAACATTCATTTGGCTTGTAATACATAAACATAAACATAATAAAGTGCATTGGCAGATGTGCAGGCTTTAGAGCTTATTTGTAGAGTTCAGTAGGATGACAGCCCTGGGAAAGAAGCTGTTCCTAAATCTGGTCGTTCAGGTGCGAATGCATCTGTAGCATCTCCCAGATGGCAGGGGGGCGAACAAACTGTGGCTGGGGTGGGTAGGGTCTTTGATGATGGTCAGTGACCTCCGTAAACAGCGTTTCTGGTAGATGTTCTCTATGGTCAGTAGCCGGGTGCCAGTAATGTGTTGGGCAGTTTTGACTACCCGCTGCAGGGCTTTCCGGTCATAGGAGCTACAGCTGCCATACCACACTGTGATACAGTTCATCAGGATGCTCTCTATTGTGCAGCGGTAAAAGTTAGAGAGGATCAGGGGTGACAGGTTGCATCCCTTCAGCCTCCTTAGGAAATATAGGCGCTGCTGGGCCTTCTTCACCAAAGAGGAGGTATTGAGGGACCAGGAGAGGTCTTCCGTGATGTGGACTCCGAGGAACTTAAAGCTGTCCACCCTTTCCACCACAGCCCCATGGATGTGGATGGGGGTGTGACTTCCGCCTTTAGACTTCCTGAAGTCCACAATGATTTCCTTGGTTTTCTTGATGTTAAGGGCCAGGTTGTTATCGGCGCACCACTTCACGAGATGCTGGACCTCCTCCCTGTAGGCTGACTCATCGTTGTTGGTGATCTGGCCTACCACCGTGGTATCATCCGCAAACTTGATGATGGTGTTGGAACCATGAACAGCCACACAGTCGTGGGTGAAGAGGGAGTAGAGGAGGGGGCTCAGCACACAACCTTGTGGGGCCCCTGTGTTCAGGGTCGGGGGGGTGGGGGAGGTGTGGTTACCTAATTTGACAGACTGGGGTCTGTTTGTTAGGAAGTCCAGGGTCCAGTTGCAAAGGGAAGTGTTCAGGCCAAGAGTGTGGAGTTTGGTGGCCAGCTTGTTGGGGACGATAGTGTTGAATGCTGAGCTGTAGTCTATGAACAGCATTCTGATGTAGGTCTCTTTACCGTCTAAGTGTTTCAATGCAGAATGTAGAGCAGTTGTGATTGCATCCTCCGTTGATCTGTTTGCACGATAGGCAAACTGGTGTTGGTCAAGAGAGGCGGGAACACTGGCTTTGATGTGAGCCAGGACTAGTCTCTCGAAACACTTCATTATGATGGGTGTGAGCGCGACAGGTCGATAGTCGTTCAGACACGTCACAGCCGTTTGCTTTGGTACAGGAATAATGGTAGCGGTCTTGAAGCATGTAGGGACTACTGCCTGGGCCAATGACAGATTGAAGATGGCGGTGAAGACATCAGCCAGCTGATCAGCACATTCCTTGAGTACCCGTCCAGGGATGCTATCAGGTCCAGCAGCCTTGCGTGTGTTCACTCCGCGTAGAACACCCCTTACGTCGGAGGTCGACAGAGTGAGCACCTGGTCTTCCGGGGGTGGCAAGGCTTTGGTAGTCGGCTCCCTGTTGCCCCTGTCAAAGCGAGATACTAGATACTAGATACAGTATACTAGATTGCAAGAAGTACAAGTAAATCGCTCTTTCACCTGGAAGGGGTGTTTGGGGCCCTGGACAGTGGGAAGGGGGGAGGTATAGGGGCAGGTGTTACATCTCCTGCGCTTGCACGGGAAGGTGCCAGGCGAAGGGGAAGGGCTGTTTTGGGTGATAGAGGAGTGGACTAGGGTGTCTCGGAGGGAGTGGTCCCTACAGAATGCTGAAAGAGGAGGAGAGGGGAAGATGCGTTTGGTGGTGGGATCACTTTGGAGGCAGCAGAAATGGCGGAGGATGATCCGTTGAATGTGGAGGCTGGTGGGGTGAAAGGTGAGGACAAGGGGAACCCTATCGTTGTTCCGGGAAGGAGGGGCAGGGGTGAGGGCAGAAGTGTGGGAGATAGAACGGACATGGTCGAGGGCCGTGTCAACCACGGTAGAGGGGAATCCTCGGTTGCGGAAAAAGGAAGACATGTCGGAAGCACTGGTGTGGAAGGTGGCATCGTCGGAGCAGATACGGCGGAGACGGAGAAACTGGGAGAATGGAATAGAGTCCGTACAGGAGACGGGGTGGGAGGAAGTGTAGTCCAGGTAGCTGTGGGAGTCAGTGGGCTTGTAGTGAATATTGGTCGATAACCTATCCCCAGAGATGGAGACGGAGAAGTCGAGGAAGGGAAGGGAAGAGTCAGAGATGGACCATGTGAGAAGGTGAGGGAAGGGTGGAAATTGGAGGCAAAGTGAATGAAATTGTCTAGTTCGGGGCGAGAGCAGGAAATGGCACCGATACAGTCATCAATGTATCGGAAAAAGAGGTGAGGGAGGGGACCTGAGTAGGACTGGAACAAAGATTGTTCCACATAGCCCACGAAAAGGCAGGCATAGCTAGGACCCATGCGGGTACCCATAGCAACACCTTTGATTTGGAGGAAATGAGTGGAGTTAAAGGAGAAGTTGTTCAATGTGAGAACAAGTTCAGCCAGGCGGAGGAGGGTGGTTGTGGATGGGGACTGGACGGGCCTCTGTTCAAGGAAGAAGCGGAGCGCCCTCAGGCCATCCTGGTGGGGGATGGCTCTGGGATAAAAGGAGCGTGATAGCAAAACTCGGCTGTTTCCCTTCTCCTGTTTGGCTTTGATGCATATTATATACCGAACGCTGTAAACATTAATGATCAGGTCAATTTGAGTGATGAAGCATTACACAATCGTTCAAACGGCTCGTTACCACCTCTCTAATTTCTCGCGATTATTAAAAATCAGATTTTCTTCTGAATTTAAGTACCGAAGACAGCACAAACACCAACCGAGCTGTTTAGTATGTGAAATGTTTTCCATTAGGTTACCTTCTACGTTCTGATTTGAAGCCCCAGGTATTTTAACCCTGACTTTCAAAAGAAAACAAAATCTCTTAGCAGCCCGCCCCGCTTCCTTTGACGTTAACACCTGCCCATAAATACCACAGAATCCAACGCCAACGCCTGCCTGTTTGAGTAAGCTGTGTGGTACACCAGAGAGAGAACATTGGGCACAGCCGGGGAGATAACATACTCAATTCAGCCTTTTTATACCGAGACACCGTGGACACCCAGACTCCACTATCCCAACCCCAGTAAGTACTTTCGACCTGAGAATTCCGGGAATCCGGATCGTGTTCCGGCTAACTACCCTGACAGGATTTCCAGCTGTGTTCTTTCTCGCTTTGCACAAGTTAGCAGCAATTCAAAGGGGACTGGAATCTCAATCACGAATGTGGAGGTGGGCGCCTATCATGGGGCATTTTCCCACACAGTTTCTTACACTGCCGCCCACATAGGAAAAAATGTTGTTTGTTTTTAACAAGAAGAAAATTGTAATAAAGAAGAAATGATCGCTTAATGATCTGCCTGTTCGTCCCAGAATTCTTCCCTTCACTGGCTTATGTAAAGGGTCGCAACGGACTCTTTATCGGCGCGTCCTGCGAATGTTGACGTGTAAAGGAATATTATTTGTAGTATTTCTTTGCAAATAGTTTGAAATTCAGTTGTACGCCCTGCAGTCATTCAATTTAGTAGCTAGCTAGGGATCCTTACATTAGATACTCGTTACATTAGAATATTTACATCCGCAAGATGCTGCAATGCTCCAAAGCCGTGGGACTTCTGAAGAAAGTGGGAGGTTTGCATGTATGAATTTGTAAGCACTTGGCAGGATGGCAAGATGCTGAGAGAAGGTCAATACTGTAAATGCCTCGTTTAAAGCTGTGACGTTGAATTTGCTCAGTAGTGTTGCACAGTAACCATAAGCAACATAGTAAATTTTTATATATAATCAACATGATTCAGTTGTTATATATATGTTGGCCCAGAAATGGCTGGAGCAGCGCATCTGGCAGCGAGCACTGTGAATTGGATCTTTTTCTTAACCTTCAGGTTGTAATGGCCCTGAAATTGCAGTCGGTGGCGTAGCTATGGAGTACGCCGCCGGCCTCCGAACGAAATCCGCACTTACCTGGTGCAAGGCCCCAAACGAAAACTTGCTCTGAAATGCTGCCGAGTTGTGCGCAGCGTAGTGGCCCACAGATCCCAGGGGCGCATCTCTGTGCGTAAGCGTACCTGGTATCACGTGGGGCGGTGCGCCTTTCACTAGCCAATCAAGAAATGGAAATCTCCGATGCCTGACATCAATCAAATTTTAAATTAAATGGTGTGAATATTTGACAAGTGCAGTACTTGGCTTTAAAAAGCACAGGGAATACTTTGGAGTAAGTACAGTTATTTACTGGAAGACTCTGCAAGATTTAAAAAAAATTAAAACATCTCATCCCTCAAACCACAGCTGCCTGGTAGGTTGATACACGCCACTTTTATGTATTTGTTTTAAATTATTTATTTATACATTTTTCTCATCCCCCACTTACGCTGTGCAAACAGGCTCCTGCGCCTGTTTGTACCAACCATAAATTTTTCCAGCATAATTGCTGCGCAGTTGGTGGGCAATTAGCCCAAATGAGAAGTTGACAGCCACAGCAGATGATCTGTCTAGTCAGAACTTGATAGATCGCAAGTTTGGGATTTAGCACATGCGGAAATCCTGAACTTGGGGTCAATTTCAAAGGTGGTATGATTGCAAATTCTGCCCCATTATTTTTGTGGAGCAAATTGCTGGAAATGCAAATTGATAACAAGGTCAATGGGCCATCTGGGACCTCCTGAATGTTGGGTCCAATGGTCTATCTCCTTAACCAATTAAATTTAAGGATAGAGAAAGAAACAGAGGAATGACAGGGAAGGAAATAGGGTAAATTAGAATCAAATTAGACATAGAAAGAGAGGGAGAGAAAGTTTGGATTGAGAGAAAGAGAAAAAAAGAGACAGAAAGGAAAAGTAAGAAAAAATGTTAAAACTTAAAATGTAAAAACTTCTCAGAACAACTTACTACCTGCAGGAGTGAGACTTTACAGTTTCTGGGCCTCCAAGGTTGCGTTTCATGTCAGGACCATAAATCACATCATTAACTGGGTCCTTACAACATGAAATACCAGCCCTAAATGTCTGTGGCATGATTCATTTGTATTTACTGTGCAAATCCAGCAATGTCTTGACACTCATGGGATGATTGACGGCAATATCTCGTTTTTGCGAGGCTAATGGCAGAGCGGCACAAATCGTCCAGCAAGTTGTGGTGATTCACAACTCATGGCATATCTCTTCCTCACCACAAATTGCTGTTTTTTTTATGCACTAATAATGGCAGCTGCCATGAACTCACTATTATTTATCCAGCAATTTCTGGGCCATTGTATTATTATTCTTTAGAGCATAATCTGATTGTAGAGGCAGTCCTATCTATCTCTAATTTTCTAGATAGATGTTAACAGGATAAATATATCATGATTTAAGATTTGAACATTCACACATTCCACATTACCAGTATTGGTCATCCTAGCAACTCTGAGTCATGCCACTCCAAAAGTGGGGACTTATAGTTTGATGTGAGAAATGTTGTCAAGTAGCTCATTTTTTGACTACATCTTTATCTGACTAGATGTACAAATCTAGAGCAGCATCAGTTATCTGCCACATCTTTCAAACTGCAAACGTGAAAATGGGGGCTTGGAACTAAAAATCAGAGACAAATGGTCAAAAGGAGGGCATCTGTATTTCACTATAGATTGTACTATGAATATTCAATTGACTTAATTTTTTTTGTACTAGTAGTGGATCTCCAGTGGTATTGCTTACACTAAGTCAGAGGATACATAGCTTTATATAGACAGGAGCATTACATCATGCAATGCACAACGTATCATTCTTCTGCTCAGATGGAACTGTGCATACTGTGGCATGTCCCACCACAAGGTCAAATGTCTGTAAATAGGCAAATTGTTTCTCTGTAGATTGACAACTGCCTGTAAATTCTTGGATGCTTCTCAAGGTAAGAAAAAAAAGGTTGAATTGTTTATATGCAAGTTTTTGTGTTGTATTTGGCCCTGATTGGTTAAAATTATGCATCCATAAAAGAGCAACAAATTTCAACTGTAGAGTCAAAAGTGAGAACCAACTACTAAATATGCATGAAAAGAAAAAATGAAGCTAAAGCAACAACAACTTGCATGTCCCAAGGTACTTTACAAATAGGTGTATGAAAAACAGACACCAAATAAAGAAAAGAGAGAATACGAGGGGTGACCAAAAGTTTGGTCCAAGGAATGGGTTTTGAGGAGATTTTTAAAGGAGGAGGAACAGATGGAGGGTTTGGGAAAGGGAATTCCAGCGGGTAGGATACAGGTGGCTGAAGGCTCTGTCACCAATGATGGTGAGATGAAGTAAGAGGTGAGATTCAAAAGGCTGGAGTCGGGAACAGTGTCGGGGGTGGGGGGGTGGAAGGGGGGAAATAGGACTGGAAGAGATTGCAGAGTAGGGAGGGGTGAGTCCATGGATAAATTTAAAGATAAAGATGAGGAGGTAGAGTTTCTGCTTCACCCAAATTTGGCCAAACCAATGTAAAAGATGAAGGAATTTTAAGCGCAAGTTACATCCAGTGCAAATCAAGTTTCCGCAATCTTTTATGCTGGTTTAAAAAAAGACAGTGTGTATTTGCAACACCAAAGTTCTGATTGGTCTCCTTGGATGACAAGACCAGATTTCTGATTGGTCTCCTTGGAGGACAAGACATACCCAGCAGTTTTTCTGGAATGTGTAATTAGGTCTTGCCTGCCTGGGTAATCAAATACTTTGCAATGTGTAATTTGATCAATTCATTCTGACTGCCAGGCTCCAGACAAAACTCACAGTACTGCTTTCAGTGAACAGACAGGGCTCACCCTCATGGGTTAGGACCTTCTCTTCCACCCCCCACCCCCAAGAAGTTCCTGACCTTCTCCCCTCAAGTTCCTGACGCCCACAGCAAGTTTCTGACTGCCCCCCCCCACAAGTTCCCGACAACCCCCCCCCCCGCCCAACAAGTTCCTAACCTTCTCCCCCCCATCCCAATTGATGGGTTATTGTTTGTGGGTCATGGATTGTTGACAGGTTTATTGAGTATGAAGTGAATAGTGACAGTGTCATGACCTCCGGATTTTGTTCAGTCCAATGATGTCATTTGCCAAACATGCGCCGGGCTCTCCGGGAAATCAACCAAGTCTAGGGGGAGGAGAGGGAGAATGTGCTGTGGTTGTAAAGGGGTGGCGGTGGGGTTGGAAGAACATGATCACGTACTCGCTCTCATCACCCACCCCTTTAGACCTGGATCTTGTCCTTCCCCCATCCCCACTGTTCTCTCCATACACTTCCCCCCACCCCCCAAGTTCCTGACCTCCTCTCCCCCTTCGATCCCCTCTCCTCTCTCATCCGCTCTCCCCTCCCCCTTAGATACTCTCCTCTCGCCCCCTTTCAATCACTGCTTCTCTCTCCCCCTTTTGATCCCCTCTCCTCCCCGATTCACCCTCCTCTTCCCCCTCGATCACCTCTCCTCTCTCATCCCCTTTTTGCTTTACCCCCTTCGATCCCCTCTCATCTCCTCCCCCCCTTTGAGCCCCTCTCCTCTCTCCCCTGCTCTTTGATCCCCTCTCCTCTCTCCCCCACTTTGATCCCCTCTCCTCCCCGATTCACTCTCCTCTCTTCCCCCTCGATCACCTCGCCTCTCTCATTGAGTGAGTATTGTGTGCAGTTTTGGTCACCTTACCTGAGGAAGGACGTTCTTGCCATGGAAGGAGTGCAGCGAAGATTCACCAGGCTGATACCTGGGATGGCAGGAATGACGTATGAGGAGAGATTGTGTCGATTGGGCTTATACTCACTGGAGTTTAGAAGATTGAGAGGGGATCTCATCGAAACCTATAAAATTCTGTCAGGCCTGGACAGACTAGATGCAGGAAGGATGTTTCTGATGGCCGGGGAGTCCAGAACCAGGGGTCATAGTCTAAGGATAAGGGGTAAGCCATTTAGGACTGAAATGAGGAGGAATTTCTTCACCCAGAGAGTGGTGAACCTGTGGAATTCTCTGCCACAGAGGGCGGTGGAGGCCAGTTCATTAAGTATATTCAAGAAAGAGTTGGATATATTTCTTAAGGCTAAAGGGATCAAGGGATATGGGGAGAAGGCAGGGACCGGGTACTGAATTTGGATGATCAGCCATGATCTCATTGAATGGCGGAGCAGGCTCGAGGGGCCGAATGGCATACTCCTGCTCCTATCTTCTATGTATCTATGTATCCCCTTTTCTCTTCCTCCCCTTCAATCCCCTCTCATCTCCTCCCCCCCTTCGAGCCCCTCTCATTTCCTCCCCCCTTCGAGCCTCTCTCCCCGCTCTTTGATCCCCTCTCCTCTCTCATCCCCTCTCCTCTCTCCCCCACTCTTCGATCCCCTCTCACCTCTCTCTCCCCTTCAATCCACTCTCCTCTCCCCCCCTCCTCCGATCACCTCTCCACACCCACCCCCCCACTTCACCAACCCGATCACTGACCTTATCTGCACAGAGCCGAGGAAAGCCGGATTGAGTGCGCATGCACAGTACCAAACGGGCACGCATGTGCAGTCAAAAAAGCAGTGAAAATAATCACTCCGTTTAAGAAACATCGCACTGGAAGCCAGCCCCACCCACAAAACTGGCCACACCCCCAGACCAAATTAATGAGCAGAGCGAGTTTCCACCAATTGCACCTTTTGCAGCCCTTCCAAGAGGCTATTCATATTAAGCAATTTTTTAGGCACAAAAGCAAGTTTTAAAAATTTTACATTATTAAAAATGATTTAATTTACTAAGAAACTGACTAATGTACACCAATATAACTAGCAAATGCTTCTGTATAACTTTATAAAGTCATTTTCAGTTATTTAAAATCGGGTTACTCACAGGTGGTTAAAATGTTTATTTTTTGTGATAAAGCCAATTTCAGGTGTATTAATAAAACTGTACCAGGTGACCACTCTTAAATACATCGAGGAATTGTTTTAATGCAACGGAAAAGATAAACCATTACGTTCTAAAACGTTGCCGGATTACACTGGTTCATGGAAGATTTTATGTTTGTGATTATGCAAATGAGCTTGAGCAGAAACTTGAACCATAACTTCACTTCGGAAAACGAACGCAATTTCAAGCGCAATTTGCACCCAGATTGTTGATTGCGCCCAAAGCAGAAATTCTACCCTGAGTATTTAAAATTTTCAGGCATTGGGGGATGCAGCACCAGGTAGGGCAGTAAAGTCAGGAGTGAGGAATGAGTGGGACTTAATGTGGAACAGAATATGTGCAGGAGAGTTTTGTATAAGCTGGAGTGTATGGGAGATGCAGGTTGGATGGCCACAATGAGAGTGGGGAGGTGACAAAAGCATGTACAAGATTTTCAGCAGTTCGGGGGGTGGGGGCGGGTGCTGAGAAAGGAGTTGAGGTGGGAAATGTTGCAGAAGTGAAAGTCTGTGGTCTTTTTGAAGATGAGGATATGGATTCTGAAGCTCAGCTCAGGGTCCAACAGGATTCTGAGGTTGCAAATAATTTGGTTCAGCTTGAGACAGTGACCAGGGAGGGGGAAGAAATCAATGTCAAGAGAGCGGAGTTTGTGGCAGGGGCCAAAGATGATGGCATCTATCTTGCCACTGTTAAGCTGAAAGAAGTTAA
The DNA here is from genome assembly GCF_052327205.1 of Somniosus microcephalus. NCBI lineage: Eukaryota > Metazoa > Chordata > Chondrichthyes > Squaliformes > Somniosidae > Somniosus > Somniosus microcephalus. The sequence continues at coordinate 224,834,021 of NC_140990.1, forward strand.
GATTATCCAAGACTGTATGCCAAACAAGCAATCTGACAGCACAGAGGCAGCCAAGGGATCGAGCAAGGTGGTGGAGAGGTAGAGCTGGATGGAATTGGCATTCATGTGGAAGCTGACCCTATGTGTATGGAAGATGCCCCCAAGGGGCAGCATGTAGATGGGGAAGAAGAGAGGGCCAGGAACAGATCCTTAGGGAAGTTTGGAGGTTAAGGTGCAGAACTCGGTAGAGAAGCTGTTGCTAAAGATGCTCTGGCTACGTTCAGATAGATATGAGTGGAACCAAACGATAACACTTCCATGGAACTGGACAACAGAAGAGAGGAACTGGAGAAGGATAGCATGATCAACCATATTGAATACAGTAGAGAGATCTGGGAGGATAATGCACCATGATCACAGTCACATAGAATGTCGTCTGTGATGTCGACAAGGGCCAGTTGATACTGTGAGAAAGGCAGAAACGGGAAAGTAACAGTCAGCAAAATATACCAATAAAAGGTAAGGAGAAGCCAAACCAACCTAATATTTTTTGATTATTCCTTTTGGCCTCCATGTTGCCTCTGCCACTAAGATGAACACTTATTAAAATCTTTAAAATTACAAAATTATTAAAGTTATCTATACAGTAGGATTTTCTGCATTTAAAATGCCTGTAACAATGTTTTCCATCATGTAGCTATGTCTGTGTGAAAGACATAGCATACACCTCTACATACAACTTCTGAGATCTTTTTTGTGATAGCCATCAAGACTGGCTGTTCACAGAGCATGCCAGGACTTGCTGTTTGTAAGCCCTGCCCCCTCCAATGGTAAACTACCGAAAACAAAATCCCCATTTTTAGGACAGTGAAAGTAACTCAAATTTATTTTAGTATAAACTATCAAATATAAGATAAAGCACGAACTAAACTCTTTGAGGTATTTTTCTTGAAAAAATATTTTAGGTTACTATTTCAAGTGGTTCTTTATAGCATGTTACATTTGTTGCAAATGGAACTTTAAATAACACCAAATTTCAAAAGGGAAACTTTATATTTTTAATCTATTTGTATATGTTCCAGCATCTGCTTTTTTTTTACTTCTGTCAACTGGGAAAAACACAGATTGTTCAAATAAGCAAAACAAGGAGCAACATGTGAAACAGCTGTGCCGTTATTCAACTTTGGTTGGAATTTTTTTTAAATATCTGTTCTTGAGATGTAGGTGATACCTGCAAGGCTACATTTACTAACCATCCCTAATTTCCCCAAGAAGGTGGCAATGGCCTTCTCCCTGAACCACTGCTGGACTTTTCATGCCAGTGATTTCCTTCGTATGTTTCTTGTTCTAACAAAAATTGGCCAAATTTCTCTCGTCTCTCCTTATAACTAAAATCTCTCATCTGTGGTATCATCTTAGTAAATCTGTTCTGCACCCTCTTATGGTCTGGGCAAATTGGACACAATATTCTAACTGGGATCTAACCAATAATTTGTACAGATTTATCATTTCCTTTGTATTCTATACTGCTATTTATAAAACTTATTCTCCCATTTTTAAAGGTTTGTGTATCTAACCCCATCACTACTGTAATGATCAATAACATGTCATTCTATAGTGGACACTAGGTGGAGCCATAGAGCTGTATATAGCTGTATGTATAAGACTACACTACCCAGCTGTATATATATTAAGACTACATTACCCATGAGGCACTAGGCTACCCACAAGGCAGCAGTCAAGATGGAAGCCTCTACAGATACTGTACCTAGTCCACATGTGCTCATATAAAAGTAGCTAGCAAAAGCTAGCTGTGTTCATAATAAGAATGTCTATTTATTAATGAACATAAGATGGTACCAGGATGGTGAAGATCGGCTGAAAATTGTGAAAAGCGAAATGGAGAATTTGAAGCCACCAGAGCGTTTGAAACTCACAGGAAACATCGACTACAATTGGCAGACTCTTAAACAACAATTCGAACTCTACATTGCAGCCATCGGATTCGGTACGAAGCCAGACGCAAGGAAGATAGCGTTGCTGCTTACGGTTGCAGGCCCACAGGCGATAGAGGTATTTAATACATTTGTATTTAATCCAGAGGAGAACAGAGAAAAATTAGAAGATGTGCTAAAAAAAATTGATGCACATTGCTCTCCCAAAAAGAATGAGACCTATGAAAGATACATGTTCTGTTCTCGGACACAGCAGCAAAATGAGACTTTTGATAGCTTTATAACTGATCTGAAACTGAAAGCACAGACATGTAATTTCTCTGAGCTCAAAGCATCCATGATTCGTGACCAGATTGTGTTTGGTATTCATGATAAAAAAAGTCAGGGAACGTCTGTTGAGAGAAACCGAACTAAATTTGGAAAATGCGGTGAAAATATGCCAAGCCAGCGAGCTAGCTCGAAAGCACGTGAAGACTTTCAGTGAAATCAATAATGATGCGATTGTAATGAGTGATAATGCTGCTGTCGGTGCTGTGTCCTACAAGGGGAAGAAACGTGGGCAGAACAGAAATGAAAAGCAATCGGAGGATGAAATTTTTAATTGTAAACGCTGTGGTTACAAACACCAGTTAAAACAATGCCCAGCGTTTGGAAAAATGTGCACAAAGTGTAATGGAAAGAATCACTTTGCCAAACAATGCTTTTCAAAAGTAAAAACTAAGAATGGGCAACGAGTTAATGTAATTGAGGACACTGATTTAAGTGAGACATTTTTTGTACGAATGGTGTCATGTGACAATATCAAAAAGGATACAGAAAATGTTCAGCCCTCAGAAATGGACAATGCTGAACATGAAGTTAATGCAGTAAAAGAGGACAAATGGATGATCCCACTGCAGGTAAATGGAGCATTAGTTACCTTGAAACTAGACACTGGGGCAAAAGCAAACTTAATCAGTATGAGTGACATTAACAATATGAAAGAAAAGCCCAAAATACAGAAAAAGTCAGTACTACTGAAGGACTATAATGGACAGAAAATAGATAGCTTAGGTGTATGCAGACTTAAAGTGACAGTCAAAGACAAAGTGCATCATCTCATGTTTTCTGTTGTGGCTGAAAGACTTGATTCACTATTAGGTGACAAAGCTTGTAAAGGCTTAGAACTGGCCAAGAGAGTCTACCGTATAAACTGTGCCATAAGCAGACCAGATGACTCGGTGGATTCTGTAGTGAATAATTTCCAGCACGGTGGCATAGTGGTTAGCACTGTTGCCTCACAGCACCAGGAACCCGGGTTCAAATCCAGCCTCGGGTGACTGTCTGTGTGGAGTTTGCACATTCTCCCCGTGTTTGCGTGGGTTTCCTCCGGGTGCTCCGGTTTCCTCCCACAGTCCAAAGATGTGCGGGTTAGGTTGATTGGCCATGATAAAAATTGGCCCTTAGTGTTAGGGGGGATTAAATACGTGGGGTTATGGGGTTACGGGGTTGGGTGGGATGGCTGTCGGTGTAGGGACCGGGTGCTAGGGTTTGGATGATCAGCCATGATCTTGTTGAATGGCGGAGCAGGCTCGCAGGGCCGAATGGCCTACTCCTGCTCCTATCTTCTATGTTTCTATGTTTCTATGATGTGTTCAAAGGATTTGGAGTTCTACCATTCACTTACAAGATCCAGCTAAAGCAGGATGCTCAGCCAGTGGTACATGCTCCACGAAGAGTTCCAGCACCCCTGCGTGACCGGCTCAAGAATGAACTGGACAGAATGACCACACTAGGAGTCATCAGGAAAGTCGAAGAGCCAACAGACTGGGTTAACTCCATGGTATGTGTAAAGAAAAAGAACAATGATCTAAGAATATGTATGGATCCAAAGGACTTAAATGCAAACATAAAACGTGAACACTACCAGATTCCCAAGCGAGAAGAAATCACCAGTGAAATGTCAGGTGCCAAATACTTTACAAAGCTCGATGCCTCACAAGAATTTTGGCAACTAAAACTGGATGAAGAGAGCACCAAATACTGTACCTTCAACACACCATTTGGCAGGTATTGTTTCCTCAGAATGCCTTTCGGGATAATATCTGCATCTGAAATCTTTCATAGAGCGATGGAACACATAATTGAAGGTCTGGAAGGAGTTCGGGTCTATGTTGATGACATCATCATCTGGGGCTCCACACTGAAAGAACACAATGAGAGACTGACCAAAGTGCTACAGAGCATACACCGGAATGGACTGAAGCTCAACAAAGCCAAGTGTCAGTTTGGCGTCCAGGAAGTCACTTTCCTAGGAGACAATCTATCTGGTAAAGGAATAGAGCCAGATATGGAAAAAGTAAACGCCATACTCAAAATGCCCCGACCCACTGACAAAAAAGGAGTGCTATGCATCATAGGGATGATAAACTTCATTGGAAAGTTCATTCCTAACTTGTCAGCCAAGACAGCCTGTCTGCGAGACCTGCTACATAAAACAAATGAGTTTGCATGGACAGAAAGACATGAACAAGAGTGGATAAACCTCAAAACAGTGCTGACAACCACACCTGTACTCACCTTCTTTGACCCAACAAAAAGAATCAAAGTGTCAACGGATGCATCAAAAGATGGCCTAGGTGCGGTCTTGCTACAAGCAGAGGGTGAAGATTGGAAGCCTGTTGCCTATGCCTCCAGGTCTATGACTGATACTGTGTGTCGATACGCCCAGATTGAAAAGGAATGTCTAGGCTTGGTAGTTGGACTAGAAAAGTTTCATGGCTACATATATGGACTTCCCACCTTCACAGTTGAGACAGACCACAGCCCTCTGGTTGCCATCATAAAAAAAAACCTGAATGAGATGTCTCCAAGGATTCAACGACTCATGATGAAGCTGCAAAGATATGACTTTGAACTGATCTACACACCAGGCAAATACATAGTGTTAGCAGATGCACTATCCCGAGCACCCACAATGAGTCAGGTGAGCTCTACTGAAGAAGACGTGGATGTTCATGTGAGTATGGTCACTGCTGCGCTGCCCGTGTCAGACACGAAATCAAAGCAAATAGCAGAAGAAACAGTAAAAGATAGTGTTACAAACAGTAATAGAGAACATTCATCATGGTTGGCCAAAAGGTTCCTGTCCAAAATATTTTCACATAAGGTCAGAATTGAGTGTCGCAAGTGGACTATTACTAAAACAGAACAGAATAGTCATTCCACAGGCTCTACATCAAGACATGCTCAAAAGGATTCATGAGGGACACCTCAGAATTGAAAAATGCAAAAGGAGGGCAAGAGACACTGTTTATTGGCCTGGCATAAATAAGGACATTGAGAACATGATAGGCAAATGTGAGACATGTCAGAAACACCAAAACAAACAAGCAAAGGAACCAATGATAGTAGCTGACATACCAACAGCACCATGGCAAAAGGTTGGTATGGACCTTTTTCATTTAAATGGTAAAGACTATCTAATAGTGATTGACTACTATTCTAACTATCCTGAGATGGCACTGCTCTCAAGCACCACAGCAAGCAGTGTCATAATGCATGTGAAATACATCTTCGCCAGACATGGAATTCCCAGGATTGCTGTTAGCGACAATGGTCCGTGCTTCAACTGTAAGGAGTGGCAACAGTTTGCAGCACAATATGACTTTCAACACATCACATCCAGTCCCTTGTATGCTCAGTCAAATGGTAAGGCAGAGAAAGGTGTTCAAGTTCTCAAACAGCTACTGAAGAAAGCGACAGAAAGCAAGTCTGATCCTTATCTCGCCCTGCTGAGCTACCGAGCCTCACCTTTAGACTGTGGTTCTTCACCTGCTGAACTACTAATGGGTCGCAAGTTGCGCACCACGCTACCCTGCTGTGCAAAAGAACAGCAAAGTGAGGAACTGAGACAGAGACTTCAACTGTTAAAGCTGAAACAGAAATCATACTATGACAAGTCATCCAAAACTCTAAAACCATTGACAAGGGATGATGTTGTCAGGATTGAGGATCCAGATGCATGGAACAGGAAAGCTACAGTTCTTGAGGAAGTAGGACCAAGGTCATACACTGTTAGAACTGAGGAAGGACAGATTCTCAGGAGGAACCGCCGTTCCCTCCTAAAAACACAAGAGACTAATCAAGAGCAGATTGATGACAATGCCGCAACTGCATCTTGTCATTCACCGCCAGAACAATCTCATGAAGACACATCAGACTTACCCGTGTTGAGAAGATCCACACGTGAAGTAAAAGCGCCTGATAGACTTCATCTTTGAGTACAATGTAAAGCTTTGAAAATGTGTTGACTGTTTTGAAAATGTTTATGTTTATAGAGCACTAACAAAAGTGTTACTGATATTATCTTTATTGTTTTCTTGAAAGTTGATTGATATTAATTTTGTTAAACCTCAAAGAAAGGGGGATGTAATGATCAATAACATGTCATTCTATAGTGGACACTAGGTGGAGCCGTAGAGCTGTGTAGAGCTGTATATAGCTGTATGTATAAGACTACACTACCCAGCTGTATATATATTAAGACTACATTACCCATGAGGCACTAGGCTACCCACAAGGCAGCAGTCAAGATGGAAGCCTCTACAGATACTGTACCTAGTCCACATGTGCTCAATAAAAGTAGCTAGCAAAAGCTAGCTGTGTTCATAATAAGAATGTCTATTTATTAATGAACATAAGAACTACTGCTCCCATTTACTTTATGTCTTCTCCTTATTCATCCTCCCAAAATGTAATAACTTACATTTCCCCACATTAAACTTCATCTGAATTAATTCTGCCCAATCTATTAGTTTATCTATATCCTCCTGAAGTCTGTGACAAACCTGTGTCTCCACATACCAAGGTCACTCTTCTCCTCTATTCCATTGGACATTTTACTATTTCAGGTGTATTTCTTTCACTATTTTTACTTACAAAATGTATGACTTCACATTTTTCTAAATTGATCTGTACCAGCTAGCTATCTATCCATTCTGCTAACCTAGCTATGTTCTCCTCAATACTAAAACATACAGGCATTAGGTCCTGTTTGAGGCCCCTTCTACAATATTGGACTGCTTTGAGGAAGCCAGTGTGGGCGTTGGCTGTGTTCGGGAAAATGTGGTCAACGTGCGGACTAACAGGCGGTCCTGCAGGCCATGGCCAAAAAGGTAAGATTTTCAAATATACTTACTTTAAAGAATTATTACATAATTTACAACAAATATACATTCCTTTAAGGCACAAAAACCCCACAGGAAAAGTGGTCCAACGGTGGCTAACAAGAGAAGTTAACAATAGTATTATGTCAAAGGAAGAGGCTTATAATATTGCCAAAAAGAGTAATAAGTCTGAGGAGTGGGAGGATTTTAAAATTCAGCAAAGGAGGACCAAGAAATTGATAAAGAAAGGGAAAATAGAATATGAGAGTAAACTAGTGAGAGACATAAAAACAGACTGTAAACATTTCTATAGGTATGTAAAAAGGAAAGGATTAGCAAAAGTAAATGTGGGTCCCTTACAGGCTGAGACAGAAGAAATTATAATGGGAAATAAGGAAACGACAGGGAAATTAAACAAATGCTTTGGGCTGGATTTTACCAGCCTAGAGGAGGCGGGTTTGGAGGCGGAACTGCTGGGAAAATGGGAAAAATTGGGAGTGGGTCCCAACCCTGCTCCCAACCCGCCTCTGAACCATTTCCCGGGGAGGCGGGTCCCTGACTCGCGCAGGGACTCGTCTCCTAATGGCGGGAAGAGGATTAGAGCCAATTAACTGCCTGTTAACAGGTAGTTAACAGGCAGTTAAGAGGCTTTTCCCCATTTTCAGCCTGCAGGGTCAGCGAGGCGAGCTGTGGGTCTGCTGCCATTTAAGTGTGCAAATGACAGCTGCAAAAGTAGTGTGATGGCTGCAATGGTGCACAGGTAAGTATGACAGGTGACAGAATATAGTGAGAAATATTTTTATTCTGTTTATATGTATCTGCAGGTGACAAGTTTTGATGTTTCTGGGAAGCCTCATCTGATCGGGAGAATTGACAGATGGCTTCTGCAATCTCACATGCACTGGCATCTGTTTTCCCCTAAGGAGAATGTCATTGGTGAGCCTGGGCACAAGGGCTCACCTTTGGACAGTGATTGTCAGTGTTGACAGAACCTCAATGCTGTCAAACACTGTCAAATCATCTGTCAAAAAATTATGTCACTTTAACAAAACTGGCAGATGAAGCGTCATGCACTGACGTCATCTGACACCGGCTTTCTCTTAATTAGCCAGCAAGCCCGCAGGGCGGGCATAACAAGGCCAATCAGGGGAAAATAGCGTCAGGTCGTCAGACATCGCTGGGGTGGGACTAGAACCCGGAAACCAGCAGTCCCGCCCCCAACACACCTCCTCAGGTAAGATCCCGGCCTTTGTGTCTGTCTTCACGGAAGAAGAAGCAAAAAACTTCCCAGAAATAGTGGAGAACCAAGGGTCTAGCAAGAATGAGGAATTATTCTGGGTATTATGTAATGAGAAAGGATTAATTAGCAATCTTGTTGTACGAGGCCCCTTGGGTCAGAGCGATCATAATATGATAGAATTCTTCACTAAGATGGAGAATTCTTCATTAAGATGGAGAATGAAGTAGTTGACTCAGTGACTAGGGTCCTGAATTTAAATAAAGGAAACTACGATGGTCTGAGGAGCGAGTTGGGCAGGATTGAGTGGGGAATGTCACTCAAAGGGTTGATGGTGGTAAACTTTCAAAGACCGCATGGATGAACTACAGAATTTGTTTATCCCAGTTTGGCATAAAAATAAAACAAAAAAGGTGACTCAACCGTGGCTAACAAGGGAAATTAGGGATAGCATAAGATCCAAGGAGAGGACATATAAATTGGCCAGAAAAAGCAGTAAACCTGAGGATTGGGATCAGTTTAGGATTCAACAAAGGAGGACAACGGGATTAATTAAGAAGGGGAAAATAGAATATGAGAGTAAGCTTGCATGGAACATAAAAACTGACTGTAAAAGCTTTTATAGATATGTGAAGAGAAAAAGATTGGTGAAGTCAAGCGTAGGTCCCTTGCAGTCAGAATCAGGGGAATTTATAATGGGGAACAATGAAATGGCAGACCAATTAAATACATATTTTGGTTCTGTCTTCACAAAGGAGGACACAAATAACCTCCCAGAGATGTCGGGGAATATGGGGTCTGATGAAAGGGAGGAACTGAAAGAAATCAGCATTTGTAGGGAAATGGTGTTAGGGAAATTGATGGGATTGAAGCCCGATAAATCCCCAGGGCCTGATAATCTACATCCTAGGGTACTTAAGGAAGTGGCCCTAGAAATAGTAGATGCATTGCTGATCATCTTCCAACATTCGATGGAATCTGGAACAGTTCCCATGGATTGGAGGGTAGCTAATGTTACCCCACTATTCAAAAAAGGTGGTAGAGAGAAAACAGGGAATTACAGACCGGTAAACCTGACATCGGTAGTGGGGAAAATGCTAGAGTCCATTATAAAAGATGTAATAGCAGAGCACTTGGAAAACAGTGACAGGATCGGACAAAGTCAACATGGATTTACAAAAGGTAAATCGTGCTTGACTAATCTACTGGAATTTTTTGAGGATGTAACTGGTAAAATAGATAAGGGAGAACCAGTGGATGTGGTGTATTTGGACTTTCAGAAGGCTTTCAATAAGGTCCCGCATAAGAGATTAGCGTGTAAAGTTAAGGCACATGGGATTGGGGGCAAGGTATTGATTTGGATAGAGAACTGGTTGGCAGACAGAAAGCAAAGAGTTGGAATAAACGGATCTTTTTCCGAGTGGCAGGCAGTGACTAGTGGGGTACCGCAGGGATCGGTCCTTGGACCCCAGCTATTCACAATATATATTAATGATCTAGACAAGGGAACTATATGTAATATCTCCAAGTTTGCAGATGACACAAAGCTGGGTGGGCGTGTGTGCTGTGAGGAGGATGCCGAGAAACTCCAGGATGATTTGGACAGGTTGGGTGATTGGGCAGAAGCATGGCAGATGCAATATTACGTGGATAAATGTGAGGTTATCCACTTTGGTGGCAAAAACAGGAAGGCAGATTATTATCTGAATGGCAATAGATTGGGAGAAGTGGAAGTGCAACGAGACCTGGGTGTCCTTGTGCACCAGTCACTGAAGGTAAGCATGTAGGTGCAGCAGGCGGTTAAGAAGGCAAATGGTATGTTGGCATTCGTAGCGAGAGGGTTTGAGTACAGGAACAAGGATGTCTTGCTGCAGTTGTACAGAGGCTTGGTGAGACCACATCTTGAGTATTGTATGCAGTTTTGGTCGCCTTATCTGAGGAAGGATGTTCTTGCCATGGAGGGAGTTCAGCGAAGATTCACCAGGATGATACCTGGGGTGGCAGGAATGACGTATGAGGAGAGATTGGGTCGATTGGGCTTATACTCGCTGGAGTTTAGAAGAATGAGAGGGGATCTCATTGAAACTTATAAAATTCTGACAGGACTGGACAGACTAGACACAGGAAGGATGTTCCCGATGGTCGGGGAGTCCAGAACCAGGGGTCACAGTCTAAGGATAAAGGGTAAGCCATTTAGGACTGAGATGAGGAGGAATTTCTTCACCCAGAGAGTGGTGAACCTGTGGAATTCTCTACCACAGAAGGCAGTAGAGGCCAATTCATTAAATATATTCAAGAAGGAGTTGGATATATTTCTTAAGGCTAAAGGGATCAAGGGGTATGGGGAGAAAGCAGGGACAGGGTACTGAATTTGGCTGATCAGCCATGATCACATTGAATGGCGGAGCAGGCTCGAGGGGCCGAATGGCCGACTCCTGCTCCGATCTTCTATGTTTCTATGTTTCTATGAGGAACTGAAAGAAATTATTATTAGTAAAAAAAATAGTACTGGAGAAATTAATGGGATTGAAAGCCAATAAATCCCCTGGACCTGATGGCCTACATCCTAGGATTTTGAAAGAGGTGGCTATAGATATAGTAGATGCATTGGTTGTCATTTTCCAAAATTCCATAGATTCTAGAACAGTTCCCATGAATTGGAAGGTAGCAAATGTAACCCCACTATTTAAGAAAGGAGGGAGAGAGAAAATAGGGAACTACAGACCAGTTAGCCTGTAGGGAAAATAGTAGAATCTATTATTAAGGAGGTGGTAACAGGGCACTTAGAAAACAATATTAGGATTGGGCAGAGTCAACATGGATTTATGAAAGGGAAATCGTGTTTGACAAATGTGTTATAGAGTTTTTTGAGGTTGTAACTAGCAGAATAGATAAGGGAGAACCAGTGGATGTGCTGGATTTGGATTTTCAGAAGGCATTCGATAAGGTGCCACACAAGAGGTTATTAAACAAAATTAGGGCTCATGGGATTAGGGGTAATATACTAGCATGGATTGAGGATTGGCTACTGGACAGAAAACAGCGAGTAGGAATAAACGGGTCATTAGAGTTGGCAGGCTGCAACTACTGGGGTACCGCAAGGATCAGTGCTTGGGCCTCAGCTATTCAGAATCTATATCAATGATTTGGATGAGGGGACCAAATGTAATATATCCAAGTTTGCTGATAATACAAAGCTGGGTGGGAATGTAAGTTGTGAGGAGGATGCAAAGAGGCTTCAAGGGGATATAGACAGGCTAAGAGAGTGGGCAAGAACATGGCAAATGGAATATAATGTGGAGAAATGTGAAGTTATCCACTTTGGTAGGAAAAATAGAAAAACAGAGTATTTTTTAAATGGTGAGTGTTTGGGAAATGTTGGTGTTCAGAGGGACCTGGGTGTCCTTGTACACGAATCACTGAATGTTAACATGCAGGTACAACGAGCAATTAGGAAAGCAAATGGTATGTTGGCCTTTATTACAAGAGGATTTGAGTATAAGAGTAAAGACATCTTACTGCAATTCTATAGGGCACTGGTGAGACCACACCTGGAGTATTGTGTACAGTTTTGGTCTCCTTACCTAAGGAAGGATATACTTGCCATAGAGGGAGGGGGGATTGTCCTACGAGGAGAGATTGAGTAGACTAGAATTTAGAGGTGATCTGATTGAAACATACAAAATTCCTACAGGGCTCGACAGGGTAGATGCAGGGAGGATGTTGCCCCTGGCTGGGGAGTCTAGAACCAGGGGTCACAGTCTCAGAATAAGGGGTCGGCTATTTAGGGCTGAGATGAGGGAATCAAGGGATATGGGGATAGTGCAGGAAAGTGGAGTTGAGGTAGAGGATCAGCCATGATCTTATTGAATGGCGGAGCAGGCTCAAGGGGCCATATGGCCGACTCCTGCTCTTATTTCTTATGTTCTTACCTGTATGTGAAGCCAAGAGGAGCAGGAGTGCGCCTCCTGGCTCCACATGAAAACCATGCAACCCACTGTCAGCCACCTCTTCCCCCCAATCACAACCTCAAATCCCCCAACACTCCCCTCCCTCCACAATTCCCCAATTACCACTGCCATGCTCCTCGATCGCTGCCCCCACCATCCTCGATCGCTGCCACCACCCTCCCTTCTTTCCAATGCCGGCCATTGATGCCCCTCTCTCGAACCCCACAGATGCTCCTCTTTTGATCCTCACCGATCGATATTCCTTTCCGGTCCCCTTTAATGACTTACCGAAGGCTACTGCAGGCGGCACAGCAGCCCAATCCTCGGGTCCTCTTCTCCAATCTGCCTGGGGACGCCCATTAGGTGACTGCAGCTCGCCGGTTCGATGATAATGAGGCCCGAGGTCCAATATTGCGTGCATCTCAGTCCTATCCATTCTGCTGTAGGGACAGCTCTCGTTGCAGTCGGGAGAGCAGGAGGCCAGTAACTCTTATATAGGTGGAGCTGTTGCTAAACCCGAAACACTACAGTGTAGTGTCTCCCACCCTTCCACCTCCTCTAACCTTTTAGGGGTTAGGGGAAGTTGAAAAGGTAGGTTCAATTTATTTTATTTCAGGAGCCTAACCTAGGTGGAAAAGGTTCCAGGACAGGAGGCGGCAGTGAAAATACAACACCAGAAAACAGGTAGGTGACTGGTTGGTGAGTACTTTCACAAACTTATTCTAAGTAGAATTCAATAATTAAGCTAAATCGTAGTAAATAAAAAGGTATTGTAAGGGTTAAGTCATGGAAGGGCAGCTCAGACCCGTGTCATGCTCCTCCTGTGCCATGTGGGAAATCAGGGACACTGTCCCTGACAACTATGTGTGCAGGAAGTGTGTCCAGCTGCAGCTCCTAGCGGACCGCATGGCGGCGCTGGAGCTGCGAATGGACTCACTCTGGAGCATACGCGATGCTGAGGATGTTGTGGATAGCACATTCAGTGAGTTGGTCACACCGCAGGTAAAGGCTAGCTCAGACAGTAAATGGGTGACCAAAAGGCAGGGTAAAGGCAGGAAGGTAGTGCAGGAGTCACCTGCGGTCATCTCCCTCCAAAACAGGTTTACCGTTTTGGGTACTGTTGGGGGAGATGACTTATCAGGGGAAGGCACCAGCAGCCAGGTTCAGGGCACCATGACTGGCTCTGCTGCACAGAAGGGCGGGAAAAAGAGGGATAGGGCTATAGTGATAGGGGATTCAATTGTAAGGGGGATAGATAGGAGTTTCTGTGGCCGAGACCGAGACTCCAAGATGGTATGTTGCCTCCCTGGTGCAAGGGTCAAGGATGTCTCGGAGCGGGTGCAGAGCATTCTGAAGGGGGAGGGGGATCAGCCAGTTGTCGTGGTACATGTAGGTACCAACGATGTAGGTAAAAAGAGGGAGGAGGTCCTACAAGCTGAATTTAGGGAGTTAGGAGCTAAATTGAAAAGTAGGACCTCAAAGGTAGTAATCTCTGGATTGCTACCAGTGCCACGAGCTAATAAGTTTAGAGAGAGTAAGATAGATAAGCTAAATACGTGGCTTGAGCAGTGGTGCAAGGGAGAGGGATTTAAACTCTTGAGGCATTGGAACCAGTTCTTGGGGAGGAGTGACCTGTACCAAGGGGACGGTCTACACCTGAACTGTGAGGGAGCCGATGCCCTCGGGGTAATATTTTCTAGGGCGGTTCGGGAGGATTTAAACTAATTTGGCAGGGGGATGGGAACCTAGGTAGTGGAAAAGAGGGAAGTCATATGAAGTCAGAAGTAGATGGTAGAAAGGTGAGAAGCAATAAGCAAAGGAGAGAAACACAAAGGGCCAAACTAATTCATAATGAGAGTGTGAAAAAAGCAAGCCTGAAGGCTTTGTATCTTAATGCTAGAAGCATTAGGAACAAGGTGGATGAATTAGTTGTGGAAATAGAGGTAAACAAGTATGATTTGATTGGGATTACAGAAACGTGGCTGCAGGGTGGGCAAGGCTGGGAACTTAACATCCAGGGATATACAATATTTAGGAAGGATCGGCAAAAAGGTAGGGGAGGTGGGGTAGCATTGCTGGTAAAGGAGGGGATTAATGCAATGGAAAGGAAGGATATTAACTCGGATGAAACGGAATCTGTATGGGTAGAAATGAGAAATAGCAAGGGGAGGAAAACGTTAGTGGGCGTGATATATAGGCCTCCAAATAGTAATATGGAGGTGAGGGAAGGCATAAAAAGGGAAATTAGAGAAGCGTGCGATAAGAGCACAGCTGTCATCATGGGTGACTTTAATTTACATATTGATTGGACTACCCAAATTAGTAAAAATTCTGAGGAGGAGGAATTCCTGGAATGTTTTCGGGACGGTTATCTGGACCAATATGTCGAGGAGCCGACTCGAGATCAGGCCATTTTAGACTGGGTATTGTGCAATGAGAAGGGACTTATCAGCAATCTTCTTGTACGAGGCCCCTTGGGTCAGAGCGATCATAATATGATCGAGCTCTCAGTCGAGATGGAGAGTGAGGAAATTGAATCAGAGACTAAGGTCCAGAACTTAAATAAAGGGAATTACGAGGGTATGAGACGGGAATTGGGTAAGATTGATTGGGTGGTGTTTCTGGGGGGATTGACAGTGGATAGACAATGGCAAGCATTCAAAGATAGAATGGAAGAATTCCAGAACATGTTTATACCGGTTTGGCATAAAAATAAACCTAAAAAGGTGACTCAACCGTGGATAACGAGGGAAATTAGGGACAGCATAAAATCAAAAAAAAGGGCATATCAACTGGCAAAAAAAAGCACCAGACCGGAAGATTGGGGGCAGTACAGGATACAGCAAAAGAGGACAAAGGGATTAATCAGGAAGGGGAAAATAGAATACGAAAGTAAACTTGCAGCAAACATAAAGACAGACTGCAAAAGCTTTTATCGGTATATCAGGAGGAAAAGACTGGTAAAATCCCAAGTCGGTCCCTTGCAGTCCGATTCGGGAGAATATATAATGGAGAATAAGGAAATGGCAGACCAATTAAACTCATACTTTGGTTCTGTATTCACAAAGGAGGACACAAATAACCTCCCAGGAATATCGGCAAACATAGGGACTAATGAGAGGGAGGAGCTGACAGAAATTAGTATCTCTAGGGATATGGTGTTGGGTAAGTTGAGGGGACTGAAGGCCGACAAATCCCCGGGGCCTGATAAACTACATCCTAGGGTACTTAAGGAGGTGGCCCTGGAGATAGCAGATGCTCTAAGGATCATCTTCCGGAACTCCATTGACTCGGGAACAGTACCCGTGGATTGGAGGGTAGCTAATGTTACCCCAATATTTAAAAAGGGGGGTAGAGAGAAAGCAGGGAATTATAGACCAGTAAGCCTTACATCGGTTGTGGGCAAAATGCTAGAGTCCATTATTAAGGATAAAATAGCGGAGCACTTGACAAATGGGGAAAGGATCGGACAGAGTCAACATGGATTTACAAAGGGTAAATCGTGTTTGACTAATCTGCTGGAATTTTTTGAGGAAGTAACTGGTAAAATAGATGGGGGAGAGCCAGTGGATGTGGTGTACCTTGACTTCCAGAAAGCCTTCGATAAGGTTCCACACAAAAGATTATCATGCAAAATTAAGGCTCATGGAATTGGGGGCAAAGTATTAACGTGGATAGAGAACTGGCTGGCGGATAGAAAACAGAGAGTTGGAATAAACGGCTCGTTTTCGGAGTGGCAGGCAGTGACCAGCGGGGTGCCGCAAGGATCTGTCCTGGGACCCCAGCTGTTCACAATATATATAAATGATCTGGATCAGGGAATTGGATGCAATATTTCCAAATTCGCTGACGACACTAAACTAGGAGGAGGGGTGGGCTCTGATGAGGATGTCAGGAGGCTACAGTGCGATTTGGACAGGTTGGGGGAATGGGCGGATACGTGGCAGATGCACTATAATGTGGATAAATGCGAGGTTATCCACTTTGGGGGTAAAAACAGGAGGGTAGATTATTATCTAAATGGCAATAGATTGGGAGATGGGGAAGTGCAGAGGGACCTGGGTGTTCTTGTGCACCAGTCACTGAAGGAGAGCATGCAGGTGCAACAGGCGATTAAGAAGGCAAATGGTATGTTGGCCTTCATATCAAGGGGGTTCGAGTATAGGAATAGGGATACCTTACTACAGCTGTACAAGGTGCTGGTGAGACCGCATCTGGAGTATTGTGTACAGTTTTGGTCGCCCCATCTGCGGAAGGATGTTCTTGCCATGGAAAGAGTGCAACGGCGATTCACCAGGCTGATACCTGGAATGGCGGGAATGACCTACGAAGAGAGATTAAATAGTTTGGGCTTGTACTCACTGGAGTTTAGAAGATTGAGAGGGGATCTCATCGAAACATATAAAATTATGGCAGGCCTGGACAGGCTGAATTCAGAGAGAATGTTTCCAATGGCCGGGGAGCACAGAACCAGGGGCCACAGTCTAAAAATAGCGGGCAAATCATTTAAAACAGAGATGAGGAAGAATTTCTTCACTCAAAGAGTGGTGAGCCTGTGGAATTCCCTGCCACAGAGGGCTGTGAAGGCTAATTCAATAAATATTTTCAAGAGAGAATTGGATATATTTCTGAAGGCTAAGGGGGTTAAGGGTTACGGAGAAAAGGCGGGGACGGGGTACTGAACTGGTAAGATCAGCTATGATCTCATTGAATGGCGGAGCAGGCTCGAAGGGCCGAATGGCCTACTCCTGTTCCTATCTCTATGTTTCTATGTTTCTATGTTTGAGGAGGGGTCGAATTTCTAGGCCGTTACATTTCAATACTCATAATTTACCAGCATCTGGCTACTTTAATTTGGTTACTGAACTCCTAGGATGAGCTAGTCTAGAAAACATTTGAAAATGTCCCACATAAGAAACTTATGGCAAAGATAATAGAACATGGAGTTATGGGGAATGAAGAGAATTTTGGAGGGCAGTTTCACAACCTTTGTCACAATTTGTCATCCCTCCCCCAGTTTCAATATTATTTACTCATATTTCTAAATTTGCAGAATGGTAGCTGGAACAGCTTATTTTGTGATGGGGGAGAGGTGAGAGGGAAGAGGAGGAGAGGACAGAGAACTAACATAAAATCAAATTAATTGATCTAGTCCTTCTGATTTGTTCCCCAATGGCGGCTAACTTAATTTCATTCTGCCAATGTTTCACTACCTAGTTCTGTCCTGTTAAGTCTTTACTTTGTCTCATTTAGAAAAAAATATACATCCTGTATTTCTTTTTCACATAAATATGCACTTTGACATTGTCTCTGTTATTTTCCCCAACACTGTCCATTATCAATCTCTGCTCTGAGTCAATCCGACACATTTTTCTGTCTGTATCTCATGATCTGCTTTTCCTGTCACCCAGCTGTCAGATTTGTCCCTTTAGTTCCCACACATTCTCAGTCCCTGACTTGCCTGAGGCTCCTTAGCTCTCTGATTTTTCATCCCATCTCTGTAGCAATATCACCGCTTTTTTTTCTCACCTGTGCAAAGAAAGAATAGTTACTGTCTAACCTGCATCATCAGCAGTTTTTTGCTCAGTGTTGACTTACCAGCTAACGAGCAGTCCTGCTGTTCCCACCCGCATATTTTTAAGCTAGCTCCTCTTAACATGTCTTCCCAGTCTATTACACCCTGCACATATAAAATACATGCTTGATTGGGTACCACCATACTTCTTAACAAAATATTTTAACT
This sequence comes from Somniosus microcephalus, assembly GCF_052327205.1. Taxonomy (NCBI): domain Eukaryota; kingdom Metazoa; phylum Chordata; class Chondrichthyes; order Squaliformes; family Somniosidae; genus Somniosus; species Somniosus microcephalus. The sequence goes on from NC_140990.1 coordinate 224,852,032, forward strand.
CATTCTAAGGACTATTGGTGGAGCATCTACTATTAGACAAAATGAAAGAGTATTAAAAAATTGTTTGGACCAATGCTGGTGAGCTTTTTCATTGGGAGGAATGCTTCTAATAGTATATCCATCTGACTATTGCTGTGCACATAAGTCACAAATTAGTTCCCTGCCAATGCCTCACACAATCCCACAAAAGCAGGGGGTCAGCATGGGTTAATCATTTATTTTCAAACTTGCTTTCCATTTGCTTCCATTCCACTCACTCCCTCAGTACCACTGAGCAATGCACATCCAATAAGGCAAGGCAGCCAACCTGCACCCAGATTTCTAACAATGTTGCTCTATTTCTTGTGTTGGGGAAAATAACAGAGACAATGTCAAGGTTCATACTTATGTGAACTTTCCTTCCTGTGGGGTTAGCCTAAGGGGAAGGAAAGTCCATGAGGGAAAGCTCTTCTATTCGAAAGAAAATTATAAATTTACCTTAAGTTTAATTTAATATTTTTTTAAATGTCAATTTTCCTGACGGTATTAGAAGGCCTTGAGCAGTGTCTCCTTTCTGTTAGGCTACTCTAGTGACGTTAAGTACAAGGAACGATGCTTGTGTCCCAGAGTGGCACCATTGCAGGGGAGGGATGGAACTTCAACTCAGCCACAGGGCTACCCCACAGATGTCCATCCCCAGGAAACCACGCTAAAGGCTGCATTCCTAACTTGTGAGCTATATATGAATTCTTTTAATTTGAATTCTGGAAAAGCAGCATGTGTGGGCCAGCTCCCACTGTGTTCACAACTAAATAATTTTTTTTCTCCTCAGTCTTTACCAAAGACGAGACAAGTAACTTATTTGATTTGGAAAGGCAACTAGAGGGTGTGCAGAGGTATGTTGTAACACTCTTCACATTACTACCAGTATGGTTGCCAAACAGCTGTGCAACCTGAAGGTAAATAAATCTCAGGGGTCGGATAAGATGCATCTAAGGATCCTTAAGGAAATAACGGAGGAAATTGCAGGGACTGTGCCACAAATCTTCCAGAAATCACTGAATACTGGAGAAGTGCCTGGGGACTAGAGGAAGGCAGATGTTACTCCTATTTTTTGAAAAGGTAGCAAAAGTGACTCAGGAAACTACAGACCAGTGAGTTTGATGTCCATTGTGGGTAAAGTTATGTAAATCCTTATTAAAGATAAGATCATGCAGCATCTGTATAGAAATAAAATCATAACAAATAGTCAATATGCGTTCATGAAGGGGAGGTCTTCTAACTTACTGATTTTCTTTGAGGGTGTAACAAAGTAGCTTGATCAAGGTAAGGCAGTGAATGTGGTGTACTTGAATTTCAGAAAGGCCTTTGATCTGGTTCCCCTGGTAAGGCTGATACTGAAAATAAAGAAAGCGAGAATCAGTAAAATATTTTACAATGGATACGTAGTAATTGGTTGAACAATAGAACTCAGAGGCTGGTGGTACAGGGATTGTCATCAGCCTGGGACAATGTTACCAGTGGGGTCCCACAGGGTCTGTTTTGGGACTTTTTTTGTTTAATATCTTCATAAATAATTTGGAGTTAGAAGTCACAAGCACAGTGGCTAAATTTTCAGATGATACAAAGCTACTGAAGGTGGTAGGCCATGATTTTATCATCGGCGGTGGGTTGGGTGCGGGTCAGGTGGTCGGCGGGTTCTGGTCCCGCTGCCGCTTTCAGCCGGTCAGAAAGTGAAATTTGATCTTAATTGCCCTATTGAACCCTTGCGTGCACGCTACCCAGCCCAATTAGTGGTTTCGGGTCTTCTGCTCGCCTCTGCTGACATCTGTCAGCCAGCTGCATTTAAGGGGCCCATGCAGCCTTGTTTCATTCTTATCCTTTTATGTTGGTTCTCGTGCTGTCAACTGCTTCCATGACTGATTCAAGGGCCAAGGCCTCTCCCCACTTTGATGATGACTCCCTCCATGCTCTTGTGGATGGAGTGAGAGGGCGCAAGGAGGTACTATTCCCCTCATCCGGACGGAGGAAGCCTCCTCAGCAAAGCAAAGCAGCCTGGCTGCAAATTGCTGAGGAGGTCAGCTCCAGAGCGTTGTGTGCTCGCTCCTGGGTCCAGTGCAGGAAAAGTTTTGATGACCTGTTACGTTCAGGAAAAGTGAGTATAACATCACACTTACCCTCAATCTGCTCCCCATCTCCTCTCATCACCAGCACTCTGCATTCTCAACCTACTCCTGCACATCCCACTTTACCCTTACATCCCTTGCACCCTTAATCATCCCTCTCTCTCTATGTACAGAATCACTTCACTATTCTACTATGCACCCCTCACACTCACTATCACTGTTATGCAATGCCAACAACTAACAATGCACAGGGAGGGCCCTTGGTATTGGCACCTCAATCCATCTTTGTCTCCTTCTAAGCATCTATGCTATGGCTTCTCTACACTCACTCCATCATTCTCACTCAAACTCCACTTGCAAGAAAAGAGAGCCCACAATAAGAGGGAGAGGGATGGACAGGAGGAGGGCCACCTTCCATTGCCCATTTGACCAACGCTGAGGAGGCTGCCCTCGAAATAGTCGGAGGTGATGAGGATCTGGAAGTGGGGGACAATTAGACGGGTGCAGCAGAGCAAGCTGCTAACAGAATAGATTTGTAGCCCTCTCATTTACATTGCATGAGTGACTGATATGGCATCTGATGCTGATACAGATTGACTTATGATCATCTGCACAATTCGATATACGTGCTATGTAAATATCACATGTCTAACTCATGCCTTTACTCCCCCACAGGACCATCGACAGCCCCCCTCCCCACTGTCCAGGACGAAGAGCCTGAAGACTCCTCAAAGGAAGTTGCAATATCTGAGGATGCAGCATCAGCAGAATTAAGCACACCCAGCACCAGCGCAGATACGCACACCTCAGTGGGACCTTCGTGAGATAGAGTAGTGTTGTCACCTGGTGTATCACAGCTCACAAGTGAGCATCAGCAGATGGTGGAGACAGGGACAGCAGTGGAGAGTCCTCGTCAGGGGCCACAGGGCGCTCCTAGCTCTGCTCAGCTGCATGTGGACCCTGTGCCTCTGGGGACATCCAGAAAGAGAGCGGTGCTGGAACTCCAGGAACAAGTGCAGGAGTCTCTGGCAGGTTTTGTATCCAGGGTAACTGAGTGTGGAGAGGATGGAGGAGTCCATCTTTAACATGAGCAGTGCCTTTTTGGAGGCAATGGCGCATAAATGCACCACCACGGAAAGGATGGCATCCTCCGTGGAAGGGATGGCTACAGTAGAGGAAGAGATGGCTACGGTCATGGAGGAAATAAGTCGCCAGAGTCAGGAAAACACGGTGAATGTTCAGAATAGAATGACATCTCTGGAGGAGCGATGGGCAGCTATTGAGCAGAGAGACCAGAGCTTCATGGACGTCCTTTTGAGGAGAACTGCCAGTGCAGATACGGGTCCTCATGGCCCCCCTGATGTGCAGCAAGGTGCTGTCCAGCCACTTGCTGGCACTGAAGTGGGGCTGACCCATGAGAGGGATGTTGGTGGCAGGCAACAAGGAAGTGTGGGCTCCTCTCCAAGCGCTCACATTCCCATGCCACTGCATAGCCCTCGGTCAGAGCCCCACCAGAGTCCTCACCCAGCTGAGATGGGCGTCTCAGCCCCTGCACAGCTGCAGGAGGAGCAGACTGTTGCCGAGCCCTCACAGGCTCACTGATGTGCCATCGACAACTCAAAGACAAGGAGTTTAAAGATTCAACTAAAGGCTTTTAATCACTAAGAACTTTGCAGGTCTTTACACATCGGGTTCGCCTGCTAGAATGACTCATACAGCTCTTGAGACCTTTATATGGCAAAAGACAGGGGCGTAGCCAATACACACAATAGGAAAAAGGGGGCAGTACACACACAATACAAAGCAGGTAAAACACAGGGGGTGATGAAGGCATATATTTCATCACATTCACCCCTTCTACAGATTTAGTCTGTCCGGGGGTGTGATAGTCCTTCCTGAACGTCGCAACAGTACCTCGGGTTCCGACCGGGAGTCCGTGGTGCCCTCCTTGGCATACCCATGTGTTGGGGGTGTTGCAGGTACTTCTGGGGGTGGTAAGCCTGGGGGTGGTGGTGGTTCTTCTGGGGGTGGTAGTGATGGGTCGTCGTCGTCGTCGCTTCCTGCCGAGGCGAGGTCCTTTATGGACACGGTGTCCTCACGCCCGTCGGCGTGCTTGACGTACGCATACTGTGGGTTTGCATGGAGTAGGTGTACTGCCTCCACGAGTGGATCCGTTTTGTGGCCCCTCACATGCTTTCGTAATAGGACGGTCCCTGGGGTGGAGAGCCACGAGGGTAGGGACACTCCTGAGGTTGATTTGCGGGGAAAAACAAACATCTTCTTGTGAGGAGTGGCGTTAGTAGCAGTACACAGTAGCGACCTTATCGAGTGGAGCACGTCTGGGAGGACCTCTTGCCAGCGGGAGGTGGGGAGGCCTTTAGACCTTAGTGCTAAGGTGACCGCCTTCCACACTGTCGCGTTCTCCCTCTCCACTTGCCCATTACCCCGGGGGCTATAACTAGCGGTCCGACTCGTGGCTATCCCCTTCGACAGCAGGTATTGGCGCAGTTCGTCGCTCATGAACGACGCCCCCCTGTCAGTGTGGATGTAGTTGGGCATGCCGAACGTGCAAAACAGGTTGCCGAGGCACTTGATGACCGTGGCACTGGTCATGTCTGGGCAGGGGTAGGTGAATGGGAAGCGGGAGTACTCGTCCACAATGTTGAGAAAGTACACATTGCGGTCGGTGGAGGGGAGTGGTCCCTTGAAATCTAAGCTCAGGCGCTCGAATGGCCGTGTAGCTTTGATCAGGTGGGCTCGGTCGGGCCTGAAAAAATGGGGCTTGCATTCCGCACAGGTGCGGCAGTCCCTGGTCATAGACCGGACCTCCTCGATAGAATAGGGCAGGTTACGGGATTTTATAAAGTGGAATAGCCGGGTGACCCCCGGGTGGCAGAGGCCATTGTGGAGGCCCTGTAGCCTGTCCCCCTGGATGGTGGCACACATCCCTCGTGATAGGGCGTCGGGGGATTCGTTGAGGGCCCCCGGCCTATATATTATGTCGTACTCAAATGTGGAGAGTTCGATCCGCCACCTGAGAATTTTGTTGTTCTTGATCTTCCCCCTCTGTTTGGTGTTAAACATGAAGGCTACCGACCGCTGGTCGGTAAGCAGGGTGAAGCGTTTGCCGGCTAGGTAGTGCCTCCAGTGCCGCACTGCCTCCACTATGGCCTGGGCCTCCTTCTCTACCGAGGAGTGCCTGATCTCGGGCCCTTGGAGGGTTCTTGAGAAAAAGGCTACGGGCCGCCCATCCTGGTTGAGGGTGGCTGCTAAGGCGAAGTCGGACGCATCGCTTTCGACCTGGAAAGGGATGTTTTTGTCCACTGCCCGCAGCGCGGCCTTCTCAATGTCATGTTTAATGCTGTTGAAGGCGGCGTGGGCCTCAGCCGTGAGCGGGAAGGACGTTGATTTCAGGAGGGGACGGGCCTTGTCGGAATAATTGGGGACCCATTGGGCATAATAGGAGAAGAACCCCAGGCACCTTTTCAGGGCCTTGGGAGTGTTTGGTAGGGGTAGCTCCCGTAGGGGGCGCAATCGGTCGGGGTCCGGACCGATTTCCCCGTTTTCCACCACGCAGCCCAAGATACAGAGGCGCGTGGTGCTAAAGACACACTTATCCTCGTTGTAGGTGAGATTGAGTCTGAGGGCGGTTTTCAGAAATCTCGCGAGGTTCGAGTCGTGGTCTTGCTGGTCGTGACCGCAGATGGTGACGTTGTCTAGGTATGGGTAGGTGGCTGTTAACTGGTTCTCATCGACCATGCGGTCCATCTCCCGCTGGAAGACCGAGACCCCATTCGTTACCCCAAAGGGGACTCTGAGGAAGTGGTAGAGGCGTCCGTTCGCCTCGAAGGCGGTGTATGGATGGTCCTCCGGCCTAATGGGGAGCTGATGGTATGCCGATTTTAGGTCGATGGTGGAAAACACCCGGTATTGCGCGATTTGGTTAACCATATCCGCTATGCGGGGCAGAGGGTAGGCGTCTAGCTGGGTGTATAGATTAACCGTCTGGCTATAATCTATCACCATCCGCTTCTTTTCGCTACCCTTAACTACTACTACCTGGGCGCGCCACGGGCTGGTACTGCATTCAATGATACCCTCCCGCTTGAGTCTTTCTACTTCCGACGCAATGAACCGTCTATCCTCCCAGCTGTACCGCCTACTCTTGGTCGCTATGGGTCGACAGTTGGGTGCGAGGTTGGCGAACAGAGAGGGGGGCTTGACCTTCAGGGTAGCCAGACCGCACACTGTGAGGGGCGGCTGGGACCCACCGTAGGTAAGCGTGATACTTTGGTGGTGGCACTGGAAGTCCAGACCCAAGATCACGCTCACACAGAGATCTGGCATTATCAATAGTTTAAAATCTCTGTAATCAGTGCCTTTTACCGACAGCATAACCGTGCAGAAACCTGTGATTTTTGAGGTATGAGTCTTATCAGCCATGGCGATTTTGCCCTGTGTGGGGACTATCGTTAGTGAAAGTCGTTTTACCAGGCTAGGATGAATAAAGCTTTCGGTGCTCCCGCAGTCAATCAAGCATTTAACCTTGTTCCTGTTTACCTCTATGTCCATCATCGATTTAGACAACAGATGCGGCCTGGATTGATCCACTGTGATCGAGGCCACCAGTGGGACCTGGAGGTCCGTGTAGTCGGGGCAAGATGGTGGACTCCATGAGGGTGGACAAGATGGCTTCCAAGATGGCCGCTCCCACGGCGCGCACGCGGCGGTGGTGGAGTTGGAGGCGGGGTTCCCTCTGCAGACTTTGCTGAAATGTCCTTTCTTCCCGCATTTAAAACAGGTGGTGCCCTTCGCTGGGCACAGATGCCTGGAGTGTTTGTCCTGGCCGCAGAAGTAGCATTTCGGGCCCCGATGCATCGCGGTAGTAGTGGGGCTCCTGGGTGGGGGCTGGGGCTCCGATGGTGCTGGGCTGGCCTGAGACCTGGGAGGTGAAGATGGCTTCCAAGATGGCGGCCCCCATGGCGCGCACGAGGCGGAGTGGGCCACGTGGCCTGGGGAACAGGATTCAGAGTTCCTCTGGGCCATATCCAGCGATCACGCTATACCCATAGCCTGTTTTAAGTCCAGTCCCTCCTTTTCAAACAGCTTCTGCCGAATGTAATTTGAGCTGAGGCCCGCAATAAAGGAGTCTCGGATCAGCTCCTCCGTGTACACGGTGGCAGACATGGCCTTACAGTTACAGTCTCTGCCCAGTACTTTTAGGCTTAGCATAAAGTCCTCTAGTGACTCACCATGCCGCTGCGTGCGAGTAGTCAGAAGATGCCTGGCGTACACCTCGTTTATTGGCCGCACGTAGTGGGCCTTCAGAATGGTGCAGGCATCCCCGTAGCTGGTGGCGTCTTGGATGAGAGGGGAGACCCGATGGCTCACCCAGTTTCGCAGGATTCCCAGTTTCACGTCTCCGGTGGTGGCTGCTATGGCGGTGGATGAGTTTGCAATGAAAAATTCGAAGCATTGGAACCAGTGTCCGAACTGTGTGGCTGCGTCTGAGGCATGGGGGTCCAGATCCAAGCGCTCTGGTTTCAGGAGTCGATCCATCTTGTTGTTTTAGTGATTAAAATTGATGTGCCATCGACAACTCAAAGACAAGGGCCTAGAAATTCGGTAGGCTTAGCGCCGCTTTTGAGGCGCTAGAGGGCCTAGCGCCGGAGTTATGGCCAGTTTGGAAATTGAGTGGGTCCCTAAATCGGCATTAGGCCGTTAGCGCTGCGCCGGCACCGATGACGTCATCGGTGTGCGCAGCGCCCCGGTTGCCATGGTAACCCGCCCGAACTCCAAAATTGACTTGCGGCCACCTCGCCCGTGGCAGCCGCAAGCAACGTTCTGGCAGAGGTGCCTTACTGGACTTTGCGCCGGCGCATTATAGGCCCCGCGGCGGCCGGCCGCTTTCCCGCCGGCCGCCTGGCCGCAGCTCCCTCCCCGGACTTCTCCCCCCCCCCCCCCGGGACAGATGCAAGCCCGGCACTTGTCCGAGGTGCCGGGCTCATTTTTACAATGATTTTCGCGGGCCGCGGCCGGGTGCAGGCAGCTCCTCCTTAAGGGAAGGAGGAGGCCTGCACTTCCCGAACCTGCCGCACCGCAGCGGGCGCCGCAGCGCCGGAATAGCGCCGCAATTCAGCGCGTAGCGCCAGTTTTCAGGCGCAAACAGCTTTCAGCAGCGCCGGCAGCCGTTTGGGCGCAGAACTAGTGAATTTTTGGCCCGCCCAGCGCGACTTAGCTCCGGCACTAACTTCCGGCGCTAAAGCCGTCGCTGCGCCAAAACCCAATTTCTAGGCCACGGAGTTTAAAGATTCAACTAAAGGCTTTTAATCACTAAGAACTTTGCAGGTCTTTACACATCGGGTTCGCCTGCTAGAATGACTCATACAGCTCTTGAGACCTTTATATGGCAAAAGACAGGGGCGTAGCCAATACACACAATAGGAAAAAGGGGGCGGTACACACACAATACAAAGCAGGTAAAACATAGGGGGTGATGAAGGCATATATTTCATCACACTCACAAGCCTAGAGGATGCCCACCAAAGGTGTCGAAGCAGGAGCAGCATGAAAGTGAGCAAGGTGCCTCTACATCTGCTGAAGACACAGGGGAAGCACCAGGTAGAAGCACGCGTAAGAGGAAGTTAAAGCACAATTAGTCACAAGGGTAGTCACTTGGGTTTTCTGTTCTGTTGTCTTTTGTTGTGTTTAATATTTGGCATTGCATCCTTTTGTGCATGTATTAAATAAAAGTGATGGCATACAGTTGAAGTTCTGGGAAATGGTGAAAGGATATTTTCCCTACCCAGATCAGGCGTATTTCTCAGATGTTCACTTTCAACTAAAGGTTGAGGTAGCTGAATCCTAAAGATGCTTAATTGGGTCTAAAGGTCCGGGCTATCTCTCCCTAAAGGAAAGGAACAACCTGAGAATGTTACCATCCTCCAGATGGCACTTTTAATAAGTTTAGCCAGACAGTAATGTCTCAGATATTATGAGGGTCCGGAGATTTCCTTCAGCTATGTAACTCTCCACCAAAGTGTGTACAAAGATTGGGTTCACGAGTTATTGATACAGAAGACTTATATGAGACAATTCTAAAAATATATAGAGATTTATTAAAAGAAAACAACATGCAATTTACAGTTGGTGAATCAGTCAATCGCAACGTTTAACAGTTCTAAAAAGAGAAAAAATATGATCTTATTCTTAACAGAGAATCTTACTTTTAGATCTTAACTTCGCTACAGTATTACAGTTCTTAAACGTTTCTTATACAGGATATCCATCAATTATCAAAGTAGCAGTTACCTTCAATCCCCAAGGTACAAAAGAGCGAAGACTTACAGAGCCGCCCCTGTAGCCGAGAATCGGTTTGCCTGATTAAAGTGAGTCTGATTATCTAATTCGAGACTCCAATATTTATACCCCTTTTTCAGTTGTTTTTCATAAGGTTTCTGTTAATCCAAGTTAATTATCACTAATCATCTTTTAGCTGTCTTACTAAAATCATCAATAGTTATTGGGAGCTTACCATATATGGGCAAAGGGCAGATGTACCTTACATCATGTCATTCTTACGAGGTTTTAATCAAGATCGTTCATCCAGGGCTGACCAATGTCTTATTTTAATAAGGTTACCCATTTGGGGCCACCCATTCTTCTGTTTCAATAAGGTTACTTATTCGGGGTCAACAACTTGTCCTATTTCAATAGCCAGAATTCTTTCATAGCTATTTCATAGTTAGGTTTCTAAATTTCTAAACCCAGTTTGTCATGTTCCAAAGAATTTATGGTAGAGTTCCTTATAAGCTACTCTTCAGGGTTAACCACTGTCTTATCTCAACGAGGCCAGAATTCTTTCAGAAGGTAGGATTTCCAAATCCAGCTTGCCATGCCTTCCTTTAAAAAAGTTATATAGTGTATTTTTCTAAAAAGGCTATAGTGTATTTATCTTATATAGTATATTTTTCTAAAAAGGTTATATAGTAGAATTCCTTCACAATGGAAGTTGCACATTAAGGGCTCAGGGCGACTTGCATTTGTAATAATGGTGGTGAGAGTGACAGGAACCCACAGGTTCTTGTACATTGTGTATGGTCTGATAAGAAGGTGCCAACCACATGTGTTTGATTCATCTACCGAAGCAAATCTGGCAAAGATTAGTGCATCCCTTGCATCACAGGCAGCAATGTGCTCGCATGCTGCTGGAGCTGGCTCATCCACCTCTGCAAAGTCTTCCTCCTCCTCCTCCTCATCTGAGGAAGCTATGCGCTGAGTCACTTGTTCCTCAAGCAGCTGCAAGCCATGCTGCTGTGCGATGTTGTGCAGTGCACAGCAGACCACGATGATTCTGGAGACCCTGGCTGCTGAGTACTCTAGGGCTCCACCTGATCTGTCAAGGCATCTGAATCACATTTTGAGCAAGCCGATGGTTTGCTCGATGATGGATCTGGTGGAAATGTGGCTCGCATTGTAGCGCTCCTCTGCTTCGCTTGATGGCCTCCTCAACGGCGTCATTAGCCACGTCTTCAGGGGATAGCCCTTGTCGCCAAGTAGCCATCCGGAAAGTTGGGTTGGCAGATTGAAGAGCTGAGGCACAGTAGACTGCCACAGGATGAATGAGACATGGCAACGGCCAGGGTACTTTGCGCAAACATGCATAATGTTCTTCCTGTGGTTACATACCAGCTGGACATTAAGGGAATGGAAGCCCTTGTGGTTGACAAATACAGCTGGGTTGTGATGAGGTGCCCTAATGGCCACATGTATGCAGTCTACAACGCCCTGCACCCTTGGCAAGCCTGCCATATTTGCGAAGCCAACCGCACGCACGGTTACACTTGCCTCATCCGTGGAGAAGTGGATGTAATTGTGCGCCTTTGCAAAGAGGGCATCAGTAACCTGCATGATGCAAGTGTGTGCGGCCAACTGGGAGATGCCATTGATGTCTGCTGATGAACCCTGAAACAAAAACATTGAGGGCAGTGGTGACTTTGACAGCCACTGGTAAGGGGTGTCCACCCGCTCCTCTGGGCTCCAGATGTTGGTGCAGCACTGCGCAGATGTCAGCGACTACCTCTCGTGAAAGTCTCAGCCTCCTTTGGCACTGCTGCTTAGTCGTGTTGAAGAAGCTCATACTCTGCCTGTAAACCCTGTGTTGGGGGTATTTCCTGCGGCGTCAGGCAGGCCTGCAGTGACACCCTCTGCCCTGAGCAGCATCAGGTGGGTGAGGAGGAGGATGGTGCTCCTGTTGTTGCTGCTACTATTGTGCCTGGTCCTGCTTCTGCCGCGGCTGCTCTTCCTCTAAATCTGAGGACCAGGATGAGAGGGTATAAATGGTTCCCATGCTGCTGGTATATATGTCAGTTGAGGAATAGAAGTTATAAGCACTCAGTCAGTGTGGGCAGAGGGTTTTCCCAGGATGTCACAGTGGAGATGGATCTCAGCTTCACCACTTACAAGATCAGTAGACCTGCAAAAAGTTTTCCAAGACCTGAAAAAACAAAGTTCTGTCATCTGAAAGTCAGCCATGTTAGAGCTCCGTTTTAATGCTGGAGCTGCAGCGGTCAAGAAGTCAAGCACTTGGTGAACCCGGCACAATCAGCTGGCGTGGTTTGGGAATGGCGTGGAAGACGCAGAAAATGTTATAAAATTGAAAACCGCTGTTAAAATAGGCTTATCCAGGCAGTTAACAAGCTGTTAACTGCCTTAAGGGCCTCTCCCGCAGGCTTGGTGGTGGGACCGATCGGGACTCCCAGAGCCGGCACTTGGCAAAATGGTGTGGAGGCAGTTTGATGGTGGGATCGCAACCCGCCGTCAATCAAAACGATTTTAACCCTTGAACCGCCTCCAAACCCGCCCTCTCAGTACTGATAAAATCATGGCCGTAGACTCCAAAGATGAACAGGAGGATTGAAATTATAGCTGGGAATTGGGCAAACAGGTGGCAGATGAAATACAATGTACAGAAATGCAAAGTGCTTCGCATGGGGACAAAAAATCCAGGAGGGAACTATTACTTAAGTGGAAGGAAAATAACGTGCATGGAAAAAAAATAGATCTGGGGATTCAGATTGACAATAAATTGAAACTATCATAACAATTCTCAGTGGCAGTGAGTAAAGAAAATCAGATGTTGGGATGTATTAAAAGGTCAATATTGAGACAAAATAGTAATCCTGTCACCTTATAAATCATTGGTGCGACCGCACTTAGAATACTGTGTATAGTTCTGGTTGCCTCAGTACAGAAAGGATATTGTAGCTATTGAAAGGATACGGAGAACAACCAGAATGATTGAAAGGCATGGAGTGATAGGATTATGAGGAGCGATTATGTAAAATGGGCATGCTCTCACTAGAAAAGAGAAGGTTGAGAGGTTATATGATTGCTGTTTTTAGGATGCTAAAGGAGCTAGATAATGTTGACCATGACAAGCTGTTTCAGAATAGTCGACCCAGAGGACACTGTTTGCGCTTGAAGGGGGGGGGGGTAAATTCAAAACTAATCTACAGAAACATTGCCCTTGTTATTAACCCACACACGATGAGTGGGTTACAGTCGGGGGGGGGTTAAAGATTAAAAATCGTGGATTGCATCCCCAAACCGCTGTGTACGCATCTGCCACCATTTTTACAGTAGCAGGTTATATGCTCTGCATGTGTCCCGTCTTGGAGAGGCATAACACTTCTTTATTATATTTAAATCAGGCTTCCACAATGCAACTGGGAGCCAGATTTAAATTTAACAGCTTCCAGGACTCGGGGAAACCCGACAGCTAAACAGAGAAGGAAATAGCCAACTTCAGCAGGTTAGTGCTTTTTATAGCATTGCTTATGGGCCAGGAGGAGCAGGAGTGCTCCCCGCAATCCCCTCCCCCGCCGGCTCCTCAAGAGAGTTTCGGCCTCCCTTCTGCCAATCGTGGCCTCTCCTCGTTGCCGCGGTCGGCGACCCTCTCACCCCCCACCAAGCCCCGATCTCAAGCCTACTGCAGGGCTCTGACCCCCACATCCCGCCAAGCCTAGATCTCTCCATCCGGATTGCCGGACTCCTACCTCCCCACCCCCCCACCATATCCGATTTCTCCCGTTTGCTGGGCTCTTGACCCTCCCACCGCACCATGCCCCGATCTCTCCCTCCCACCGCACCATGCCCCGATCTCTCCCTCCCACCGCACTGTGCCGATCTCTCCCTCCCTCCGCACCATGCCGATCTCTCCCTCCCTCCGCACCATGCCCCGATCTCTCCCTCCCACTGCACCATGCCCCGATCTCTCCCTCCCACCGCACCATGCCCCGATCTCTCCCTCCCACCGCACCATGCCCCGATCTCTCCCTCCCACCGCACCATGCCGATCTCTCCCTCCCTCCGCACCATGCCGATCTCTCCCTCCCTCCGCACCATGCCCCGATCTCTCCCTCCCACCGCACCATGCCCCGATCTCTCCCTCCCACCGCACCATGCCCCGATCTCTCCCTCCCACTGCACCATGCCCTGATCTCTCCCTCCCACCGCACCATGCCCCGATCTCTCCCTCCCACCGCACCATGCCCCGATCTCTCCCTCCCACCGCACCATGCCCCGATCTCTCCCTCCCACTGCACCATGCCCCGATCTCTCCCTCCCACCGCACCATGCCCCGATCTCTCCCTCCCTCCGCACCATGCCCCGATCTCTCCCTCCCACCGCACCATGCCCCGATCTCTCCCTCCCTCCGCACCATGCCCCGATCTCTCCCGCCCACCGCACCATGCCCCGATCTCTCCCTCCCACCGCACCATGCCCCGATCTCTCCCTCCCACCGCACCATGCCGATCTCTCCCTCCCACCGCACCATGCCCCGATCTCTCCCTCCCTCCGCACCATGCCGATCTCTCCCTCCCACCGCACCATGCCGATCTCTCCCTCCCACCGCACCATGCCCCGATCTCTCCCTCCCACCGCACCATGCCGATCTCTCCCTCCCTCCGCACCATGCCCCGATCTCTCCCTCCCTCCGCACCATGCCCCGATCTCTCCCTCCCACCGCACCATGTCCTGATCTCTCCCTCCCACCGCACCATGCCCCGATCTCTCCCTCCCTCCGCACCATGCCCCGATCACTCCCTCCCACCGCACCATGCCCCGATCTCTCCCGCTCACCGCACCATGCCCCGATCTCTCCCTCCCTCCGCACCGTGTCCCGATCTCTCCCTCCCACCGCACCATGCCCCGATCTCTCCCTCCCACCGCACCATGCCCCGATCTCTCCCTCCCTCCGCACCATGCCCCGATCTCTCCCTCCCTCCGCACCATGCCCCGATCTCTCACTCCCTCCGCACCATGCCCCGATCTCTCCCTCCCTCCGCACCATGTCCTGATCTCTCCCTCCCACCGCACCATGCCCCGATCTCTCCCTCCCACCGCACCATGCCCCGATCTCTCCCTCCCTCCGCACCATGTCCTGATCTCTCCCTCCCACCGCACCATGCCCCGATCTCTCCCTCCCACCGCACCATGCCCCGATCTCTCCCTCCCTCCGCACCATGTCCTGATCTCTCCCTCCCACCGCACCATGCCCCGATCTCTCCCTCCCACCGCACCATGCCCCGATCTCTCCCTCCCACCACACCATGCCCCGATCTCTCCCTCCCACCGCACCATGCCCCAATCTCTCCCGCCCACCGCACCATGCCCCGATCTCTCCCTCCCTCCGCACCATGCCCTGATCTCTCCCTCCCTCCGCACCATGCCCTGATCTCTCCCTCCCACCGCACCATGTCCTGATCGCTCCCTCCCACCGCGCCCCGATCTCTCCCTCCCACCGCACCATGCCCCGATCTCTCCCTCCCACCGCACCATGCCCCGATCTCTCCCTCCCTCCGCACCATGCCCCGATCTCTCCCTCCCTCCGCACCATGCCCCGATCTCTCACTCCCTCCGCACCATGCCCCAATCTCTCCCTCCCTCCGCACCATGCCCTGATCTCTCCCTCCCACCGCACCATGCCCCGATCTCTCCCTCCCTCCGCACCATGCCCCGATCTCTCCCTCCCACCGCACCATGCCCCGATCTCTCCCTCCCACCGCACCATGCCCCGATCTCTCCCTCCCTCCGCACCATGCCCCGATCTCTCCCTCCCACCGCACCATGCCCCGATCTCTCCCTCCCACCGCACCATGCCCCGATCTCTCCCTCCCACCGCACCATGCCCCGATCTCTCCCTCCCACCGCACCATGCCCCGATCTCTCCCTCCCACCGCACCATGTCCCGATCTCTCCCTCCCACCGCACCATGCCCCGATCTCTCACTCCCTCCGCACCATGCCCCGATCTCTCCCTCCCACTGCACCATGTCCTGATCGCTCCCTCCCACCGCACCATGTCCTGATCGCTCCCTCCCACCGCCCCATGCCCCGATCTCTCCCTCCCTCCGCACCATGCCCCGATCTCTCCCTCCCACCGCACCATGCCCCGATCTCTCCCTCCCTCCGCACCATGCCCCGATCTCTCCCTCCCACCGCACCATGCCCCGATCTCTCCCTCCCTCCGCACCATGCCCGATCTCTCCCTCCCACCGCACCATGCCCCGATCTCTCCCTCCCACCGCACCATGCCCCGATCTCTCCCTCCCTCCGCACCATGCCCCGATCTCTCCCTCCCACCGCACCATGCCGATCTCTCCCTCCCACCGCACCATGCCCCGATCTCTCCCTCCCACCGCACCATGTCCCGATCTCTCCCTCCCACCGCACCATGCCCCGATCTCTCCCTCCCACCGCACCATGCCCCGATCTCTCCCTCCCTCCGCACCATGCCCCGATCTCTCCCTCCCTCCGCACCATGCCCCGATCTCTCCCTCCCACCGCACCATGCCCGATCTCTCCCTCCCACCGCACCATGTCCTGATCTCTCCCTCCCACTGCACCCTGCCCGATCTCTCCCTCCCACCGCACCATGGCCCGATCTCTCCCTCCCACCGCACCATGCCCCGATCTCTCCCTCCCACCGCACCATGCCCTGATCTCTCCCTCCCACCGCACCATGCCCTGATCTCTCCCTCCCTCTCGATTGCCGGGCACCGACCTCCCCCCACCAACCCCGATTTCTCCCGCTTGCTGGGGCCTGTCGCCAACGATACCTGGCTGCGGCCTTTTTCCGCCCGGCAGCCGACCAGCCTGTCAATCTGGCCAGCTGCCGGGTGGGAAACAGAAGAAGAAAAAAATAATGAGGTCCTGCTGTTAATATCAGTCGGACCTACCGCGTCCTCGGGCTTTCCGGATTCCCCCCCCCCCTCCGCCAACTAAAACATTCCCCAGCTACCTCCCTGTAAATATGGGGGCCATTACATCAGTGAGTGAGTGATAAATCTATGGAACAGGCTCCCTGAGGAGACGGTGGAAGCAGAGAATGTTGCTTCATTCAAATGCAAATTAGAGTTCTTGCAAAAAATAATATTTTGGGATACAGTACATGAGTAGTTGGAGACATGACATGTGGTAAGTGCACCATGCTTGGGAGGAACAGGTGACTTTGTTCCTATGGTTCCCAAAGCTTTCCACCACTGGCGTTCTCCCTCGCCTCATGTCTGGGTCTGTTGCAATGTTCTCTCTAAGCTGCACGGCGATGGGAAAGGTCCCGTGCAGGTCGCCCACCGGCTTCACCGTTGTAAATACCGCGCATGTGCAGAAATTTAAAGGGACTGTGTTCTAAAAGAAACAGGCCACACAGAACAAAGCGCCGCTTGCAGGGAACATTGGTCTGTTGTAAACTAACCGAAAGAGATTGATTGCCATAATTAGTCAACAGCCTCATTATTGTTGTATCACGTGACAAACAGGACAGTAGAAGGCAAACTAGATGGATCTTGGTCTTTTTTTATCCAGCAATTCTTATGTTCCTAAATATAGCTCCTTAGACCAAGGAAAAACTCAAAGGTTTCTAAGCCAGCAAAAAATTGACTTTTTAAAAAATCAAAGAAGCTCAAGATAGGTTTATCTTGTACAGGAAGAGTACATTCAATAAAAAGTACTCCGACTGGATTTACTTTCCCCTTTAAGTTAAAACACCCACATCAACCTCCACAGAAAGTCAATAATGAGGCCACATGATTTTAAATATTAGATCAGTGGTTGAGTCATGAATGAATTAAACTATACCAATCCTTCATGTCAGATGTAAAGCGTACTTCTTCGATAAAACAAAGTTGTTTGGCCCTTATATTATCATTAATACATCCCCCAACATTTTGTTATGTTGTACCTTCTACATAAGAGTGCATAATAATCATCCCTTTCATCATGACTCATTCTCCTTACATGTAGATAAATTGGAATTGGATAAATACTTGAAAGGGAAAAAATTGCAGGGCTATCATGAAAGAGCAGGGAGGTGAGACTAATTTCAAAGAGCTGGCACAGGCACGATGGGCTGAATGGCCTCCTTCTGTGCTGTATCATTCTATGATTCTATGTCCAAACTGTCTGAGTAGCCTTTCAGTGATTTGGTCCACTACCATTTTACTCAATCCAAGTTTCTTTCCCTGTGGAAAGAAATGAGAAATGTCTTTTCTCTGTGCAGCACCTAATATTGAGAACTCACTATTCAGGGCACCGAGTGTGTGAAAGAAAAAGCTGCCATTTCAAAGCACAACATGTTGGAGTTGTACAATGTACTGCCTGTAGTTTTACTTTCAGAACAGTACATTAATTGCTGTGTGTCAAAACTTCATTTACAACAAAGGTGCAACACAATAATGACGTAAGGAAAAATAAATGTCTCATATAGCCACTCTATAAATCCAAACACTGAATCATTTTCATAAATATACATTTCCAATTTGTTTTCCTTTCCTCTTTGTGGTTTCTTCATGCCTTCATCAATGCCAACAGAGCCAGCTGTTAAGGGATGTGAAAAAAGGCTGGCCCTTAATGTTCAACTAAATTTATTGGGTAATAAAAGGCTGTTTGACAGAGGAGTGGCACTTGTCTATATATTACATGCAGAATAATTGAGAGCTAGGTATCATTATGAAGCAATTTCATTGAAATTCTCAGATGACATATAAACCAGATGATATATAAACCAAAAACAGCAACATTGGAGCAGTTTACAACTGTCATTTGAACTTGCAAACGATTAAAGCTTTAAAATCACTCTCATAGCCATTTTCAGACAACTGCGCATACTTCCTGCCAACTGCTCCATTATAAATGTCCACAAACCCAGTAGCACTGCAGTGCCTCCACTGGGAGGATAATGTAATTACAGGGTGACAAGTTTCTATCTATATCGGTACTTCTGTCATTCTGTCTTTCTGTCTATCTGTCTGTCATCGCGTGTGCGTTGCGGGTATGCACTCAAAAGTTACAGGGCGTACCTACGCGCGCGTTACCTCCAAAGAAAGCTTACGCTTCCGAGACGGTTTTAAGCGTATTTACGTTTCGGCCGGGCTAAAATTGCGCCCGCGGTATCCCAAAAACCTTCAACATTCCGCTCATTAGCATCTCATTATCCGCTCATTAGCGACAGAGTGACCTCGAGCTCGACCAATCGTACGCCGGGTTGCTGGCGTGTGCCGCCGGGCCAATCGGTGCGCGTGTGGCCGGGCTTTATCGTTCTGAACCGAGGTGAGTCGCCGCCATCTTGATTCCAAACTTTTCCTTTCTTTTTCCCGCTTTCTGCGTCTTAAAAAAAAAGTTGCTTTTAAAACACATATTGTTTTAAAAAAAAATGATTTAGAAAGTAATTAACTTATCTAATCTCATTAATTTTCCTACCTTTCCCCGTTTTTCCAGGTAGGCCTAGAAGCCTCGGCGTCTCCTCCGCACCCACGCCCGAGCTAGGCACCTCCCAGCCCCACTCGAAGGCTGGAGGGCCGAGCCTCAGCCCAGCGCCGCTAGGGTGCGCGCGCAGCAGGAGCTGAGACGTCTCTCTCTGCCGGGGCTTGCTGAGCGTCCAGCGTTACCCTGGCAACGGGCGCAATCGGCGGTCTTCACCTGGGGGGGGGGGGGGGGGGCGCGACCCTCGGGGGGGGGGGGGGGGCGCGACCCTCGGGGGGGGGGGCGCGACCCTCGGGGGGGGGGGGCCGCGACCCTCGGGGGGGGGGCCGCGCGCGCAGCAGGAGCAGCTGAGACGCGGCGTCTCTCTCTCTGGCTTGGTCAGCGTCACGGTTGCCCTGGCAACCGGGCCCGCCGGCCGAGAGAGACGCCGCGTCTCAGCTCCTGCTGCGCGCGCAATCGGCGGTCTTCACCTCCGGGGGGGGGGGGCGCGACCCTCGGTGGGGGGGGGGGGGGCGCGACCCTCGGGGGGGGGGGGGCGCGACCCTCGGGGGGGGCGCCCGCCGCCCTCCCTCCCCTCCCCCTCCCTTCCTCCCCCTCCTCCCCCCCGCCCTCCCTCCCCCTCCCCCCCGCCCTCCCTTCCCCTCCCTCCCCTCCCCCCCGCCCTCCCTTCCCCTCCCCTGCCCTCCCTTCCCCCCTCCCCTCCCCCCGCCCTCCCTTCCCCGCCCTCCCCCTCCCTTCCCCGCCCTCCCCCTCCCCCCCACCCTCCCTTCCCCTCCCGCCCTCCCTTCCCCTCCCTCCCCCCACCCCTCCCCTCCCTCTCTTCCCCCCAGTCGCTCTCTCTCTTCCCCCCAGTCGCTCTCTCTCTTCCCCCCAGTCGCTCTCTCTCTCTCTCTTCCAACAACAACATGCCCTCGAAAAAGCCTCGGCACCGCCGGGCACTTCAGCTAGTAGCTTTATAAATGTGGACATAGGAATTTATAATGAAAAATGTTGACAGGAAGGGTAATGTTTTTAATATATTAAGACAATCTCTCATGGCATTGCACATGGTAAGTCAGAGAATATAGTATCTTTAACCTGTCTCTGCTATCTTCTCTCTCTTTCTGCTTCTTCCTCTGTCCTCTTCTGATTTTCATTCTGTCTTTTTTGTAGTGGATGGCATGTTGTGGTGTGGCAGGGAAAAGAGCCATCAAAAGCTGTAGGCTATATTTATGGTTGGGGTTGCAGGGAAAATGTCCCCCTCAGTGGTTCACTTCCCATTTCCTTCCCCAATCATGTATGCTTCCCCCACCATTTTGCTAACATCACATCCCTTACCCCTTCCCACTGCCCTCTCCCCTACATACCATTGCTTGTTCCCATCACTGCTCCCATCTCTTGCCTTTGGAACTGCCTGCTCAACCACTGCACATTGCCTTTGCCCTTGCTCTACTATCACTCACCTCACCCTTAACCATTCATCGACTCTTTCCCATCCATTTGTTGCCCAAATGGCAGTTGATGAGATACCAGAGGTACCCTCACCCTGTTTTCCTCCCACTCTTTTCTCCTCTTATATTCCCTTCCTATCTGTCTCTCTCAAAAAGGCTTTGTCTGCCTTCAAAATTCAACTTGGAAATAAGGTAATCAAATAAGACTGAGGAAATAAATTGACTGCCTGCCTTCCTCTCTATCTCATAGGTGTTAGCAGATGAGATAATTAGTTGGCTTCAAAATTCAACTGATGGTCTTTTTAACATCACTCTCTCAACTCACGCTCTGACCCTAGTCTTTCTCTCACATTTTCTCTCTGACAGCTTCGGGTAAAAATATCAACTCCAAGCCGTCTTTTGAGAGTGGCTGAGGCCTTCAAGTAAAAACTTTAATGAGGGCATTAAAAGACACAAAAGAAAATTCAGTGCTATTGTGAAATACATAATTTCTGACATTTTAAAATTGGTTTAAACCCTTATTTTACACTTTAAAAAAATAATTAGAGGGAGAAAAAATAGCGATTTTCAGAGAGCATTTAGAGAGCACCGTGGGAACCCAGTGGCTGGATTGCGCAATCTGAGTGACAAGTTTACATAAGCAAAACATAGGCCCAGACTTTGCAGTCAGCGGCGAACGACCGGCATGCACCATTCATTACACTTGCATTGCAGAGCCCGCTACAGGTGTTCTGGGACCTGTGTGTATAGGGCAAGCAACAGCATGACTCATCAACCAACTAGACTGAAGATTCCTTACTGAGACACGCAGAGTCTAAACCAGGAAATATGAGTTAGAATATTAAATTCAATGTAAAATCATGCACAGAAAGCAAAATAAAGAGAGGGAAAGAATGATTGGATTAAGAGAGTTAAAAAAGACAGAAAGAAAAAGTAAAACTTTTTTTTTTATTTTTTAATATTTTTAAATCCCCAACAATAATTAAAATCTGAAGGAGTGAGACTCCACACTTGTAAAAGTAAAATTTCCAGGTCAGAGAGGTTGTTTGGCAGTCATTAAGACCCACGCCATTACAAATTCACTTACACTTGAATGGACAAGCCCCAACTTTTTCTGGCATTTTTAGTGGGTAAGTACCCCAACTTCACACCATTGCATGTGTGTGAATGCCGACCTCTCAGTGAGGTATATAAGAACATAAGAATTAGGAGCAGGAGCAGGCCATATGGTCCCTGGAGCCTGCACTGCCATTCAATAAGATCATGACTGATTTTCGACCTCAACTCCACTTTCCTGCCCAATCTCCATAAACCTTGGTTCCCCTAGAGTCCAAAAATCTATCTATCTTGAATATACTCAAAGACACAGCATCCACAGCCCTTTGGGTAGAGAATTCCAAAGATTCACAACCCTCTGAGTGAAGAAATTCCTCCTCATCTCAGTCTTAAATGGCTGACCCTTTTTCCTGAGACTGTGCCCCTTAGTTCTAGACTCTCCAGCCAGGGTAAACAACCTCTCAGTGTCTACCCTGTCAATGCCCCTTTAAATCTTATATGTTTCAATGAGATCACCTCTCATTCTTCTAAACTCGAGAGAGTATGGGCTAGAAATTGGCCTACTTAGCGCCTCCAGTTATCACCTCCGGGGGGGGGGTGGGGGCTATAACGGGGCACTAACAACCTACTGCCTGGGCACGGTGAGATCAATGACTCCTGCGAACTTTGGTGAGAGGTTTGCGGCAGCGGTAAGACATTGCGCCATGATCTCCTTCGCCCGGAGATCGTGACATCATTGCCGTGCGCATCGCCCCGGACCAGAACTTCGGTTCCGCCCACTGCAGCATCGCCAGGGGATTTAACCGACAGCTGCAGGAGGCGATAATCGGGAGGCTAGGCGCTTCAGGGACAAAAGTTAAATGGGAGGTTGCCGAGGTAAGTACCTCAATTTCTGAAATGTATTTGTTCCAATTTTTTTTTACTTCCCCTGGCCCACGATCAATCAGCCCGTCACTTTGCTGGAGTGCATGGGGCTGATAAAGTCGGATCGCGGTCCCAGTGCAGAGATGGCCCTTCCCTTTAAGGGAGGGACGGAGCATCAGATTGTGGTAGCCCTGCACGGGACATTGTGCAGCGCTGCACAACTACTGCCCCACCTGCGTCCTTCAGCCCTCCAGGAAGGAAGTGGAGTGCTTGATTTAGTGCTCCACTTCCTTCCTGGAGCACTAACCCCAATTTGTGAAAGCCGGGAATCATTAGCGCCCGGTGCTAAGTTTCCCAGCTTTCAAAAGTTACCACCCCCAAACGGGGCGATAATGAATTTCTCCCCCATAGGCCCAATCTACTCAATTTCTTCTCATAGGACAACCCTCTGATCCCAAGAATCAATCTAGTGAACCTTTGTTGCACCGCTTTTAAGGCAAGTATATCCTTCCTCAGATAAGGAGACCAAAACTGTGCACAGTACTCCAGGTGTGGTCTCACCAAGGCCCTGTACAATTGTAGCAAGACTTCCTTACTCTTATACTCCAACTCCCTTGCAATAAAGGCCAACATGCCATTTGCCTTCCTAATTGCTCGCTGTTCCTGCATGCTAACTCTGTGTTTCCTGTACGAGGACACCTAAATCTCTCTGAACACCAACACTGATTAGGTTCTTACCAATTAAAAAATATTCTGTTTTTCTATTTTTTCTACCAAAGTGAATAACCTCACATTTCCCCACATTATATTCCATCTGCCACCTTATTGGCCACACACAAACCTGTCGATATCCCTTGGCAGGCTCTTTGTGTCCTCCTTACAGCTTACTGTCCCACCTAGCTTTGTATCATCAGCAAACTTGGATACATTACACTCAGTCCCTTCATTTAAGTCATTAATATAAATTGTAAATAGCTGAGGCCCAAGCACTGATCCTTGCGGTACCCCACTAGTTACAGCCTGCTAACCTGAAAATTCATCGTTTATCCCTACTCTCTGTTTTCTGTCCATTAACCAATCCTCTATCCATGCGAATATATTACCCCCAACCCCATGAGCCCTTATCTTGCGTGACAACCTTTTACGTGGCACCTTATCGAATGCCTTTTGGAAATCCAAATGTACTACATCCACTGGTTCCCCTTTATCTACCCTTAGTTACATCCTCAAAAAACTCTAATTAATTTGTTAAACATGATTTCCCTTTCATAAAGCCTTGTTGACTCTGCCTAATCATGTTATGATTTTCTAAGTGCCCTTAATAATGGATTCAGCATTTTCCTGACAGTACCGGTGTAGCAAAGCTTGTTGAGGAGCAGGGCAACTCGAACAGCAACTTCCTGATTTCTGCGTTTAACTGCACAAATGCAGACGTTGAAAGTTGCTGTCCGATTTACTCCTTAATAACGGTGAGCGCTGATAGCCTCACTGTTATTCTTAATGCAAAATCCAGGCCAATATATATGTGGATATAGGAATTAATAATGAGAAAAAGATGATACAAACAGTGTGACAAAAACAGAACAACAGGAAGTCAAGTGGCACAGACTTAAGCTTTTTACTATATTATAGATTTATAAAAGTCTATTTGACTTAGTTAGGCTTTTTTATGCTCTTATCCGCATCCATTCCCATAAGGTTCTGTATCAGAGCAGTTAACATTGGAAGATAGCAATCTACAATTAGCTTACTGTTGTCAGTGTGCTATACAGACACAAGCATGTGTATGATGTGTAGATGAACAGGAATCAAGTGGGCTGAATTAGCCAATAGAAACATTGTGGAGCATTCAGTGTTCATGTTCAACAGCGAGACAAAACAAAATTCCCCATGGGCAAGTGAAATCTTCCATTAAATGGACAAAAAGTGAAACATGTCTATATTGGTGCACAGGTGTGGGCGTGAGAAAGTTGAAACATGGGGACAATGAACAGGGAAGGCATCATACATAAATACCAAGAGGAGGGAAGTGATGTGTCCAAACTAATGTGAGGTAGTCAAAAAAATTATAAAATAAATGAGCCCTTAGGGATCATCTAATTGGAACCTGCCTGGCTTTGGACAAAGCTTATTTTTTGAGTGGGCTTCGTGGGAATTTCTAAAATAGGACAAGTACCAAAAATCGGATTTGTAAAGAGTTCATTTCTCCATTTATAATTATGTCTTATTAGTTATTAAGGTTAAGATTTTCAATGAATTTCCATGATCAATTTCATAGGGTTGCCAACTGAAGAGGTTAAAAGTTAGATTAGCGGCTTAACTGACTAGCTGGCTGATGTAATAAAGGAGAAGTCTGGCAGAACAAAGACAGTTGGAAAAAGCATATTACATGATGATTGGGGGAGCAAAAGAATCAAGGAGACCATACATTGAACAATGGGCCGCCAAGATGTGATTTGCGAAGATGAGGTTAAGCGTACGTAAATTGGCCAAGTCCCGAAGATGTGAAGGAAACAAGATGCAAGGTTGTATATAAGCCAACTGCTTGAATGTAAAAATTAGACCCCCATCTCAGCTCAGACTGAGAGGGCCTCTCCCTGCACGTGCTTGAATAAAGATCGCTTGGAACCAGTACACGCTCGTCTCCGTCTGCTTTGGGGCGGAGAGAAATCCCACAACAACTTGGCGTAGTTGGCAGGACTCCCAGGACGCAGTCGAACGACCAACCGTAATGGGATCGCAAGTCAGTGAGTACTTTATATTACCACCCATAGTTAGGTGTGGAACCCCAGAAGGCTGGATGTGAGACTGTAGGGAATCTGAACAGGAGACTAGCGGGTACTGGAGTGATCTCTGCACAGTAGAACTGCAAGCTGCCATAGGTAACCAGAACCACGTTGTAGCAGGAAAGTCCGAGTTACCGTTTGCGCAGGCCAGAGGTATAAAAAAAAATGGCCACAGGAGGGGAAGATTAGAGATCGGAAGGGTCCATAACCAAATTTATAGCAGGAAAAAATAAGAAACTAATTGAGAAAATGAAAAAGAAAGGCTGGAGTCCAAACGACAGTCCGGACAGGCAAAGGGAATGGTGGGGCGCCCAGTGTATGGGTAAGGAAGAGAAGGGAATACTTATAATTATTAGTTGCTACATAGGACTCAGTAAACATGTACAAAGTTATATAGAAAAGGAAAAGGTTACGGTCAGTGCGGTGCGGGCACCGGGACCAATGTTTAGAGTGACAGACGATAGTGACGACGTTGACTATGGAGAAGTAGAGAAGGAAGCCGCAGATTATGACAGACAGGACGATGACAGGGGTTGGGAGCCCCCACCTAAATATGATGCAGAGGGACCATCGGCCCCACCACTGCCCGAAACCGGGATGAAGGGCGTAATGGCCATGGCCCCTATTATGATGGAGATTAAACAAGTGGGAAATGGGCAGGCTCAGACTACAGTATGATATGCCCCTAGACTGAAAGGAAGCCATTAGAAAAATGCCCCGACCACGGAATGTGCGGGGCATTCGCAGGGTCATGGGCCTCTTCAACTACTGTCGTAATTTTATAGAGGGATTCTCGCAAATAACTGCCCCCATACAGGACTTAATGAAAGGAGGGAAGGTGGCACTGGATCCCATAGAATGGGGGGAGGAACAGGAAAGGGCATACACATAACTGAAACAGGCGCTCATATCAACCCCAGCACTCGGGTTGCCAGATATGAAGAGACCATTCCACATTTATACAAACAATCACAATGGACACTATAGCGCGGTAGTGACACAGGTACATGGAGACCAAATGAGGCCCGTGGCATACTTCTCCACAAAACAATCCCCGGTCGTCACCGGAATACCCCGGTGTATGGCCGCAATTGATTGTGCGACCTGTGCTGTGAGGACTAGTGAGCCGATAGTTATGACAGGAGAAGTTATCTTACACACGAAACATACCCTGGTGGAGTTATTAAACACAGGCAGATTAAAAACAGCCTTGGATAGCCGAAAGGCTACCTGGGAGGCCATACTATTACCATGGGATAAGTCAGTAAAAAAGTCAGAGATATGGGCCCCAACCCCGCAGAAGGCATCACAGACATGGGAGAAGAGCATGAGTGTAGGGAGGCCATTGACTCCGAAGACCTCAGTGGGATCCGGGAAGAACCCATAGACAACGCGGACCTAATCCTATTCGTGGATGGATCGCGAAAGTACATAGACGGGGTTCCGAGAACGGGATGGGTGGTGGTGAATAGTGAAGGTGACATGGTGGCAAAGGGGAGGCTCCCAGGGGGACTTTCCACACAGGTCGCCGAATTAATGGCCCTCACTGAAGCCCTGAAATTAGCTAAAGGCCAGACCATGAACATCTATACAGATAGCAGATACGCTTTTGGGGTGGTCCACGATTACATGATCGCCTGGAGCAGACAGGGATATATAACCTCTGGGGGGGGACATATACAGCACGAGGAGGCAGTAAGGGAATTGGTCAAGGCGGCGAAGCTGCCCAGACAGGCATCAGTAATAAAGGTCAAGGCACACCAGAAAGTCCAAAATGATATCCAAAGGGGAAATCAGTGGGCAGACGAGGCAGAAAAGGGGGCTGTGGAGATGGAGACCCTGGAGCCGGTGGCAGCTTGTGCCATCGGTCCAGAGGAAGTAAATGTGCAAAAATTACACGAATAAATGACTGAAACAGAGCAGGTAGGGTGAAAAAGGAAAGGGGCAGACAAGGATGAGCATGGGATTTGGAAAAAGGAGGGACGAGTAGTAGCCCCTGAATGCATACAGCAAAACCTGCTCAAAATCTATCATGGGAATCAACACTCTGGAAGAAATACTATGCACCGGAGTATAGAACGGTGCTGGTGGTGGCCGGGGATGGGCAGGGACGTAGCTAAATATTGCCACAGATGTATTACCTGTGCCCAGTACAAGGCCGTAAAGATCATTGTCCCACCAGCCTCGACCTAAGGGCCCTTGGGAGCAGGTCCAGATAGACTTCACCGGACCTCTGCCCCCTAGCTGAGGTAAAACATATTGCCTAGTGCTGATAGATCAGTTCACACGATGGGTAGAAGCATTCGCCACAAGGGATTGCTCTGCTACCACCGTCGCAAAGATTTTTGTCGAGGAAATAGTACCCCGATGGGGGATGCCACTGCAAATAGACTCAGATCAGGGAACACACTTCACTGGCACAGTCATCAAGCAGACATGCTCCCTATAAGGAGTAAAACAGAGGTTTCACAAACCACACCACCCACAGAGCTCAGGAACGGTACAGAGAATGAATAGAACCTTAAAGGCATCACTCGCAAAGGCCATTGCCGAGACCGGCAGGGGATGGGCAGACCTACTACCTAGCATCCTAATGAGGTTGAGGGCTACGCCCAATCGCACAACCGGGCTAACCCTGTTTGAACTAATGACTGGGCGGGCCATGAGACTGCCCGAGGGCACGATCATGGGTAGTGAAGACGTGGGACCAGCCCAGGAAAGGATTAGGAAACTATGCAAAACAACTGCATGATCTGAGACAGGAAGTCAGGGACCAACAAATAGTCAGGGATATGGAATTGGAGGAAACGGAGGAAGAACAAAATTTACCAGTAATAGGAGACAGGGTGATGGTAAGAGTCTTACCCACCAGACCAGGATGGGCACCTCGCTGGCAGGGACCCTACAAGGTCCTAATGACCAGCGACATTTGCGCATGCATAAATATGAAAGGAAAAGGTCAGTGGAAACTCTGGACACAACTTAAGAAATTCAAAAGCACATTAAATAATAAGGACTAAACCGGTGCCGACCGGCGTCCACTGTTTATCTCCCTCTACAGGACTCAGATATGGATGACCTTACTGATATGCCTGGCCACAGCGACCACAGAAGAAGCCACATCGGTCGACCGAAGGGAGCAATGAGGCCTGTATTACAAGAACACGAGCGACGTCAGTTGTGATCGGGAACGTGGGGTGTTAACTGTCACGGTTGATGAAACAGTATATTTAAATTGTAGCTCCGGGTTAACGGGCGGAAGCATATTTGACATCAAGCCAGGCAATACAGGGGATAGGGGTAAGAAGGGGATGCCTGTTAAATGGACAAACATAAGCACAGTATGCTTCGGGAAGAAGTGATGATACATTAACATGTGTACAGGGAGGAGCTATGCAAGTTAAAATGTGGGAGGGATTTCACTCAGATGTCCAGGGTACCTGATGTGCCAAATAACGGCCTGAATCCAAAAGGTTAAAGCTTAAAACTAAAGGCTTTTATTAAGTAAGAACATGGCATCAAGTTAACACAGGGCAACCATCATTCATCACCGACCCAGCCCTTATGAGTAAGACGCAGCTCTTATAAGTAAGACTCTCACCAATTCGGAGGATCCAGAGGGGCGGGGCTAGGGAGGAGCATTAGTGGTTACACCTGTAGAACATTCCAGACATTAACAAGTACAACAACAACAGACAATACAAATGCCAGAACACAGAGTTATTTCATCACAGTACCCCAGCAGGAAGGAGGAGGGAGGGAACTATGCCCAACCTCCAAGTGCACCAACTCTGATGATTGGTTTTGGAAACTGAACCCCCAGGATACTCCCACCACCACAAACACACTGACCACCCTAGTAACAGGAGCCCCGAAGCCCAGCACTTTGACTACAGAGGAACCCTTGAGGTGTCCGCAGCCTAGCTCGAGACCGAAAGGGGGGCTCGTGATCTGGGATTCTGATAGGCGCTTATTTGAGAATGTACACCATGAGATAGTTTCGGTTGTTCTCAATATTAGCCAGATGGGGTTACCCAAATGGTGTGAGTGGCGTACAAGGTCGTTTTATCATCGACTCCTCGACATGAAAGTTACTGATGCCCTCTGGGCCTCTGGAGGACGCGTGCAGTTGAGCCTATCTCACCGCAAGAAGAACCTGGTAAATGACATAGCCACTGCTTACACTGCAGGGAGATCCACAGTTAATTCCCTGGATAGGAATGGTATTAGCTGTACCCAGTCTGCAGGAATGGGAATCCAAGCCCCTCTACGAGGTAGAGAATGTCGGGATCATAAGAAATGGCAATTGGCTCAGATACCACCATGCACCCAGTTATGCAACCCAGAAAGGTTCCTTCTTGACGCGGATCTCACTAGAGGGATGCAGAGAAAGGGGGAGTAATGTAGTCTGCCCACATCCCATGGGGATGGGGCCAGGAGCCATGTGCGGCTTCAACACCACCCTAAACTGTACCCTTGAAATTTCCAGTGCCCGCCATGAGCCAACGCGAGCAGCACACCGGGGAAAAGGAGAATACTGTGTGACCACCAGTGAATCTCAATACCAGTATGGTAACATCCAGTGCCCAGCTCAAGTTTCTGCTTCACCCCCGGACCCAAACAACGATCGGACATACAACCATAACCTACCTACAGTCGCCCTGCGAGGAACGGGTGAGTCCAACTGAGGACCTAAAGGACAGCATGCTCGAATATGTACTCCCTGAGGGGAAGGATATCCTAAAACTACCAGAACACCTACTGGAACTGAGGAAAGAGGCCGGGGCGCTAATTAAGCAGTAACATTGAATTGAGCAAGAGGTCAAACAACTGGGGAAGGATGTGGAGGCCAAGCTGGAAGATGCCTCATGGTGGCGGGCACTTTGGGACTGGGGTGTTAAGGTGGACATACACCCCTGGATCAGAATTGCATCTCATTTATTGGTGGTGGCGTAGTTGCTAATTGGCATCATCATACTTATGTTTGAGTATTGTACTCAATGTAAATGACGGCGTAACCGAACCATTGCTAAAACCATTGTTAAAACACAGTATAGATTAGGAGAGAAGCAGGGAACGAGAGAGGTAGTTTAAGTAGCAACACCCGTGCGGATCCAATCACCTGCCTGGCCAGCAGTGATGGGGCAAGGAGCACGGGCAGGTGAAGTTAGTTGGCCATCTTGGACCATCACCAAGGGCCAAAAGGGGGGACTAAAGAGGTTAAAAGTTAGATTAGCAGCTTAACTGACTAGCTGGTTGATGTAATAAAGGAGAAGTCTGGCAGAACAAAGACAGTTGGAAAAAACATATTGGCCCGGAAATTCGGGTCGGGGGCTTCCCGCGGGTGCAAGCCTCCGACCTGCACTTACCTACCGCGCCGGCCGTTGAGCTGTGGGCCCCTGTGGAATTCCTATCCTGGGCCCCCTCCAACTGCCGGCGCGCAGTGCTTGTGTATCCCAGGGGCGCAGTTAGTTCGAAGCGTCCCCTGGGATCACGTGGGCCATGGAGAGCCAATGGTAGCAGGGAAAAGCCCATTCATAAGTTTGACAGGAAGACCTGTCAAACCTATTAAATACTATAAGCCCCAAAACATCACTAAATCTTCAAATACATTTTTTAAAAATCAGATTTTTTAAATAAACTGGGCCTGCTTCTGGGGAAGGTGGGACTTGTACAAGTCGGACGGGTTGCACCTGAACCAGAACGGGACAAATATCCTTGCGGGGAGGTTTGCTAGCACTGTTCGGGGGGGTTTAAACTAAAATGGCAGGGGGTTGGGAACCTGAGCAGGGAGACAGAGGAAAGGGAAACAGGGATAAAAGCAAAAGATAGGAAGGAGAAAAACAAAAGTGGTAGTCAGAGAAATCAACGGTTTAAATCAAATGTGACCACAGTAAATAATAATTCTAATAGGTCTAAGAGCGTTAAAAAAACAAGCCTGAAGGCTTTGTGTCTTAATGCGAGGAGCATTTGTAATAAGGTGGATGAATTGGCTGCGCAAATAGAGGTAAACGAATATGATTTGGTTGGGATTACGGAAACGTGGCTCAAGGATGGCCAAGACTGGGAACTCAACATCCAGGGGTATTCGATATTCAGGAAAGATAGGCAAAAAGGAAAGGGAGGTGGGGTAGCATTATTGGTTAAAGAAGGGATTAATACAATTGTAATGAAGGATATTAGCTCTGATGATGTGGAATCTGTATAGGTAGAATTGAGAAATACTAAGGAGAAAAAAACATTAGTGGGAGTGGTATATAGACCTCCCAACAGTAAGGCGGAGGTTGGGGATGGCATTAAAAGGGAAATTAAAGAAGCGTGCAATAAGGGCGCAGCAGTCATCATGGGTGACTTTAAACTACATATAGATTGGGCCAACCAAATCAGTAACAATACTGTGGAGGAGGAATTCCTGGAGTGTTTACGGGATGGTTTCCTGGACCAATATGTCGAGGAACCAACCAGAGATCAGGCCATCTTAGACTGGGTATTATGTAACGAGAAAGGATTAATTAGCAATCTTGTTGTACAAGGCCCCTTGGATCGGAGCGATCATAATATGATCAAATTCTTCATTAAGATGGAGAATGAAGTAGTTGACTCAGAAACTAGGGTCCTCAATTTAAATAAAGGAAACTACGATGGTCTGAGGAGCGAGTTGGGTAGGATTGATTGGGGAATGGCACTCAAAGGGTTGACGGTGGATAGGCAATGGCAAACATTCAAAGACCGAATGGATGAGCTACAGAATTTGTTCATCCCAGTTTGGCATAAAAATAAAACAAAAAAGGTGACTCAACCATGGCTAACAAGGGAAATCAGGGACAGCATAAGATCCAAGGAGAGGACATATAAATTGGCCAGAAAAAGCAATAATCCTGAGGATTGGGAGCAGTTTAGGATTCAACAAAGGAGGACAAAGGGATTAATTAAGAAAGGGAAAATAGAGTATGAGAGTAAGCTATCAGGGAACATAAAAACTGACTGTAAAAGCTTTTATAGATATGTGAAGAGAAAAAGATTGGTGAAGTCAAGCGTAGGTCCCTTGCAGTCAGAATCAGGGGAATTTATAATGGGAAACAAAGAAATGGCAGACCAACTAAATTCATACTTTGGTTCTGTCTTCACAAAGGAGGACACAAATAACCTCCCAGAGATGCCGGGGAACATAGGGTCTGATGAAAGGGTGGAACTGAAAGAAATCAGTATTTGTAGGGAAATGGTGTTAGGAAAATTGATGGGACTGAAGGCCGATAAATCCCCAGGGCCTGATAATCTACATCCCAGGGTACTTAAGGAAGTGGCCCTGGAAATAGTAGATGCATTGCTGGTCATCTTCCAGAACTCGATAGACTCTGGAACAGTACCCATGGATTGGAGGGTAACTAATGTTACCCCACTATTCAAAAAAGGTGGTAGAGAAAAAGCGGGGAATTATAGACCGGTAAGCCTGACATCGGTAGTGGGGAAAATGCTAGAGTCTATTATAAAAGACGTAATAGCAGGGCACTTGGAAAGCAGTGACAGGATCGGAAAAAGTCAACATGGATTTACAAAAGGTAAATCATGCTTGACTAATCTACTGGAATTTTTTGAGGATGTAACTGGTAAAATAGATAAGGGAGAACCAGTGGATGTGATGTATTTGGACTTTCAGAAGGCTTTCGATAAGGTCCCGCATAAGAGATTAGCGTGCAAAAGTAAGGCACATGGGATTGGGGGCAAGGTATTGACTTGGATAGAGAACTGGTTGGCGGACAGAAAGCAAAGAGCTGGAATAAACGGGTCGTTTTCCGAGTGGCAGGTAGTGACTAGTGGGGTACCGCAAGGATCGGTCCTAGGACCCCAGCTGTTCACAATATATATTAATGATCTGGACGAGGGAATTGGATGTAATATCTCCAAATTTGCAGATGACACCAAGCTGGGTGGGAGGGTAAGCTGTGAGGAGGATGTCGTGAAACTCCAGTACGATTTGGACAGGTTGGGTGATAGTGCATTTGCCATGTTTCTGCCCAATCATGTGGATAAATGTGAGGTTATCCACTTTGGTGGCAAAAACAGGAAGGCAGATTATTATTTGAATGGCAATAGATTGGGAGAAGGGGAAGTGCAAAGCGACCTGGGTGTTCTTGTGCACCAGTCGCTGAAGGTAAGCATGCAGGTGGAACAGGCGGGTAAGGCGACAAATGGTATGTTGGCCTTCGTAGCAAGAGGGTTCGAGTACAGGAACAAGGATGTCTTGCTACAGTTGTACAGGGCCTTGGTGAGACCGCACCTTGAGTATTGTGTGCAGTTTTGGTCGCCTTACCTGAGGAAGGACGTTCTTGCCATGGAAGGAGTTCAGCGAAGATTCACCAGGCTGATACCTGGGATGGCAGGAATGACGTATGAAGAGAGATTGTGTTGATTGGGCTTATACTCACTGGAGTTTAGAAGATTGAGAGGGGATCTCATCGAAACCTATAAAATTCTGTCAGGCCTGGACAGGCTCCATGCAGGAAGGATGTTTCTGATGGCTGGGGAGTCCAGAACCAGGGGTCATAGTCTAAGGATAAGGGGTAAGCCATTTAGGACTGAAATGAGGAGGAATTTCTTCACCCAGAGAGTGGTGAACCTGTGGAATTCTCTACCACAGAGGGCGGTGGAGGTCAGTTCATTAAATATATTCAAGAAAGAGTTGGATATATTTCTTAAGGCTAAAGGGATCAAGGGATATGGGGAGAAGGCTGGGACAGGGTACTGAATTTGGATGATCAGCCATGATCTCATTGAATGGCGGAGCAGGCTCGAAGGGCCGAATGGCCTACTCCTGCTCCTATCTTCTATATAAATTACATTAAATAACTATTTTAAACCATAATTTAAATTTTTGAAAAAAATAATTTTATTTTCTAACGGGGCTAAAAGTAAACTTACCTTTCTTTAAAGTATTTAAAAATAATAAACCTGTGGAAAAAAGTTTTAATTTTAACTAATTCACCACTTACCTTGTAAAAAGCAGGCCTTACATGTCTAACTTAAAGATCGCTTGGAACCAGTACACGCTCGTCTCCATCTGCTTTGGGGCAGAGAGAAATCCCACAATACCAACTGTCCCGGATTGCCTGGGGGTCTCCTGGAATGGGGCATGGTTCCCCCGAGTGTTGCTGCTCGCAGCCTGGGAGATTTTCACACGTTTTAAATGAACTGCCACAGCAGTACCACCACCATCCACCCCCAAACCCACCCACCACCCCCCATCCACCCACCCCCCCATCAGCACCAGCCCCCCATCCACCCACCCCCCCATCGACCCACCCCCCCATCCACCCACAACCACCACCCACCCCCCCATCCACCCACAACCACCACCCCCCCATCCACCCACCCCCCCACAACCACCAGCCCCCCATCCACCCACAACCACCACCCCCCCATCCACCCACAACCACCACCCCGCCCATCCACAATCCACCCACAACCACCACCCCCCCATCCACAATCCACCCACAACCACCACCCCCCCATCCCCAATCCAGCCACAACCCCCCCATCCCCAATCCAACCACAACCACCACCCCCCAATCCAGCCACAACCACCACCCCCCCAATCCAGCCACAACCACCACCACCGCCCATCCCCGATCCAGCCACAACCACCACCACCGCCCATCCCCGATCCAGCCACGACCACCACCGCCCATCCCCGATCCAGCCACGACCACCACCGCCCATCCCCGATCCAGCCACGACCACCACCGCCCATCCCCGATCCAGCCACGACCACCACCGCCCATCCCCGATCCAGCCACGACCACCACCACCCATCCCCGATCCAGCCACGACCACCACCGCCCATCCCCGACCACCACCGCCCATCCCTGATCCACCCACGACCACCACCGCCCATCCCCGATCCAGCCACGACCACCACCGCCCATCCCCGATCCAGCCACGACCACCACCGCCCATCCCCGATCCACGCACGACCACCACCGCCCATCCCCGATCCAGCCACGACCACCACCGCCCATCCCCGATCCAGCCACGACCACCACCGCCCATCCCCGATCCACCCACGACCACCACCGCCCATCCCCGATCCACCCACGACCACCACCGCCCATCCCCGATCCACCCACGACCACCACCGCCCATCCCCGATCCACCCACGACCACCACCGCCCATCCCCGATCCACCCACGACCACCACCGCCCATCCCCGATCCACCCACGACCACCACCGCCCATCCCCGATCCACCCACGACCACCACCGCCCATCCCCGATCCACCCACGACCACCACCGCCCATCCCCGATCCACCCACGACCACCACCGCCCATCCCCGATCCACCCACGACCACCACCGCCCATCCCCGATCCACCCACGACCACCACCGCCCATCCCCGATCCACCCACGACCACCACCGCCCATCCCCGATCCACCCACGACCACCACCGCCCATCCCCGATCCACCCACGACCACCACCGCCCATCCCCGATCCACCCACGACCACCACCGCCCATCCCCGATCCACCCACGACCACCACCGCCCATCCCCGATCCACCCACGACCACCACCGCCCATCCCCGATCCACCCACGACCACCACCGCCCATCCCCGATCCACCCACGACCACCACCGCCCATCCCCGATCCACCCACGACCACCACCGCCCATCCCCGATCCACCCACGACCACCACCGCCCATCCCCGATCCACCCACGACCACCACCGCCCATCCCCGATCCACCCACGACCACCCCCGCCCGCCGATCCACCCACGACCACCCCCGCCCCCCGATCCACCCACGACCACCCCCGCCCCCCGATCCACCCACGACCACCCCGCCCCCCGATCCACCCACGACCACCCCCGCCCCCCGATCCACCCACGACCACCCCCCGATCCACCCACGACCACCCCCGCCCCCCGATCCACCCACGACCACCCCCGCCCCCGATCCACCCACGACCACCCCCGATCCACCCACGACCACCCCCGCCCCCCGATCCACCCCCGCCCCCCGATCCACCCACGACCACCCCCGCCCCCCGATCCACCCACAACCACCCCCACCCCCCGATCCACACACAACCACCCCCACCCCCCGATCCACACACAACCACCCCCACCCCCCGATCCACACACAACCACCCCCACCCCCACACCCCGATCCACACACAACCACAGCCACCCCCCAATCCACCCACCCCCAATCCACCCACAACCACCCCCCCAATCCACCCACAACCACCCCCCCAATCCACCCACAACCATCACCCCCCCAATCCACCCACAACCACCACCCCCCCAATCCACCCACAACCACCACCCCCACCCCCCAATCCACCCACAACCACCACCACCCCCCCCATCCATCCACAACCACCACCCCCCCCAATCCACCCACCCCAATCTACCCACAACCACCCACCCCAATCTACCCACAACCACCCCCCCAATCCACCCACAACCACCACCACCCCCCCAATCCACCCACAACCACCACCAATTCAATTCAATTCAATTCAAATCGCTTTATTGGCATGACAAGTTACATCTTATGTTGCCAAAGCATCGGAAAACATTCATGTTTGTTCACAAAAATACAGATCTATCCATACAGTGTATAAACAGATATATCCCTGAGTGTATAAATATACTTTCATATAATTTATATATACTCTTTTCTTATATTTAGTGGTTGTCCCTCTGTTTATGGCAAGCTGTAACATAGTGTGCCGTTAGTGTTACGCAATTTCTCTCTTCCCCTAGTAGGTATGGGGGTTTTTGGTCGTCATTCAAATTTCTGAATTCCGGGCATATTTTTGTGAATTTTGGGTAGAAATTCTCCCTTATGCCCTGATATTTTCTACAAGCTGTGAGGAAGTGCATGTCTGTCTCCACCACTCCCTGACTGCAGTGAGAGCATATCCTGTCCTCTCTTGGTAGTCGGGTCTGTCTGTGTCTACCTTTTTCGATCGCCAGGCTATGTTCACTAAGTCTGTACATTGTCAAAGTTTTTCTCAGTTTGCTATCCTTTACCATGGTCAGGTAATCAGCCATGTTGTATTGTCTGTTTAGGGCCAAGTAGCAATTGAGTTTGCTTTGGGTTTTTGTTGTTTCTGCCCAATATGACAGATATTTTTCCTTTTGCTTAGCGACGATTGTGTTGGGCCGAATTCTTTGTGTTACGCTGTCACTGTCCTGGGGCTGGTTATTGTTAGTAGTGTTAGTAGTTGCTTCACTGAGTCCCAGGACTAGTTGACTGAGGGTATTCTTCTTTATGGTCCTTTCTTGGCATTTCAGGGCTTCGTAATGATAGCATTGGGGGTTGCTCATTTCTAGGTGTTTCCAAAATTTGGTGGCTCTTTTTTGGATAGTGATTATTAATGGATATTGGCCTAGTTCTGCCCTGCATGCATTGTTTACGGTTTTCCTTTGAGTCCGGAGGATACTTTTACAGAATTCGGCAGGTAGGATCTCAATTGTGTGTTTGTCCCATTTTGCAAATTCTTGTTGTGTTAGCGGTCCCCACACCTCACTGCCATAGAGTGCAATTGGTTCAATTACTGATTTGAAAATTTTAAGCCAAATGCTAATTGGGATTTCTATTTGGATTGATTTTTTAATGGCATAGAAAGCCCTTCTTGCTTTCTCTTTCAGTTCATTCACAGCCAGTTTGAAATTTCCCGTAGAACTGATTTTTAAGCCCAAGTATGTGTAGTTAGTGGTTTGTTCAATTTTGGTTGTTCCTAGTGTGAAATTTATTTTGGGTCCCTGATGTCTGGATCCCCAATCCACCCACAACCACCACCACCCCCCAATCCACCCACAACCACAACCACCCCCCAATCCACCCACAACCACCACCACCCCCCAATCCACCCACAACCACCACCACCCCCAATCCACCCACAACCACCACCCCCCAATCCACCCACAACCACCACCACCCCCAATCCACCCACAACCACCACCCCCCAATCCACCCACAACCACCACCACCCCCAATCCACCCACAACCACCCACCCCAATCCACCCACAACCACCACCATCCCCAATCCACCCACAACCACCACCCCCATCCCCAATCCACCCACCCACAACCCCCCCATCCCCAATCCACCCACCCACAACCCCCCCATCCCCAATCCACCCACCCACAACCCCCCCATCCCCAATCCACCCACAACCAACACCCCATCCCCAATCCACCCACAACCACCACCCCCAACCCCAATCCACCCACAACCACCACCCCATCCCCAATCCACCCACAACCACCACCCCCATCCCCAATCCACCCACAACCACCACCCCCATCCCCAATCCACCCACAACCACCACCCCCATCCCCAATCCACCCACAACCACCACCCCCATCCCCAATCCACCCACAACCACCACCCCCAACCCCAATCCACCCACAACCACCACCCCCATCCCCAATCCACCCACAACCACCACCCCCATCCCCAATCCACCCACAACCACCACCCCCATCCCCAATCCACCCACAACCACCACCCCCATCCCCAATCCACCCACAACCACCACCCCATCCCCAATCCACCCATAACCACCACCCCCATCCCCAATCCACCCACAACCACCACCCCCAACCCCAATCCACCCACAACCACCACCCCCATCCCCAATCCACCCACAACCACCACCCCCATCCCCAATCCACCCACAACCACCACCCCATCCCCAATCCACCCATAACCACCACCCCCATCCCCAATCCACCCACAACCGCCACCCCCATCCCCAATCCACCCACAACCACCACCCCCCATTCCCAATCCACCCACAACCACCTCCCCCCATTCCCAATCCACCCACAACCACCTCCCCCCATCCCCAATCCACCCACAACCACCTCCCCCCATCCCCAATCCACCCACAACCACCTCCCCTCATCCCCAATCCACCCACAGCCACCTCCCCCATCCCCAATCCACCCACAGCCACCTCCCCCATCCCAATCCACCCACAGCCACCTCCCCCCATCCCCAATCCACCCACAACCACCTCCCCCCATCCCCAATCCACCCACAACCACCTCCCCCATCCCCAATCCACCCACAACCACCTCCCCCATCCCCAATCCACCCACAACCACCTCCCCCCATTCCCAATCCACCCACAACCACCTCCCCCATCCCCAATCCACCCACAACCACCTCCCCCCATCCCCAATCCACCCACAACCACCTCCCCCCATGCCCAATCCACCCACAACCACCTCCCCCCATCCCCAATCCACCCACAACCACCCCCACCCCCCAATCCACCCACCCCCCAATCCACCCACAACCACCCCCCCAATCCACCTACAACCACCACCCCCCCAATCCACCCACAACCACCACCCCCCAAATCCACCCACAGCCGCCACCACCCCCCCAATCGACCCACAGCCGCCACCACCACCCCCCCAATCCACCCACAGCCGCCACCACCACCCCCCCAATCCACCCACAGCCGCCACCACCACCCCCCCAATCCACCCACAGCCGCCACCACCACCCCCCCAATTCACCCACAGCCGCCACCACCACCACCCCAATCCACCCACAGCCACCACCCCCCCAATCCACCCACAGCCGCCACCACCACCCCCCCAATCCACCCACAACCGCCACCACCACCCCCCCAATCCACCCACAGCCACCACCCCCCCAATCCACCACCCCCCTCAATCCACCCACAGCCACCACCACCCCCCCAATCCACCCACAGCCACCACCCCCCCCAATCCACCACCCCCCCAACCCATCACCCCCCCAACCCACCACCCCCCCAATCCACCCACAACCACCACCACCACCCCCCCCAATCCACCACCCCCCCAACCCATCACCCCCCAACCCACCACCCCCCCAATCCACCCACACCCACCACCACCCCCCAATCCACCCACACCCACCACCACTCCCCCAATCCACCCACATCCACCACCACTCCCCCAATCCACCCACATCCACCACCACTCCCCCAATCCACCCACAACCACCCCCACCCCCCCACAACCACCACCACTACCCACAACCACCACCACTCCCCCAATCCACCCACACCCACCACCACCCCCCAATCCACCCACATCCACCACCACTCCCCCAATCCACCCACATCCACCACCACTCCCCCAATCCACCCACAACCACCACCACCCCCCCAATCCACCCACATCCACCACCACTCCCCCAATCCACCCACAACCACCACCACCCCCCCAATCCACCCACATCCACCACCACTCCCCCAATCCACCCACAACCACCACCACCCCCCCAATCCACCCACATCCACCACCACTCCCCCAATCCACCCACATCCACCACCACTCCCCCAATCCACCCACAACCACCACCACTCCCCCAATCCACCCACAACCACCACCACCCCCCCAATCCACCCACAACCACCACCACTCCCCCAATCCACCCACATCCACCACCACTCCCCCAATCCACCCACATCCACCACCACTCCCCCAATCCACCCACATCCACCACCACCCCCCCAATCCACCCACAACCACCACCACTCCCCCAATCCACCCACATCCACCACCACTCCCCCAATCCACCCACATCCACCACCACTCCCCCAATCCACCCACATCCACCACCACTCCCCCAATCCACCCACATCCACCACCACCCCCCCAATCCACCCACATCCACCACCACTCCCCCAATCCACCCACATCCACCACCACCCCCCCAATCCACCCACAACCACCACCCCCCAATCCACCCACAACCACCACCACCCCAATCCACCCACAACCACCACCCCCCAATCCACCCACCACCACCACCACCCCCCCAATCCACCACCCCCCCAACAACCACCACCACCCCCCCCGCAACCACCCCCGCCCCCCCAATCCACCCGCAACCACCCCCGCCCCCCCAATCCACCCGCAACCACCCCCGCCCCCTCCAATCCACCCGCAACCACCCCCGCCCCCCCAATCCACCCGCAACCACCCCCGCCCCCCCAATCCACCCGCAACCACCCCCGCCCCCTCCAATCCACCCGCAACCACCCCCGCCCCCCCAATCCACCCGCAACCACCCCGCCCCCCCCAATCCACCCCCGCCCCCCCAATCCACCCGCAACCACCCCCCGCCCCCCCAATCCACCCGCAACCACCCCCGCCCCCCCAATCCACCCGCAACCACCCCCGCCCCCCCAATCCACCCACAACCACCACCACCCCCCCAATCCACCCACAACCACCCCCCCCCAATCCACCCACAACCACCACCCCCCCAATCCACCCACAACCACCACCACCCCCCCCACAACTACCACCACCCCCCCAATCCACCCACAACCACCACCACCCCCCCCACAACTACCACCACCCCCCCAATCCACCCACAACCACCCCCCCCTAATCCACCCACAACCACCACCACCCCCCCAATCCACCCACAACCACCCCCCCCCTAATCCACCCACAACCACCCCCCCCTAATCCACCCACAACTACCACCACCCCCCCAATCCACCCACAACCACCCCCCCCCTAATCCACCCACAACCACCACCACCCCCCCAATCCACCACCCCCCCCAACAACCACCACCAACCACCCCGCAACCACCACCACCCACCCGCAACCACCCCCGCCCCCCCAATCCACCCGCAACCACCCCCGCCCCCTCCAATCCACCCGCAACCACCCCCGCCCCCCCAGTCCACCCGCAACCA
The DNA here is from genome assembly GCF_052327205.1 of Somniosus microcephalus. Lineage (NCBI taxonomy): Eukaryota > Metazoa > Chordata > Chondrichthyes > Squaliformes > Somniosidae > Somniosus > Somniosus microcephalus. The sequence goes on from NC_140990.1 coordinate 224,893,768, forward strand.
CTCCCGCCCCCCCAATCTACTCCCGCCCCCCCAATCCACCCGTAACCACCCACGCCCCCCCAATCCACCTGCAACCACCCCCGCCCCCCCAATCTACCCGCAACCACCCCTGCCCCCCCAATCCACCCGCAACCACCCCCGCCCCCCCAATCCACCCGCAACCACCCCCGCCCCCCCAATCCACCCGCAACCACCCCCGCCCCCCCAATCCACCCGCAACCACCCCGCCCCCCCAATCCACCCGCAACCACCCCCGCCCCCCCAATCCACCCGCAACCACCCCCGCCCCCCCAATCCACCCGCAACCACCCCCGCCCCCCCAATCCTCCCGCAACCACCCCCGCCCCCTCAATCCACCCGCAACCACTCCCGCCCCCCCCAATCCACCCGTAACCACCCCCGCCCCCCCAATCCACCTGCAACCACCCCCCGCCCCCCCAATCTACCCGCAACCACCCCCGCCCCCCCAATCCACCCGCAACCACCCCCGCCCCCCCAATCCAACCGCAACCACCCCCGCCCCCCCAATCCACCCGCAACCACCCCCGCCCCCCCAATCCACCCGCAACCACCCCGCCCCCCCAATCCACCCGCAACCACCCCCGCCCCCCCAATCCACCCGCAACCACCCCCGCCCCCCCAATCCACCCGCAACCACCCCCGCCCCCCCAATCCTCCCGCAACCACCCCCGCCCCCTCAATCCACCCGCAACCACCCCCGCCCCCCCCATCACCGCCCCCCCCAATCCACCCGCAACCACCACCGCCCCCCCAATCCACCCGCAACCACCCCCGCCCCCCCCAATCCACCCGCAACCACCCCCGCCCCCCCAATCCACCCGCAACCACCCCATCCACCCACAACCACCCCCCCATAACCATCCACCCAATCCACCCACAACCACCCCCCCAATCCACCCACAACCACCAAATCCTCCCACAACCACCACCACCCCCCCCATCCACCCACAACCACCCCCCCAATCCACCCACAACCACCCCCCCAATCCACCCACAACCACCACCACCCCCCCAATCCACACACAACCACCACCACCCCAATCCACCCACAACCACCACCACCCCAATCCACCCACAACCACCACCACCCCCATCCACCCACAACCACCAACCCAACAACCACCCCCCATCCCCAATCCACCCACAACCACCACCCCCCCATCCCCAATCCACCCACAACCACCACCACCCCCCATCCCCAATCCACCCACAACCACCCCCCCATCCACCACCACCCCCCATCCACCCACAACCACCACCCCCCATCCCCAATCCACCCACAACCACCCCCCCATCCACCACCACCCCCCATCCACCCACAACCACCACCCCCCATCCCCAATCCACCCACAACCACCAACCCAACAACCACCCCCCATCCCCAATCCACCCACAACCACCACCACCCCCAATCCACCCACAACCACCACCCCCCCATCACCAATTCACTCACAACCACCACCCCCCATCCCCAATCCACTCACAACCACCACCACCCCCATCCCCAATCCACCACCACCCGCCATCCCCAATCCACTCACAACAACCACCACCCCCCAATCCACCCACAACCACCAGCACCCCCCAATCCACCCGCAACCACCACCACCCCCCAATCCACCACCACCCCCCCAATCCACCCGCAACCACGCCCACCCCCCCAATGCACCCGCAACCACCCCCACCCCCCCAATCCACCCGCAACCACCCCCACCCCCCCCCACCAATCCACTCGCAACCACCCCCACCCCCTCAATCCACCCGAACCACCCCCACCAATCCACCCGCAACCACCCCCGCCCCCCCAATCCACCCGCAACCACCCCCGCCCCCCCAATCCACCCGCAACCACCCCCGCCCCCCCCAATCCACCCGCAACCACCCCCGCCCCCCCAATCCACCCGCAACCACCCCCGCCCCCCCAATCCACCCGCAACCACCCCCGCCCCCCCAATCCACCCGCAACCACCCCCCGCCCCCCCAATCCACCCGCAACCACCCCCCCAATCCACCCGCAACCAACCCCACCCCCCCAATCCACCCACAACCACCCCCCTATCCACCCCACCCCCCAATCCACCCACAACCACCCCCGCCCCCCAAGCCACCCCCGCCCCCCAATCCACCCACCACCCCCCCAATCCACCCACCACCCCCCCAATCCACCCTCCACCCCCCCCAATCCACTCACAACCACCACCCCCCAATCCACCCACAACCACCACCCCCCCAATCCACCCACAACCACCACCCCCCCAATCCACCCACAACCACCACCCCCCCCAATCCACCCACAACCACCACCCCCCCAATCCACCCACAACCACCACCCCCCCAATCCACTCACAACCACCACCCCCCCAATCCACCCACAACCACCACCACCCCCCCCAATCCACCCACAACCACCACCCCCCCAATCCACCCACAACCACCACCCCCCCAATCCACCCACAACCACCACCACCCCCCCAATCCACCCACAACCACCACCAGCCCCCCAATCCACCCACAACCACCACCACCCCCCCAATCCACCCACAACCACCACCCCCCCCAATCCACCCACAACCACCACCCCCCCAATCCACCCACAACCCCCCCAATCCACCCACAACCACCACCCCCCCAATCCACCCACAACCACCACCCCCCCAATCCACCCACAACCACCACCCCCCCAATCCACCCACAACCACCACCCCCCCAATCCACTCACAACCACCACCCCCCCAATCCACCCACAACCACCACCACCCCCCCAATCCACCCACAACCACCACCAGCCCCCCAATCCACCCACAGCCACCACCACCCCCCCAATCCACCCACAACCACCACCACCCCCAATCCACCCACAACCACCCCCACCCCCCCAATCCACCCACAACCACCCCCCCCAATCCACCCACAACCACCACCACCCCCCCAATCCACCCACAACCACCACCCCCCAATCCACCCACAACCACCACCCCCCCCAATCCACCCACAACCACCACCACCCCCCCCACAACCACCCCCCCAATCCACCCACAACCACCCCCCACCCCCCCAATCCACCACCCCCCCCAACAACCACCACCACCCCCCCCCGCAACCACCCCCGCCCCCCCAATCCACCCGCAACCACCCCCGCCCCCCCAATCCACCCGCAACCACCCCCGCCCCCTCCAATCCACCCGCAACCACCCCCGCCCCCCCAATCCAATCCAATACAATACAAATCGCTTTATTGGCATGATAAGGTACATCTTATGTTGCCAAAGCATCAAAATACATTTATGGTTGAACACATAAACGCGGTTCCATTCATACAGTGTATAAACAGGTATATCCCTGAGTTTATAAATATATTTTCGCCTTGTTTATATATACTCTTGTCTTAGTTTACTGGTTGTCCCTCTGTTCATGGCAAGCTGTAACATAGTGTGCCGCCAGTGTTACACAGCTTCTCTCCTCCCCCAGTAGGAATGGGAGTTTTTGGTTGTCAGTCAGATTTCTGAATTCAGGGCATATTTGTGAGAATTTTTGATAGAAATTCTCTCTGATGCCCTGATATTTTCCACAGGCTGTGAGGAAGTGCATCTCTGTCTCAACTACTCCCTGACTGCAGTGAGAGCATATCCTGTCTTCTCTTGGCAGCCTGGTCTGCCTTTTTCGATCGCTAGGCTATGTTCGCTAAGTCTGTACCTTGTCAAGGTTCTTCTCAGTTTGTTATCCTTTACCATGGTCAGGTAATCAGCTATGTTGTATTGTCTGTTTAGGGCCAAGTAGCAATTGAGTTTGCTTTGGGTTTTTGTTGTTTCTGCCCAATATGACAGATATTTTTCCTTTTGCTTAGCGACGATTGTGTTGGGTCGAATTCTTTGTGTTACCCTGTCACTGTCCTGGGGCTGGTTATTGTTAGTATTGTTATTAGTTACTTTATTGAGTCCCAGGACTAGTTGACTGAGGGTATTCTTCTTTATGGTCAGCTCTTGGCATTTCAGGGCGTCGTAGTGATAGCATTGGGGGTTGCTCATTTGTAGGTGATTCCAAAATTTGGTGGCTCTTTTTTGGATAGTGATTATTAATGGGTATTGGCCTAGTTCCGCCCTGCATGCGTTGTTTACTGTTTTCCTTTGAGTCCGGAGGATACTTTTACAGAATTCCGCATGTAGGATCTCAATTGGGTGTTTGTCCCATTTTGCAAAATCTTGTTGTGTTAGTGGTCCCCAGACCTCACTGCCATAGAGTGCAATTGGTTCAATTACTGATTTGAAAATTTTGAGCCAAATGATAATTGGGATTTCTATTTGGATTGATTTTTTGATGGCATAGAAAGCCCTTCTTGCTTTCTCTTTCAGTTCATTCACAGCCAGTTTGAAGTTTCCCGTAGAACTGATTTTTAAGCCCAAGTATGTGTAGTGAGTGGTTTGTTCAATTTTGGTTGTTCCTACTGTGAAATTTATTGTGGGTCCATGTTGTTTGGATCTTTGCTGGAACACAAGGACTTTGGTTTTTTGGGGATTTATTGTCAGGGCCCAAGTCTGGCAGTACGACTCCAGCAGGTCCAGGTTCTGCTGTAGACCCTCCTTAGTTGGTGACAGCAGAACCAGGTCGTCGGCATAGAGGAGGAATTTAACCTTGGATTCATATAGGGTGAGGCCGGGTGCTGTAGATTGTTCAAGTAGTTTTGCCAATCCATTAATGTAAATATTAAAGAGTGTCGGTGAGATTGGCGAGCCCTGCGTCACCCCCCGCCCCTGTGGGAAGTATTTTGTTTGTTTGTCTCCAATTTTAACTGCACATTTATTGTTTGTATACATTGATTTAATTACATCATATGTTTTACCTCCTACCCCGCTTTCGATAAGTTTCAGGAATAAACCGTCATGCCAGATGGAGTCGAAAGCCTTCTGGAAATCTACAAAGCATGCGTAGATTTTGCTTTTGTTATGGTGAACGTGTTTGTCAATTAGGGTCTGTAGGGTGAAGATATGATCGGATGTTCTATAGTTTGGCAGGAATCCAATTTGGCTTTTACTCAAGACATTGTGCTCTTCAAGGAAGTTTATAAGTCTTTTGTTTATGATGCTACAGAATACCTTCCCCAGGTTACTGTTTACACAGATGCCTCGATAGTTGTTTGGGTCGATTTTGTCCCCACTTTTGTATATGGGTGTTATGAGTCCTTTGTTCCAGATGTCAGGGAAATAACCGACACTCAGAACCAAGTTGAAGAGTTTTAGGATAGCCAGTTTCAGTTTGTCGTCTGCGTGTTTAATCATCTCGTTTAGTATGCCGTCTGTCCCGCAAGCTTTTCCTGGTCGCAGGTCCTTGAGTTTTTCAAGAAGTTCTTTTTCTGTTATTATGGCGTCTAGCGGGTTTTGGTTATCTTTTATGGCCATTTCAAGCTTTTCAAGTTTTTTGCGTATTTGGTGTTGCTCTGGTCCTAGTGTGTTTTTCTGGTATAATTTTTCAAAGTGGTTTACCCATGTGTCCCCATTTTGAATGGACAAATCGTCGTGTTGTTTTTTGTGTAGTGTTTTCAAGTTGTCCCAGAAACAATTCGACTCAATGGATTCCTCCATGGAGCTGAGTGTATTCTTAATAAATTGCTCTTTTTTGGTCCTGAGTGTGTTTCTGTATTGTGTTAGCGTCTGACAATAAGTAAGGCGTAATTCCTCGTTTTCTGGATGTCTGTGTTTTTGGTTTGATAGTTTTCTAAGTTTTTTCCTCATGTTATGGCAATCATGGTCAAACCATTTTTCATAGTTTTTTGTTTTGGGTTTGTTCTTGCGAGCTTTCAAGTTTGCATTTGTTGCCAAATTATCAAAAATATTGTTTAGTTTACTAACTGCCCGGTTTACGCCTTCTTTATTGTGAGTGTATATGTTATCCAGAAAGGTGTCTAAGAGAGCTTGAGTTGATGCATTGCTAATTGTTTTCCACCCGCAACCACCCCCGCCCCCCCCAATCCACCCGCAACCACCCCCACCCCCCGAATCCACCCACAACCACCCCCCCAATCCACCCACAACCACCACCGCCCCCCCAATCCACCCACAACCACCACCCCCCAATCCACCCACAACCACCACCACCCCCCAATCCACCCACAACCACCACCACCCCCCCAATCCACCCACAACCACCACCACCCCCCCACAACTACCACCACCCCCCCAATCCACCCACAACCACCCCCACCCCCCCAATCCACCACCCCCCCAACAACCACCACCACCCACCCGCAACCACCACCACTCACCCGCAACCACCCCCGCCCCCCCAATCCACCCGCAACCACCCCCCCAATCCACCCCCGCCCCCCCCAATCCACCCGCAACCACCCCCGCCCCCTCCAATCCACCCGCAACCACCCCCGCCCCCCCAATCCACCCGCAGCCACCCCCGCCGCACCAATCTACCCCCGCCCGCCCCAATCAACCCGTAAGCACACCAGCCCACCCCAATACACCGGCAACCACCCCCGCCACCCCAATCTACCCGCAACCACCCCTGCCCCCGCAATCCACCCACAACCACCCCCGCACCCCCAATCCACCAGCAACCACCCCCGCCCCCCCCAATCCACCCGCAACCACCCCCGCCCCCCCCAATCCACCCGCAACCACCCCCGCCCCCCCAATCCACCCGCAACCACCCCGCCCCCCCAATCCACCCCCGCCCCCCCAATCCACCCGCAACCACCCCCGCCCCCCCAATCCACCCGCAACCACCCCCGCCCCCCCAATCCACCCGCAACCACCCCCGCCCCCCCAATCCACCCGCAACCACCCCCGCCCCCCCAATCCACCCGCAACCACCACCCCCCCCAATCCACCCACAGCCACCACCACCCCCCAATCCACCCACAGCCACCAACACCCCCCCATCCACCCACAGCCACCACCACCCCCCCAATCCACCCACAGCCACCACCACCCCCCCAATCCACCCACAGCCACCACCACCCCCCAATCCACCCACAGCCACCAACACCCCCCCATCCACCCACAGCCACCACCACCCCCCCAATCCACCCACAGCCACCACCACCCCCCCAATCCACCCACAGCCACCACCACCCCCCCAATCCACCCACAGCCACCACCACCCCCCCAATCCACCCACAGCCACCACCACCCCCCCAAATCTACCCACAACCACCCCCCCCAAATCTACCCACAACCACCACCCCCCCAAATCTACCCACAACCACCACCCCCCCCCAAATCTACCCACAACCACCACCCCCCCCAAATCTACCCACAACCACCACCCCCCCCCAAATCTACCCACAACCACCACCCCCCCAAATCTACCCACAACCACCCACCCCCCAAATCTACCCACAACCACCACCCCCCCAAATCTACCCACAACCACCACCCCCCCCAAATCTACCCACAACCACCACCCCCCCCACCCCACAAATCTACCCACAACCACCACCCCCCCACCCCACAAATCTACCCACAACCACCACCCCCCCACAAATCTACCCACAACCAGCACAAATCTACCCACAACCACCCCCCCCCAAATCTACCCACAACCACCACCCCCCCAAATCTACCCACAACCACCACCACCCCCCCCAAATCTACCCACAACCACCCCCCCCCCAAATCTACCCACAACCACCACCCCCCCCCAAATCTACCCACAACCACCACCACCCCCCCCAAATCTACCCACAACCACCACCCCCCCCCCAAATCTACCCACAACCACCACCCCCCCCCCAAATCTACCCACAACCCCCCCCCCAATCTACCCACAACCACCACCAAAATCTACCCACAACCACCACCCCCACCCCCCCAAATCTACCCACAACCACCACCCCCACCCCCCAAATCTACCCACAACCACCACCCCCACCCCCCAAATCTACCCACAACCACCCCCCCTATCTCCAGTATTTTAATAATTAGTGAAGGTTCAAAGAAAATGAAAAAAACACAATTTTGTTTGAATGATTTTTCTCCTGGGTTGTGCAAGCAATATACTGGAAATCCTGGAGGAATGGCAAGCCGAGTGTAGAGGGTGAGTCAGTATTTTGATCGCAATATTTCTGCACCTGACGTGTTGACAGCGTTGCCGCTTGGCGGTTTGTGGGGACTCTGGGATTTTCAAATACAGCAAAAAGCGCATGCGGCGCCTGAGAGGCGGGGAGAAAACGAAAGTGGGTGAAGGGAGTAAAGCAGAAGGTAAGAAGATAGAGGGAGTGGGAGAGGAGAGGAGAGTGGTGGGAGGAGGGAAGGAAAGAAAGAAGAGGTAGGAGAGGAACCCTCGGCCTTGCGGGCAGGAGCCCTGTAACTTGCCCGGAGGGAGCCGCTCTCTCCGGCTTTACCTCGGCCAGCCGGGGCAGTGCTCAGGAAACGTGTGGCGAAATGCAGCAGCGGCTCGGCAGCGCCTTGGCCGCCTTACTCTGCGCTTCTGTGGTCCAAGTGCAGGCTGTCGCGGACGGAGCAGCCGGAGTCCCCTCAGGTATTTCACCCGACCGCCTTTTCATTATAAAGCACCGAATAAAAAGCCGCACCACAAGGAAAACCCTCTCTGTCCTTTGGCTAGTATTCAGTTCTCACGGGAGTAGAACCGCCCTCCGCCGGCTTCTTGGTCCCAGCCCAAATTTAACAAAAACCAGAAGACTGTAACGAGGTGAATCCTGGCCGGGAGGAGCCACACAGTCTGGGAGGACTGTCCGCAGCCAACTACATCCAGATCATGGACACGGTATTTCCGGGTGCCCTGGTCTCGGGAGGGCAGCAGTTTGTCTCCTCACCAAACACAGAACCTGTCCATACAAGCCATGTGTGTATTTCATGTTCATATAACTTCGTTTGGCCAGGTTCGTGAGGATGAAGTGTCTTTAGAGATTATTAATGTTTTAGGAAAATAATTCTCAAGTCTTTGATCATCTGTATATAATGTGTCCGCGGTCAGTCTTGATTTTCAGATAATTATTGGAAAGTCATTTTGAAAGCAGTAATAGGTGCAGGGAATGGGAATTTAACCAGCTGTATAGGCCTTTTCCTTTCCCTTTTATTCTGGCAGCTTCCAGTGACTCTTTTTGGAAATCATAATTTTCTCTGTTTATTTGTATTTTACACTGTCTTCTCTATTTGGACTGGTACTGCAAAGCTAGGTAGACAGGTATCTTTACATATCTAGCCGGTGCAGCGGAGGAATTTGGGGTGATTTGTTTCTGCTTTTCCATGAAGGGGGGTATCCTCTTCCTAACCAAAAGTTGGAAGACTGCATTTTCTGAATCTGAAAGAAAAAAATGGTTTTCTTTTTGCCAACAACTTACATTGCTAATTGTTTGTGGCTTCACAGCTTTGAATTTGTACTTGTTTGACCTGGCAATCTGCTGTGGCACTGCCAGTGTATGAAACTGGGAAAATAAACTGCCAGTTGCACAGCATGCTACAATGCTCACTTTTCTGGAGTCCGATAGCTACTGACTTGCATGTGCTGGAAAATGCATGTGGACTTTGAGTGAGGGCAGGATTCGGCCTGACTGCGCTATCCCTGCTCTCCAAGAACCTGCCAACACACACTGTTGGACTCCATAGGAATAATGGCTAGTTGGGGCATAACCACAGGGCAAATGGTGCCTGTGGAACTGTATTGTAGCAATGCATTCAGGAGTGGAGAAGACTTAAAAAACATTGTCTGTTGGCTTTAAGGGTCCTAAATTAAAGGAATTTGGGCAGTGTCAATTTAATGGGCATGGGCCAACAGAAAAACTGCCCCTAATTCAGCACAAAGTTGTCATTCTTGCTCAAAGATGCCACAGGATGGTTGGTATGGGAAAATTGGAAAAACAAATATCACACTGGTACAGTGGAGCTGTTCTTCTGAGGTTGGGGCTGCGGCGCATTGGGTAGTGGGAGCATTATTGTACATTTATAATAAAAACAGAAAATGCAGGTCAGGCAGCATCTGTGGAGAGAGAAACAGAGTTAATGTTTCGGGCCAATGACACTTCGTCAGAACTGGAAAAAGTTGGAGATGGAACAGGTTTTTAAGCAAGTGTAGGGGCAGGGAAAGAGGGGAGGAAAGAACAAAAGGGAAGGCCTGTGATGGGATGGAAGGCAGGAGAGATTAAGAGACAAAAGGGATGATGGTGCAGGCAGAAGGAGATGGTAATGGGACAAGTTAAGAAACAAAAGATGGCTCTAGATGAAGTGTAAATGGCGATGGCAGAATCATCAACAGCTGCCCTGCGAGAGAGAGAAAAACAAGATAGGGGCAGACGTTATGGTCTGAAATTGTTGAACTCAGTGTTGAGTCCAGAAGGATGTAAAGTGCCTAATCGAAAGATGAGGTGCTGTTCCTCGAGCTTATGTTGAGCTTCATTGGAACAGTGTAAGAGGCCGAGGCCGAGGACGGAGAGGTCGGAGTGGAGTGGAGAATTAAAGTGACAGGCGACCGGAAGCTCGGGGTCACCCTTACAGACTGAACGGAGGTGTTCCGCAAAGCAATCACCCAATCTGCATTTGGTCTCCCCAATGTAGAGGAGACCGCATCGTGAGCAGCGAATACAGTATACTAGATTGTACATTTAGCCATGCCATACTTGACCTGAGAGTGCTTGTCGCTGACTCAAGTGGAAAATGTTCATTTTGCAGCCATAACATCACCCACTTTGAGCACAAACTTCACAAAAATGTAATGATATATTTCAATTTGTTAAAATTATTCATGCCTTTTAAAACAAATACACAGAAAATAATCATTTTGCTAGTTTCAAAATGTAGCTTAAAGTACCTTTAAGACTCTTAGCAGATTTATATTTAGCAGAAAAATATGGGATATTTGTAGAATATAATCTAGAGGTAGGAGAAATTAAATCCTATTTTAAATGTCTCTTGATGGGGATAATTTTGTGAGGTGAAGCTCCCAATGTGGATCCTCACTAGACAGGAGTCCAGCCCTTAGAATCAGCCTTATACTGTTATAGCCCTGTCTCTAACCTGTGTTTCCATTCAGTGAGGCTCCATGCCTGAAGCAGAGCTTTGCAAAATGACTCCTTTTATATATTTAGTCCCCTCAAAAGTGTAGAAAATCCCAATCTGGCTAGCTGATATAATGCATTGTTGGGTTCAGCTTGAGGGAGCAATGGGGTGGCCGATGAAACCAGGCTAGGACTTTGAGGATGGTTAGAACATAAGAACATAAGAAATAGGAGCAGGAGCAGGCCAGTCGGCTGATCTGATCTTGGCCTCAACTCCACTTTCCTGCCCGCTCCCCATAACCCTCGACTCCCCTGTTATTCAAAAATCTGTCTATCTCCACCTTGAATATATTCACTGACTCCGCCTCCGCAGCTCTCTGGGGTAGAGAATTCCAAAGATTCACGACCCTCTGAGAGAAGAAGTTCCTCCTCATCTATGTTTTAAATGGGCGACCCCTTATCCTGAAACTGTGCCTCCTAGTTCTAGATTCCCCCACGAGGGGAAACATCCTCTCAGCATTTACCCTGTCAAGCCCCCTCAGAATCTTATATGTTTCATTTAAGATCACCTCTCATTCTTCTAAACTCCAATGAGTATAGGCTCAACCTGCTCAACCTTTCATCATAAGACAACCCCTTCAACTCAGGAATCAGGTTGGGTGCAGGGAGCTTGTAGGAGGTGCTTTGTAGGAGAAAGGAGGTTCAGATTTCTCTTGCCTGTTGGGATGATCCTGGTTAAAAATTGAATGGTAGAAATGATGCCAAGTATAGTGTCAACTTTGCTTAGTTGGTAGCACTCTTGCTTTTGAGTTAGAAGATTGTGGGTTCAAGCCTCACCCCAGGATTTGAGCATATAATCTAGACATCAGTTCACTGAGTGCTGCATTGTTGGATGTGCCATTCTAGAGATGAGATGTTAAACTGAGATCCCATTTGCCTATGCTGGTGGTTCAGGTGGATGTAAAATGTCTGTGGTGCCATTTAAATAAGAGCAGGAAATTTTCCTGATGCCCAGGCCAACATTTCTCCTTCAACCAGCACAATTGAAAACGGGTCAACTGAGCATTGATCTTGTTGCTTTGTGTGTGCGCAAACTGGCAAATGCATTTGCCTACATAACAATAGCAACTGCACCTGGAAAGTGCTTAATTAGATGTGAAGGGCTTAAGGACATTCTCTGAGATGTGATGTAGGTATGACATAAATACAAGTTCTTTAAAATTTTAATTGAAGAATCAAATTGTTCTTATTTTCATGCATGCGCAGAAGACCAGATCTTCATTTTCCAAATTGGTCTTCAATGGGCCTACGGAAAGTGGAGGTAATGTATAATAATATAAATATAGGGGAGTGTTCTCATCGATCAATTTGCATACCTGTCCCTTAACTGGGAAACAATGTAAATGGTCCTATAAAATACAATAATGAGATAATTGGGAGATACTATTAAGCGTACAGTATTTAGAAATCTATTGCAATTCCAAAAAATGTGTTTTAAGAAAAAACTCTTAATTGTATTACTCATTTGAATAATACTAGAAAGGTAGTCAAGGATCTTCACCATCATAAATTTAATCTGGGAAATCATCTTCAGTGATGTTATCCTGTGAAATTAGAATTTATAGGCCTTTTATTTTAGAAAAAAGATAAATATTGTGTCACAACATTTCAATCTTTAATTTTCAAAAAGGAGCACTGAAATTATGTGGCGCTTAAAGTTCTAATTTGTAACATTTGTAATTTGTTTTATTGCAGAAATGTTACATGAAGGAGAGGTGTACCTTGTAAACAAAATGGAGCTCTTTTGTTACGAATACTCTCAAAATCATGTATTAATGGATTGTTGGTCAGCAGTCAAGGTAAGATACAGAATATGATTCTCATAAGCCTTACATTACAGAAGAACTCCGTGCTCATTTCATCTTGAGGTAAGGGAAAAGGCAACTCCCATTTTAGCATCTTTTGTTCACGTGGTTTTCAAAATTAATTGTTTCTGTGGATTCAGCCGAAATACAGAGACAGGCAGATAGATAGATAGGCAGTTGGGAGACAGTGACTGCACTTCTAAAACAAGACTCTGACGTTCTCAGCAATAGAAGATGATATAATAGGCAATAGCCAACTGTTGCTGAAAACTTTTTATAGCAGCCAAGGTGTCAGCCTCTGAGTGAGAAGGTTATGGGTTCAAGCTCCACTCCAGAGACCTGTCCACATAATGTAGACTGCCACTTCTACACAGTACTGAGGGAGTGCTGCGCTGTCTGGCGTGTTGTGTTACGGATGAGATGTTAAACTGAGGCCCTATCTACCCTCACAGGTGGAAGTAAAAGATCCCACTATTCAAAGAAGAGCAGGGGAGTTCTCCCGGTGTCCTGACCAATATTTATCCCTTAACTAACATCCCTAAAACTGATTATCTGGTCATTATCTCATTGCTGTTTGTGGGACCCTGCTGTCTGCAAATTGGCTGCTGCATTTCTCTCTTTTTCAGCGCAATTTGCCCGAAATCGGCCAAACCAGCACAAAAGATCGCAGCATTTTAAGCGCAAATTACGTCCAGCGCAAATAGAGTTTCTGTGATCTATTGCGCTAATTTAAAAACCATCATTTAGAAGCCGGCCCCGCTCACAAAACTGGCCACAACCTAGATCGAATTAATCACCATGGTGAGTTTTTGCTAATTGTGCCTTTTTTCAGGCCTTTGTGGAGGCTCTTAAAATTAAGCTGGTTCTTTTGGGCACAGGGACACTAATAGGCACGTTTTAAAAACTTTAGGATATAATTTTTTACTAATTTACTAAGAAACTGATTACACCAATATAACTAGAAAATGGTTCTGTATAGTTTCTAAAAGTCATTTTCAGTGATTTAAAATCGGGTTACGCACAGGTGGTGGACTAGACACTGATTTAGAATGCTTATTTTTTGTGATAAACCAGTTTTCAGCTGTATTAATCAAACTGTACCACTCTTAAATATCTCAAGGAACATTTTTAAAGCAAAATTTTGGGGGGAAATGTATGTTCTAAAACGCTGTGCTGGTTCATGACACATTACATTCAGTGATATGCAAATGAGTTTGAGCAGAAACTTGAGGGGGGGAAAACACTTCTCAAAACGAGTGCAATTTTGGCCACAATTTGCACCCAGGACCCCGATTGCGGCCAAAGCAGAAACTCTACCCCAATATAAGTTGGTTTTGCTTAAGCGGGTATACTGTTGTGGTAGTACTTTGTTCATTTCTGGTGCTGAAGACACAGTGGAGATATTCAAGTCCTGGAGGTGGGGTCAAGAAAAATCACAAAACTGACCCTTAGGCCGCGAATTTAATAGTGCTCAGGGGGCAGGTTTGGAGGCGGGTCCGCTGTCAAAATAGCAAAGATTGACAGTGGGTATAAACCTGCTGTCAAACCGCCTCCACGCGAGTCTCCCAGGTGTCTGGTCTGTCAGCGGAGAACTGACCAGACACCAAGCGGCAGGGGATTCAAAATGGCTTGTTAAAAGCCAATTTAAGACTATTTTGAGGCTTACTTCTTCTAACTTCACGTTCTCCCCCATGGGTTACCCGCTGTTCAGGGAACACGCCAGCTCAACCTGGTGTGTTTTAAGTCTGCTCTGATGTTTGTGAAAAGCTGACAGCTGCAGAAGTGGTGTAAAGGATGCCATGTTGCAGATGGTGAGTTTCAGAGCACAGAAAATGTTGGTTACATATAGAGATTTCTTTAGCTTACAAGTTTTTAGATCCAACTGTATGTCCAGTGCCACCTCATTTGGAGAACCTCCCTCACCAGTGACAGATCGCTTTTGTCATCTCACCTGCAGTTGCCATCTATTGCAGCAACATCGGAGCCATTGAAACAATCGGACCGTGGTCCTCCGAACCCTTCCACGATCAGCTCCAACACCAACATCACCAAGCACACCAACATCACCAACCTTTTCCGCCATCACCTGATGCTGCACAGGGCATCAGCTCCTGACAACATTGCTGCCCGGGAGGCCAGCGATGGCATCACCATGGCCAGATTTACTTCACTTGATGCTGTAAACCCTGGCTGCCACATGATGCGCCAGGTTGGCACCATCCCACACCAGCACCGTGAAGCATCCCTTTAATGTCCAAGCCATTCCATGCACACTCATCACTATAGTGGGGGGAGGGGGGTAGTTTTGACTGAACAATCACTGGAACTCGGTAAGACACTTATCAAGATGCGCTCAGATCTGTCCAATAAGGGTTACTTTTGGAAAAAGAGATTTCACTGTATGACAACACATTACCAGAAACTTCACATGGACATTGGCTAAACCTCTCAAGTGCCTGCCCTTGTGTCTTGTTAGTTGGTATGCTTGCAGTAGGATGAGTGTGAGGGCTGGCTAGTCAGATGGGGATGTGATAAAGTAGATAGAGAGGGTTGGGTGGCGGTGCACAGTAAGATACATAGAAACATAGAAGATAGGAGCAAGAGTAGGCCATTCGGCCCCTCGAGCCTGCTCCGCCATTCAATGAGATCATGGCTGATCATCCAAACTCAGTACCCTGTCCCTGCTTTTTCCCCATATCCCTTGATCCCTTTAGCCTGGTGTCCTGGGGAGGTCTCTTCCACCCTTGGAAGGGAAGAGAACCTCCCTGCTGTGGCTCCCTCCATAAACATATGGAGGGAGTCATTGGAGAGCCTGGGTGCAAACGTTCACCTTTGTACAGTGATTGTCAGTGTTTGTAGCACCTCAATGCTGTCAAACACTGACAGAACAACCGTCAAACTCCATGTGGACGTGGTCCCTTTAAGGAAACCAGCTGATGACACGTCATCAAATGATGTCATCAGACCCGCTTCCTGTTAATTGGCTGGGAAACCTGCAGGGCGGACTTAACAAGGCCAATCAAGGGAAAATCACATTTACAGAGCAGCTGCAGCTGGGAGTGGGACCAGAAACCGGAAACCAGCACTCCCGCCACCATCCCGCCTCCTCCATTAAATTCGCGGCCTTAGTTTCTGATGACTGAATTATGATGCAAGATTGGTAAGCATGGATTTTTCAGCCTGTAAATTAGGTTTCCGAGAGTGGACCTCATAAATGTACAGGAAACTTTCTGGTATCCGGCACGGACGGCAACAGCTTCAAAACAATCGGCACAAGTTGCAAGCGTCTCTGTAGCTTAGCAACAGCTTCAGCTACACCCTTGCACAGCAACAAATGGAGTTAAAAAAAGTAATAAAAGTTATCTGAACCGACTCCTGAATTTTGCTGGTGGATAGAGCGTTCCGGTTATTTAGGGGCGGGTTAATCGAAAGTTTCTTGTATATTTTTAAAAAAATAATGGGGACAATGGTACAAGATACACAGGTTCAAGCTATTGAAAGGCACATTTAGAACTTGTATTGGGAGATTCTTCACACACTGATGAACACATAGAATGGACTTTCAGGTAGGGTACTTGAGGCAAAAAACCCTGGAACCATTTAAGAATAGCTGGATGTTTTAATAGTGTATTGTAGCTACTCTCTGGATGGATAAGCTAGGATATGCTAAATGGTCTTCCTTATCAGTTTCTACCTTGTAATCAGTGCAACTATTACAACATTTGGAATGGTACAGTGTACAAAGACTACCTGTGAAAACTTGATGCAAAGTCCCTCGTCTCTTTACTTCAGTGTTGAGCTTGGTGCAAAACTTTTTTTTTTGGAATGATGTATGAGGAGAGATTGTGTCGATTGGGCTTATACTCACTGGAGTTTAGAAGATTGAGAGGGGATCTCGTCGAAACCTATAAAATTCTGTCAGATCTGGACAGACTAGATGCAGGAAGGATGTTTCGGATGGCCGGGGAGTCCAGAACCAGGGGTCATAGTCTAAGGATAAGGGGTAAGCCATTTAGGACAGAAATGAGGAGGAATTTCTTCACCCAGAGAGTGGTGAACCTGTGGAATTCTCTGCCACAGAGGGCGGTGGAGGCCAGTTCATTAAATATATTCAAGAAAGAGTTGGATATATTTCTTGAGGCTAAAGGGATCAAGGGATATGGGGAGAAGGCAGGGACAGGGTACTGAATTTGGATGATCAGCCATGATCTCATTGAATGGTGGAGCAGGCTCGAAGGGCCGAATGGCCTACTCCTGCTCCTATCTTTAATGTTTCAAGAATGTATACTGTTTCTCAGTGGGCTGTACAGTTGCACTTCTTATCTCAGTGTATTTATGACTAAAGTTGGGTCAAAAAGATGTTCTCAGTACACTAAATAGCAGCTCATTTTCCATTTGAATTGGGTTTTTTTGTTTCACACCTGCTGATCTACTGGTTGATACAAAGGCAGCATTAGTACAAAATAATACATGAATTAATTTGTGCAGCATCTAACATAACCCATAAAATATGCTAGTAGAATTTCAGATATATCCATTCTCTGCATGGCTAAATCCTGTCTTCCTTGAATTTGAGATTCTCAAATTGAAAGGCAGAGGATTCATGTGAACTGGTGGAATACTGAAGTTGACTGAATTTGGAATGTGGGAAAGTATGTGACTGGAAAAGATTATCTGGCCATTTGTAAAATCTACTACCACTCAATCACCTACTACCTTAGTTATTCAACCAATTTTTCCTTCTGCACTATCTGCCTTTAATGCTTCCCTTAGCCAGTTTATTACATATGTTCATTTTTTATGAAGTAGTTAAATCTTAACCGTTGGCACCTACCCATGGGCACTATTCAAAGAAGAGAAGGTGAATTCTATTGGCCAACATTTATCCTTAACCAGCACCATCAAAATCAAAACCGATTAACTAGTTGTGTACCATTGCTGTGAGACCATGCTGTGCACACATTGGGCGCCCCGTTTTCCTACATAACAGCAGCAACTGCACTTCAAAAGGGCATCATTGGCTGTGAAGTGCTTTGGGACATCCTAAGGATGTGAAAAGTACTATATAAGTGCAAGTTGAATCGTTCTTTCTCCGTTTGCTAATTTTGATTCAAACATAGAAATGAATAAAAAGCAACATTTACTTTTCCGCTGAAATTAGAGACAACTGAGATTTTGGTCTCCATGAAAATGACTGAAAAGATGCCTTGTGAAATCTAATTCTGAAAAGTCAATGCTGGAAGTGGTTAATCACTACAGTCTTTTGTTTGTTTATCTTCACACGCACAAAACGGACTTGGTTATACAGGTATTTGATTATTTTCATTCTGTACTGTGATAGAGTTACTAAGTAGTTTGGCTTTGGAAAGGTTGTTCAACCTAACAGAGGTGTTTCAAAAAATCAAGGTATGATTTTACAGCTAATTTTTTTTCTTTACAGGTACAAATAAACAGTTCTGGGTTATTGGAGCTTACTTATCCTTCAGAAGAAAATGTTTTTAATGAACCTGAAACTGTGATAGACTTTATTGTACGCTTTTACTATCAAATAATATCATCATCAAAAGCACCAGCTTCTGAATTCAACATAAGTGTTGAACGTTATGATTACAAAACCTGTTTCAAAGTAAAACCAATGAAGTCGGTTATGGAGTACACCGTCACTGTAACAAAACAACGTGAGTTTTGAAGATTACTTGCTACTTAACCATTCAAAGTTACATGTGATGTTACTTTGTTTAAAACTATATCCATGATTAAGACTGCATAGTTGCCCATTTTTTGCTGTTGCATTGAATTTGGTAGTCGTTATAGCTCTGAACATTTTTACTGTTAACTTGTCATCTTTGTCCCTACCCCTACCGAGAACCTCTCCTCTCCATATATCCTACGTCCGTTGTAAAAGTGAATAGTAAGCAGACACTTTTCTCCCATGGAAGATACCCCCTCGCGCCCCCTCCACACACACACACCATGCTCTATTTGTAGAATCTCTTCTTTACATTGCTGTTACAATGTTTATAAAAGAAAAAACATACAAAACTATAGAGCAAAGCATCTGTTTTAAAGGGTGATATTACTTAAGATGCCACTGCATCTACTGTTACACATATACCGCATCATAAAACTGGATGCATATGATGGCATACAAAATTCTTCCTGCCTCAGTGAAGTTTCTGTTTGCTTGCGGGTACATTCTATGGTGATCTATTCTGAGGAGCATTTTTATGTATAATGGCCCGGATTTTGTGCTCTCGATGACGACGTACGCACAGCATACACCGCCATAAGCCATTAGAAAGGCCTTGCAAGTTCCAGGTTTCCGCATGCGCTGCGGTGTACTTGCGCGAAAACCCGGAACTTGCAATCTGTTAAGGTTCACCTCGACCCAGAAATAACTTTCGCTGGCGCAGAGTTGGGCTATTTGCCCAACTACTGCCCACAAAACCTTTATGCCTGGTAAAAGCAGGCATAGGACCTGCTTTCACCAGCATAAGGGTTAATATAAATCTTAAATTAAAAATCATGCACAACATTTAAAATTCGTTTATGTAAATTTTGGCCCAGATTAAAATGTTTAAAATTACTTTTCAAAAAATTTAAATTTTATTGTATATGCTTTATTGAAGGGACTTTTAATTACATTTTAAAATGTGAGCATTTATTTATTCCAGTTGTATAAATTATTTAAATATTTGGGGATTCTTCATATGCTTATGGGGATTTCATTCGTAAGTGGAATCCCCATAAGCATATTAGGAATCCTCCTTTCTGATTGGAGGACCTGGCCCACGCGATCCCAGGGATGCTTCCGAACCGTCTGCGTCCCTGGGATCCATGGGCCTTTATACAGGTGTACGCCTGGAGCCCCAGGACCCGAAGACTCTGAAGCCCGGGCACCTGAAGGTAAGTGCAGATTTTTTTATCGGGCCAGAGGCGTACTCCGGAGGTACTCCTCCGACCGCAAATTCGGGGCCAGTATTCATGTAGCCAGAGTTTACATTAGGGGTGTTGCTTAGAGTGGCCTTTATTGTCATTGAACTTTCCTTAAGTTCTTCGGAAAAAGTTATTCACTTCTTTGTTCTTTGACTCAGACACAAAGCTGTTAGCAAAAATTAATGTTTGCTGTAATTTTAGACACTTGCAGAATTTTGCAGTTTGTTCCCAGGTTTCACATTGGCTGCAATACTTAGGAAGACAGTCATATTGGGCCGGATTTTCCGACCCCCACGGGTGGGTACGAGGTGTGTACATACCCGTAGGGGCCGCGCAAGTGCGGATTTCAGGCATGCGAAGCGCATACACTGAAACCCGGCACTTCCAATCTGTCAAGAATTCTCTTGACAAATCATTCGCCTGCACAAGAAAAGGGCCTCCGCGGGTGGAGAGTTGCGTTTTTTGCACAACTTCTGCCTGCTGAAAGCCTGTCAAATTCTTCCGCCTGGTAAAAGCAGGCGTACGTCCTGCTTTTACCAGCATAAGAGTTTTAAAAAATAGAAAAATAAAATGTGATCACTAATTTATAAATTAAAAACACTCTTAAAAAAGGTAAGTTTATTTTTAGCCCCGTAAAAACATTAAATTTTTTTCAAAAAATTATATTTTTGTTTATAATATTTAATTAAATGGCATTTTAATTAATTTTAAACATGTAATTTAAAAAAAATGTATTTAATGTTTTAGTGTGTTTTTAAATGTGATCCCCATTCATACTTTTGACAGTTCCGTGTGTACAGAACTGTCAAAAGTATGAAGGGGGATTCCCTTCTTCCATTGGTTCGCCTGGCCCACGTGATCCCAGGGGCGCTTGTGAACCGCATGCGCCCCTGGGATACCTGGGCCTCTGCGCATTTTGAAGAGGAGAGGCCCAGGATCGCAAGCCTCGGGATCTATGGAACCAGTAGGTAGGTTCGTAGATTTTTTTTCCGATTGGAGGCATCCGCCCGCAGGAAGCCTCCGATCGGAAATTCAGGGCCAACTTTTAGGACTAAAGTGCTGAGCTACAATACAGTTACTGTATGCAGACTGCATTCATACAGTTATACTGCACAGAAAGTAAAGATTACATAGAAATGTTTAGAGTAAAGTAGAATGTTTATTTTATTGTTTTTAAATGCTATCAGCAATGTACTAGTGAGAAATGTTGTATCAAGATTTAAGAACCATGATGAAGGTGATTTGGTTAGAACTATGATCAAATGTACGGAGTGCTTTATTCAAGACTGCAAATCCACACTGATGAGAATGTCAAGGAATTGATCACATTTGTGTGAATTAGAAAATTGATGTGAGGGAAATGTATATTTTAAATGGGAAAACTTAACCAAATGCACCAATCCTGGATTTAAATTTTGACCACACAAGCAACTGGTCTACAATGTAGAATAAAACCAGAAAATGCCGGAAACACTCAGCAGGTCGGGCAGTATCTGTGGAGAAAGAAACCGAGCTGGTGAAAGATCCTCGACCTGAAACGTTAACTCTGTTTCTCTCTCCACAGATGCTGCCCGACCTGCTGAGTATTTCCAGCATTTTCTGTTTTTATTTGAGATTTCCAGCATCCGCAGCATCTTGCTTTTGTTTTAGTATACAATGTGGATTGTTCTACAACAAACACAAATTCTTTTCTGTGAATTCTTTTCAGTTTTGTTTCCATATATAACTTGGTATGATTGAACAAATAAAGTCAATGTCTGGACAACAATGACTGAGCAATGCACTGGTGCTCCAATGATTGGGTTTGTACCCGCGTTCGCCCATTTGGCTATCTCTTCAGATCTCGTCCAGCCCCCTCAATTTTTTCTCGCCTCCTCTTGTAGAAGAGTGTCTCAGAGTGCTTTACAAGGGAAAAAGGTTAATGCAACTTTTAAGGAAAAAATACTGTGCTAGATCCACAAAAAGTGAGTGCTGGAGTCAGGTGCACTAAAGTTTCGAGGAAGATGTTCAACAGTGAAAAGTTAAACAATTGGAACCTAATATAATATGTATTTATTACAGCATTTGAGCCAAAACTGATTTTTCTGTTTGTGGCTGGAATTATCCTGTTCCTTTATGCAAGATCCATTAGCAGGTATTGTACACAAATTGACTACCACGTATACATGTAATCTTCATGTAAAACCAAGGCCTACACAGTTTAATGGATTAATTAGCTTTAAATTATTCTAATCCATATTCTAACCTAAATAAGATCCAGCTAAGGGCCAGACCAAAAATGATACATTTATTATGTTTTGTAAATCATAAAAAAATGAGTGAATAGGAAGCTCAAAACAAATCGCTGTTGCATTTTTAAAGAACTAAGAATTTATTTTGCCCCATTGATGCTCACTGTCATCTAGCCTGCTAATTATTTTCTTTTGCAGTATATTGTGCATTTCCATGGCTACAAATATTTAGTTACTGTGTGTACTGAACAATTGGAGTAAATGCTTATGTGGTCAGGTGGTCTGAATAAAATAATTTATTATGATATAAATTGTTTCACAAATTATTGCACATGTGTATCTTTCTTTTCCATGATGACCACAAGTGATCTCCCTTCTCTTGCAGAAGTGAGCTATTTTATTACTCTGCTGGATTTACATTGGGAATCTTTGCGACATTGGTCCTTATCCTCTTGGTTTGTAGAAGGCTGATGCAAGTAAGAAATGTTTTTATTTTTAGGTACTACATCTTCAGATATAGACGGTTAAAATGTTTAAATCACATCAGTTGATCTCCCTTGGTGTCACGGTCTCTCTAATTTTCTCACCATGAGAACATAAGAAATAGGAGCAGGAGTAGGCCATTCGGCCACTCAAGCCTGCTCTGCCATTCAATAACTCCACTTTCCTGCCCTATCCCCATATCTCCTTACCTACATAGGATTACATAAGATATACGGCACAGAAACAGGCCATTCGGCCCAACCAGTCCATGCCGGCGTTTATGCTACACTCGAGCCTCCTCCCATCTTTCCTCATCTAAATCTATCAGCATAACCCTCTATTCCCTTCTCCCTCATATGCTTGACTAGCCTCCCCTTAAATGCATCTATACTTTTTGCTTCAACCACTCCCTGTGGTAGCGAGTTCCACATTCTCACCACTCTTTGCGTAAAGAAGTTTCTTCTGAATTCCCTATTTGATTTCTTGGTTACTATCTTATATTAATGGCCTCTAGTTATTCTCTTCCCCACAAGTGGAAACATTCTCTCTCTATCCACTCTATCAAAACCTTTTCATAATTTTAAAGACCTCTATTAGGTCACCTCTCAGCCTTTTTTCAAGAGAAAAGAGACCCAGCCTGTTCATCCTTTCCTGATATGTATACCCCCGTATTTCTGGTATCATCCTTGTAAATCTTCTCTGCACCCTCTCCAGTGCCTCTATATCCTTTTTATAATATGGCGACCAGAACTGTACACAGTACTCCAAGTGTGGTCTGACCAAGGTTCAATACAGGTTTAGCATAACTTCCCTACTTTTCAATTCTATCCCTCTAGAAATAAACCTTAGTGCTTGGTTTGCTTTTTTTATGGCCTTGCTAACCTGTGGCGCAACTTTTAGTGATTTGTGTATTTGTACTCCGAGATCCCTTTGTTCCACTACCTCACCTAGACTCGCACCTTGCAAGTGATAAGTGACCTCCCTATTCTTCCGACCAAAATGCAATACCTCACATTTATCTGTGTTGAACTTCATTTGCCAATTATATGCCCATTCTGCAAGTTTATTAATGTCCTCCTGTAATTTGTTGCAGTCCTCCTCAGTATTGACTATTCCCCCCAATTTGGTATCATCTGCAAATTTAGAAATTGTGTTTTTGATTCCAAAGTCTAAATTGTTAATGTAAATGTGAACAGCAGTTGTCCCAGCACTGATCCTTGTGGAACACCTTCTGCCACTGTGAATAGCTACCTTTTACTCCTACCCTCTGCTTTCTGTCTTGAAGCCAGCTAACAATCCATTCTGCTACTTGTCCCCTGACTCTGCATTCTCTGACCTTATTCATTAGTCTATTATGGGGTACCTTATCGAAGGCCTTTTGAAAATCTAGATAAATTACATCTACTGCATTACCATTGTCTACACTCTCTGTTACCTCTTCAAAAAATTCAATAAGGTTGGTCAAGCAAGACTTTCCCTTTTGAAATCCATGCTGACTATTCATTATTATACTTTTTGTTTCTCGATGTTCTTCTATTCTCTCCTTTAGTAGGGATAGATTTTGATTCCCTTAGTGCCCAAAAATCTATCGATTGATGATTTGTTGTCTGCCTCTCTTGTTTTCTTCCAATCTTTCCTCCTCTCTCTTTTCTTTCCTTTCCTTAGACTGTATCTCTGTCTTCAACTCTGTAACACAAACACCTTCTCCTGTGCTTGTCTTGTGATCAACCCCCTGACTTTCCAGGTAACACTGTGTCAGGGCATTGCTGCTCAGCTCAAAACCATAGCATCTCTCTCGCCTGTTCGACATTTGCACTGAAACTTCTGCACGCAAACAGTTTCTGCACCACCACACATGACCTGGTCATGTACCAATCTGCATGCTGTGGCCCTACCATCCTCTGACTGAAGAACATGGTGACTCGAAGAAAAAAAAATATATACAGGTAAAATCCCACTCTCACTACAGGGTGTCTATCTGTATCTCTGTCTTGTCTGCACCCCAGCAAATAACAAATTCCTTGCATGGCATGCTTTGGAGAAGGTGGGGGGTGGAGGTGGTCAGTGGTATCTATGCCCACCGTGCCCCTGAGGAGGAGGTGCACACAAAGCTCATCAGATTGGTGTAGGGTCAGGCCCTGTTGCTTGTACTGGAAGCACAGCCTACTGGTGACCTTGATGACCAGCTCCTATAGCAGCTTTTCTTGCTTGGATACATTGGGCAAGATCCTCAGGCTTTTGCAGAGTCACCTAAAGCGTCAACCTGGCCTAAAGCCTTGTGCGAACGCATGTCCTTGGACACCCAACATGCACGCAGTCAACAGTCCTCTGCTCAGCCATGCACCATGGTGCAGCCATTCGCTTGTTAACTCGCCAGCATAAGCACATGGAGGGGTGGGGGGAAGATCCTAAAAATACCAGGATCTTTCTCTCTCCCCATGCAAGTGTCAGTTTATTTGTCCCTTTTTCTTTAATACTCCGCCCCTATATCTCCCTGCAGTCAGGTCTGTCTTCCTTTCCATTCCCCATCTCTTCTTCCAACAAGATCTCTCTCTGTGTGTGTCTCTTTTTTCTCTTTTTTTCTCTTTCTCTCTCTCTCTCTCTCCCTTTTCGCAGAAACAGCATTCTCTCTTTCCCACAGTCCTGTTTTTTTAAAAATCTTTGTATTTATAAGAACTGTATACTATAAGCTCGTAGAAAGGCTTTTCCTTCTCTCATCCTGGGTAAACAGCCAGGATGGGCGAGAGTAAAGATTACGCTGGGGACAAGGGTATCAAAGGTGGATTGAGTGAATGGTTGAGCAAATCGACGTCTGCAGAAGTAACTGGTGAATGGAGGGACAAAGGCTAGTCATTTGGAAATTTGAAACTGCAGTTGTAAATGACTTGACGGAAAGTTATTTTTCCAGGGATGGATGCAGAGGGTAGTGTGGTGGGGGGGGGGGGTAGAGTTGGTGAGTGAAACAAGGTCGGAGATGGTCTTGGATTAGATGTTCTAAAAAATTACTGAGCATTTTGATCCAGTTTTGTGCGCACTTCAGTTGGTCATAATCATAGGAACAGGAGTAGCCCATTCAGCCCCTCGAGCCTGTTCCACCATTCAGTTATATCAAGGCTAATCTGTATCTTAACTCCATCTGCCCGCCTTGGTTCCATAACTCTTAATATCCTTGCCTATCAAAAACCTGTCTGTCAGTTTTGAAATTTTTCCATTGACCTAGCCGCAACAGCATTTTGGGGGCAGAGTGTCCCAGATTTCCACTACCCTTTGTGTGAAGGAGTGTTTCCTGACATCACCCCTGAACGGCCTAGCTCTAATTTTAAGGTTATGCCGCCTTGTTCTGGACCACCGCCTCCCTCCACCCCCCCCCCCCCATAATCAGCACACATGCTACCTGTTTTAAGTTTTTAAAAAAGGGAAGTAAAATCGTCTGTAGGTGCATTGAAATGGGGGGTGTATTGTGGATAGCTGAGTTTTGCTGCATGTCCTCACGTGTGAGACTAACGGAATAGCACAGGAACAACAATGTGCCCCATCTCACTGCTACACAAACAAATTACATTTTTATGTGATCACAAGAGTGAAGGATTTTTTAAATATCTCTGGACTACCCAGACCATGCAGGAGGTATAAACAAAAGATATTTCATAACCAGCGTTGTGACATGTTAGCATTCTCCATAAATTTGTTTTTTTAAATTAAAAACTGTCAGAATCAGAGTAATTACTTTTTTCCTAAACTTATCCCATTCTATTGGTGCTCTCTTTAGCTGAAGATGTTTAGATTGGAACTTACTTTTTCCCCTTGTGATTTTAAATTAACTTTTACCTGAATTGTTCCTGACTTCAGATATCTCTAGTACGTCACTCTGCAATCACTAATTTCATACAGGCCACTCCACCTAAAGCCAAGAAGGGAAAGCAAAAATTCACAAACTCTCTAAAGAATCAAAACAAGCTTCATGAAAAACAAACATATTGTACAGTGCGTCAGTTAATTTCATCATTCAACCAGAAAGTATTTTCCTTTTGGGGTTTTGACTTGAGCTCAGAATGTTTTGTATGCAAATATTTTCCTGTCAAACACCGTACCAGTGGTGCTGTTTGATCATCTGCTGTCTTCATGAAATTAAAATGTCATCAGTCAGCGGGAAGAAAGTGCTTATAACTTGCTGAAGGAGGTCAGGCGGAGATTTCACCTGCACATCCTTGTTTTTGCAAATAGAGACTGATAACCTCTTAATACATTTCAGTCACAATTTTAAGGAAGTAATGGTTTATTCAAGCAAAATTTACATAATACGCATCAGAGACCATATTCAAAGTATCTGCAATTTGGAACTAGACAGGAGTTACTGTAACTGAGCTGGGTAGTTTATTTTATGTACACCATTGGTCTCTGCCATATTTTTCTATTGGTACAACAGGTTTGCTTTTAATTTTTAAAAAAGTGTTCCTTTGGTGAGTTTAGTTTTTGCAGGGATCTGCTGGTTAAAGTGTTGAGAATTTTAAGAGATGTGGGGAGGAAAGATATTTCTTATAAAAACCAAGAAGGCAGATTTCAGAGGCATAAAGGGTGGAATTCTAGAGGTGCATGGCAATCAGGAGGATCTTGAAGACAACAAGGAGGAGAATCTGAAGATGGCGATACAAGATGAGAGTGACTTGTCCTATTAAATCAACAACATTCCAATATTGGGAAAACTGGTTCGGAATTCCTTATGAGTAGATCATTTTTCCACACTTCTACAACGAGTATTAACTGTAAATATGGTAATATGCCATAAGCCCATTGCTTATTT
This sequence comes from Somniosus microcephalus, assembly GCF_052327205.1. Classification (NCBI taxonomy): domain Eukaryota; kingdom Metazoa; phylum Chordata; class Chondrichthyes; order Squaliformes; family Somniosidae; genus Somniosus; species Somniosus microcephalus. Next base: position 224,921,062 of record NC_140990.1, read on the forward strand.
CTAATCTTGAAATTGACTTGATCTCTGCTGTGTATTGTGTATGGGATAGAGATAGAGAAGAATGTGTGAGGAGATACAGGAATGGACGCAAGAACACATCAGCTATTCTTTTCTATTTAATGTCATTTATATAATATAATATAATGTTATTGCTCTTTTGTAGACGAGGACATTCTTGTTGCTGTTGATTGGAAGTTGTTCAGTCTCACTTTTCCTGATTTATTTAAGTGTTTTAAACCTATCCCAATATCGGAAATACTTATTTGGTAAGCAGGACTATATTTTTGATTATCAAAGATCCTTTTCTATTAATTCCCTTACTGTACTAATGGTGACTTTTTAATGTATTTGTATCAGATATGAAGTCTAAAATTAATTAGAGAGAAGTTTTTCAGCTTCTAATTTTTTTTTTCCCCCCCTAAACAGGTTACCTTTTTGTGGTTGGTTGCCTTAGTTATGTTATTTGCTATAGGCATGGGCCATTGTCAAATGAACGCAGTATAAATCTGCTTACGTGGAGCCTACAGTTGGTAGCGTTAGTATTGATATACCGTGGTGTTACATTCAGTCAGTATGCTTATACTGTCATAATCATTCTGTTCTGTACAAGCAACCTTCACCACCCAGTTAATTTCATCTGCTACATTTACAGGTTAGTATTTATTTTAATGACTTATGTACTCAGTGGTTTGCCTTTAATGCACAAATGAAAAGGTGCAAATATTTAGTTCTACAGGTAGAAACATCAACTGGTTTCTACCGTGTATTATACTTTGAACACACATACAGTATAAAATGTTAGAATTTTATTTAATTGTATGAATTTTATTTATTTTTGGTTACAAAGTGAGTGGTGCGTTCATATGATTCACTTAAAAAAAAAAAAAAAAAAAAAAAAAAAAATCTCTCATTTTTCCCCTCCTACAATTTACTTCCCTCTCTCCCTCTCCTGAAGCCATTGACACGCTCACTGGGAAATGATTGCACAGGTGGAAGTTCCCCTCCAGTATCTCGCTCAAGTGGCCATTATTCATGTGTGAGCCTTGTCAGTGAGTGCTGGCATGCAAGTTGACCAAGCCTGATGCTATCCTCACTAAGGTTCTACATCAGTTACTTTTGTTGCAGTACTCTATATTCATACATTTCTACAAACTTATGTTCTTACAGACACAAAATGTACATAGATTTATGCCCCATACAAGTGCACTAAGTTTTAATTTTTAATCAGCTGAAATGATCTAATCCATATTGGAGATAAATCCCGCTAGTTACTGCGGGTCATTTTTTTTTTAGAGTGGTAAAGAGGCTTTGAATTTTTCTTGTATGCGTTTTCTTTGCACCAGCTGCTGTTTCCAAAACATCGATTTCCCATCATGACTTTAAAAACAAATTAAACACCCTTTGAAAATGAACACATTACCATCAAATGTTAAAGCATCGAAACGGGGCATTTGGATCAACATTGTTTTTATGCACATGAGGCACCTAGTCTAATCTCGCTGCCCGATAATCCTGATTTTCAAGAAACAGTCTGAACAATATATGGACTTTGCTTCAACAGTAGTTTGTGGCTGAGCACTCCATAGTCTAACCATCTTCTGTGTAAGGCATTTTTTTTCTAATCTCCTCAACATTCTTTTCATGGTTATCTTAAATTTGTGCCCTCTTGTAACTGCCTCACTGACCATTGGAAATAATCTGTCACTATTTTCATTATAATAACCCTTCACAATAATGAAGACCTCTAACTTTCTCTGCTCTAGTGAATAAAGTCCTAACCTCTTGAGTATTTCTTCATTATTGTAACCTGTCATCCACGATTAACATCCTAGTGAATCTTTGCTGTACTGTTTCCATTGCCTTTGGATCCCTCCTTTTTAATAGGATGCCAAAAACTGCAGCCCAAGGCCCGATAGTTGTAAACTATCTCTATGATTTTGCATTCTATGCCTTTAGATTCAAAACTAAGGATTTCATTGTCTTTATATGACCTTATCTGCTTGCCTGCTCCTCTAATGACCTGTATATCAAGGTCCTTCTGCTCTTTTATTCCATTTAGGATATATTTCTTTCCCCTACTCTTACTTCCAAAATGTAAGACTTCAGATTTAACTACATTAGTCACCTATCTGCCCACCCTGCAGTCTTTCACAATCTTTGTCACAACTTGCCATATACCTTCATTTCCCCCCTCCTCCCCCAGTTTGGTTTATCAGTAAATGTTCTTGTTTCCTCAGTTTCTAAGTCCAGGTGGTTTATCTCTATCATAAATAAGAGCAGCCTGAACACAGACCTCCGTGGAACACCAATCACCACATCTGAGAAATCTCCTATAGTCATAGTGTAAATGCATCCTAAAACCAAAACCAAAGTCCGATGTGATACCAGGCAGGAGGGCATCTCATTCTACTTTGCCCTAGAGTCAGATCAGGCTATAACTCCAGATTTACAATATACCAAGTTTGTACTGATGCTAAACTTGTGGTGTAAATGCACCCCAATGTAAGTTTCTAATGATCAAATCAAACCTCATTTAAAGCAGTGAAAACATTGAAACAAATGTTTTATAAATTTAGTTTTTTTAAATATTCCATAAATACCTCCAGTTATCTGTAAGAGGTTCTGATTGTCTGACAGTTTATAGAGTTCAGACCCGTGGAACAAACAACACAAAACCCAATGAATCTGTGAAATTTCTTTTACAAAAATCAGCACGAGGTTACAAGTAATTACCAGAAAACAAACTGTACTCAATTCATGTACTTATTACAAGCAAGCACCTAAAATCATTGACTTTAAGCTCAGGTGATTATAAGCAAAACCATGTACATAGTATTCACCAGGTGAGAGGTCAATTCAACGATGACTAGACGTATGACTAACTTTAACTGGCAACTGACAAGGTCACCATCGACTCTAGCTTCCCTCCTCACCCTGAAACATTTCACTTCCTCACCCTGAAACATTTCACTTCCTCACCCTGAAACATTTCACCTCCTCACCCTGAAACATTTCACCTCCTCACCCTGAAGCATTTCTCCTCCTCCACCCTGAAGCATTTCTCCATTTTCATTTTTGCTTGTCCAAAAACCTTACCTCTATATCAACAATGTGAGATTTTCCAATTGCTCATGTCTTTATTCAGAGCAAAAAGTTACCATTTCTGGGCACATTTCACATGCCCAAATGCATGTCCCACCCACCTAATTAACGATGAACGGGCACAAATATATATAATTTTTAATTCATCCTAATTTAAACTGAACAAGAGATCCTGTTGCACTGCTATTTTGCGGCTGCAGTCTATGTATTCCTAAATGGCAGTGGTATTCTTAAAAATTGTGCTGATCCTCCACAGAAATCTTTTGTAAATGGTGAGAAGGTTTATGTGATCTGAAGAAAAATAATAGATTCAAATCAGGGCCACAGTTTTACAGTGATTGAATTTAAAAAAAAATAATGGGCCAGAATTTGCTGTGGTAGGGTATCTAACATTCGGTTAGATTATGGCTGATAACTCCATCTACCCGCCTTGGTTCCGTAACCCGTAACACCCTTGCCTAACAGAAATCTATCAATCTCAGTTTTGAAGTTTTCAATTGACCCCCCGAGCCTCAACAGTTTTTTGGGGGAGAGAGTCCCAGATTTCCACTACCCTTTGTGTGAAGAAGTGCTTTCTGTCATCACCCCTGAACAGCCTATGTCTAATTTTGTTATGACCCCTTGTGGATTCTCCCACAAGAGGAAATAGTTTCTGTCTATCTGCCCTATCGAATCCTTTAATCCTCTTAAACACTTCAATTGGATCACAGTTTAATCTTCTATATTTAAGGGCATACAATTCTGGTGAATCTGCGCTGCACCCCTTCCAAGGCCAAGGCCATATCCTTCCTGAGGTGTGGTGCCCAAAACTGAATGTAGTCGTCCAGACGGGCTCCAACCAGAGCTCTGTACTGCTGTAACCTAACTTGGTTCCCTTTGTATTCCAGCCCTCTTGTGATAAAGTCTGCTGGCTGTTAGACTTGTTCCTGTACGCTTCAGCTCCAAACAAATTTGCCCACAAATTTGCTGAAAGTGTGAGCTGATAACTGCGCAGCGAGGGAATTAGGGCATCTGGGACCTTGGTAAATAATGGGACAAAAAGTCTTATCTCCTTAACCAATGAGATTAAAGGACTGAGAAATAAACAGAGGAAGGACTGACGAGGAGGGTGAATTAAAGGGGATGAATTCAATGTCAAAACTGGTACAAAAAGATAAATAAAGAGAGGGAAAGAAAAATTGGATTAGGAGTTAGAGAAAAAAGAGACAGGAAAAGTAAGAAAAAAAAGTTAAATGCTAAATTTGAAATTTTTAAAATCTCCCCGAAAAATTCAAAACCTGAAGGAATGAGACGCCACACTTGTAATAATTAATTTTCAGTGCCAGAAGTGTTGCTTGGCAGTAAATAACACTTATCACATCATTAAAAGGGTACTTGTGCCTGTAATGAGAAGATTTAACTTTCTGTGGTGAGTTTAATGGGGAAATACAGCAAGTTCCAAAGGGGAGGTTGAGGGCAAGATGCTGTTTTCACGAAGCTAATGGTGGAGCGGCGCAACTCGGACAGTAACTTTTGGATAACCGCACACCTCCTCGCCTGAAGTTGCTGTACCATTTACCCATAACTAACGGCAAGCGCCATTCACCTCACCGTTATTTTGACAGCAAATTCTGGTCTATTAATTTGACTTGTATGGGACTCTGGGATGTTTACCTGTGTTTTGGGAATTTTGTTCTGTTCTGTATTCTCCATTCAGGATGCCCAGATGAGATCAGCTAACTCGGCACAGACAATGAATCATACCTATGACATTGTGGTCTACTTGGCTCACAATGCGGCAACGTGAATTTTCCCACAGATATCAAATCACTTTTTCCCTCTTATTTCCTTCAGTTGTCTCTCTGACCGCTATCTACAGTTGGGGAGGGTTGGGGCAACTCTGCTTTAAGATCTTTAGCTGCTGCCTTTGGGAGGTGTACAAGAGCAGATTGGAGTTGACAGTCGCTTCGACTAACCCTCTCTTTCTGTGGGGAATTGTGCTTGGCATTTGCTCAATCAGGGAAATGGGATTAAGAGTAGATACCTGCAGCTGAAGAGCTAGCATTGGGGCAGGCACAGTTACATTGGACTGAATGGCTTCTTTCCCTGCTGTAATTCCCCATTAACTCTATGCACAAAGCCATGAAACTTAAACTGGTGAATGCAGTGATGTGAGCAATCTCGGCTATGAACTCTGGCTCTGTGTTAGGGTTCCAATAGAAAATATTTCATAAACCATGCAGACATCATATTATTTATGTGTTGCCACTTTTAGTTTTTCAGCTGCTTCTTGTTTTCGGACTCCCGTGTTATATAATGACCAAGAGGGCAGGAAACATCTGCTTTCAGGTTCCACCTGTGCTGCTTTGTAAGCTGTCAGTAGGAGGAAACATGAGGTGCATTTTTCAACAGTTTTTACTCCCTTTTGAAGTCAGGAACTTGATGTGTGGTGGTCATTAAGTGCAAACTGAGGTCTAACTCTGCTCTGCACAGATGTGTTCATGCTGCACCACTGAACTGCCATAATTTGGTTTAATTTTTGTACTGTCCAAATTATTTTGAATGCTTCAGGCAGTAAAGTGGATTTCATAGGACTTCCAGTACAAGCACACAGTTTAGAGTGATAAATTCAATTTACATTTGAGGCAGTCTGGATAAGGATTTCCTGTAGATGGTGCTGTCGTGCGGTCAAGACTGAAGGGTAGAAAGGATTACCCATAAAGTATATTTAACACGTACAGTGTTTTATGGCAAGTAAACAGTTCTGGGGCATCCTGTGAGTATTTAATCTTGAAGCTCATGTCGCTTACAGACAGATTTAAACTGATATTCGTGTCAAAGATCGGCATGTTGGAGGACCGTAGTAGTGTACCTCCGACTCATGCAGTAGAAATTGGTTATAACAGTCACTGTAGCCGGGCACATTGTATGCTGTTTAGGATGAATCAGATTCACCTTATTTATCTTTATTATTTGTCTTTACTGCTGTCTTGAACCCACCCACTTGATCTGCATCGCCACCCAGTGTCCTGCTGCTCTAAGAAAGTTATTACTTGTTACAATCTCCAGCTGATTATATTAAATGTGTGCTCTTTAAATGGTCAGTTCGGTGTGTCCATGGGGACCCTTGGGTCACCTCAGTTGGTCTTCAGTAGGTGACGCTTTGTCTTAGCCCATTTTGTTCTAAAGGATTTTTGCCCCTTTCCCAATTAAAATGGGGAAAAAAAGTTCATGCACTAGAGTAACTTCACTATAAAGCATTTTTTTATTAGGATGCTTTAAAAACAAAGCACAAATCTAAAAATATCTGCATAATGTGAATAAAATGGATATTTTGCTGATATCTAGTTGTTAAGCATGCTAATGATTTTGTTTCCTGCTCTCCCCTTCCCTTCCCCAAAGAAACTGCAGCTGTTACTTATTAGTACTTGCTTCCTGTATCCTCATGCAACCCAGAAGGTGAAGCTGGCTGGGTAGCATCCTTTTCTGTTATCACCACAATGTTATTCCACAATTAGAAGGCAAACTTGTAATGGGGAGAAATTGATAGTGCCAAGGCTTCCTGCCTCAATGTGCAACATAAGAACATAAGAAATAGGAGCAGGAGTAGGCCATTTGGCCCTTTGAGCCTGCTCCGCCATTCAATAAGATCATGGCTGATCATCGACCTCAACTTCACCTTCCCACACTATCCCCAGTTCCCTTCGTTCCCAAAAATTTATTGACCTCTGTCTTGAAAATACTCAATGACTGAGCATCCACAGCTCTCTGGGATAGAGAATTCCAAAGATTCACAACTCTTTGAGTGAAGAAATTTCTCAACATCTCAGTCCTAAATGGCCGACCCCTTATTCTAAGACTGTGACCCCTTGTTCTAGACTCCACAGCCAGGGGAAACGTTTTCTCAGCATTAACCCTGTCAAGCCCCATAAGAATTTTAGATGTTTCAAACAGGAAGCCAGGCCAAGAAATAATGAAACATCCCAGCGGTCAGGTAGATTTGAGTGATGGCCTTGGTGACCAGTTAGGAAGCTGGTAGTATCACCAGTAAGCCTCTGCTGCTGTGTATATGCCGAGTACTTCTGCCTGAAGCTTCACATCTCTGTACTCTTCACATCTGGTGTAAAAGTGTTTGCTAATTCTGCACAATCTTAACGAATGCAGAAGTGGTTATGATGCACAGAACCTTCTCTCCAACTCTGAAAGATCCTTGTATATCCCCACTGCCAATGAATAGTGCAAGACTGGAAAAGAATATATGGTTCGAGTAAACAATTAGTAAAATTCTGTCAGGTCTGGACAGACTAGATGCAGAAAGGATGTTGCTGATGGCCGGGGAGTCCAGAACCAGGGGTCATAGTCAAAGGATAAGGGGTAAGCCATTTAGGACAGAAATGAGGAGGAATTTCTTCACCCAGAGAGTGGTGAACCTGTGGAATTCTCTGCCACAGAGGGCGGTGGAGGCCAGTTCATTAAATATATTCAAGAAAGAGTTGGATATGTTTCTTGAGGCTAAAGGGATCAAGGGGTATGGGGAGAAGGCAGTGACACGGTACTGAGTTTGGATGATCAGCCATGATCTCATTGAATGGCGGAGCAGGCTCGAAGGGCTGAATGGCCTACTCCTGCTCCTATCTTCTATGTTTCTATGTATTTACAGGTTATGTCAAAACGTCACTTGTACATAAAAGTTGAATATTTAGCTGATTCAACATCCCAGTAAAATCGCAACTAAATTTCCTGTTTTTAAAAAGTAATTTAAACTTCTGCTCCAAAATGAAGTTTCTTTTACAAAAATGTATCTGCATTCCTTGTAGCTAAATAAGTGTGACAGCAGTGCAATAACATTATGAGCTAGATCCGAAGCTCTGTGCCACTAGATTTGAATCTTAAAGCTGAAACTCTAACCTATTTGTACGAGTACTTAGCCAGGATCCTGGGCAAAAATTCTGTTGGGAAAAGTGGGTGAAGGAAGTAGAGCTTACTGACCTATTGACAAACTAGCCAGCACCAGAATTGCACATTACCACTGGTATCAGAACTGTAGAGAAGGGTAGAGCTACAGTATATCCGGGAATATTCAAAACAAAATTGTAAGGGGGTAAGGAGGTAGCTTATTCGAAGAAACCACTCAGACACTGAATCAGTTTATAGGAATTCAATCATTACAAAATACGTACTCCTCCTGTACATTACCATCACTTGAAGCAGAAGGATTTTGCTTCTCATTGTTAAAATGTTTTTTTTTTTAATTACAGAAAAATTAAACAATTCATTAAAAAGCCACGGGTTCATTTCATCACGGAGGATGAGTACAGGGAACAAACTGAAATGGAGACTATAAAAGCCCTTGAGGAGCTGTGCAGATACTGCAAGGGTCAGGATTTTCCTGCATGGGAAATAGTATCAAAAATCAGTTCTCCCAAAAGGTAGGTAGTACTGTATCGTTGCCCCTATACAAAGTGCTCAATCTCCTTAGTGATGCGCTATCAATTACTGCGAAAGACTGGAAGTTAAGTGAGTAACAAACAGGCTTTTATTAGCTAAAGAACGAAGGCATGCCTCTAGTGGCCGACCGGTCCTGAATGCCTGGGGGACTGCAGAGCAGCCGCCTTTATACCAGGGCATATGGGTGGAGCCAGGGGCGGAGCCAGCTGAGGCATGCACAGACAGGTACAACAATGGGCAAGAGTGAACAACAGTGAAGTGAACAACAGTGAAGTGAACAACAGTGGTTTACCACATTCACCCCTTGCTTAAAATGAGTCCGACGGGGTGAAGTGTATTAAAAGTTCGTATAATTGAGTCTTTCTGGGGGTCTTGTATGCCGTCGTGATCGTCGTGGCGACGGCAGAGGTGGTGCAGCTTCCGACGCCGAGTCCCGCGTGGGCCGGCGCACTGGCGTGTCGTCCTCCTGGGTGTTGGGTTGGTTGGTGATCAATGGCGGGTCACGGGGCCACGGCGTGCCGTCTACAGGGGTTAGGTATGGGTCCGTTGCCGCCGGTACATTGTGGGTAGCGGTGATGTTGGTTTCAGGGGCCCCCGAGGGTGCGAGGTCTCATATGGAGACTGTGTCTTCCCGCCCGTCCGGGTACGCAATGTAAGCGTACTGGGGGTTGGCGTGGAGGAGGTCGACCCTCTCGACCAGGGGGTCCGTTTTATGGGTCCTCACGTGTCTTCTCAGTAGGACCGGCCCTGGGGACGTCAGCCATGGCGGTAGCGATGTCCCCGATGTGGACTTCCTTGGGAAGACAAACATTTTCTCGTGAGGGGTGGAGTTAGTGGCAGTGCAGAGCAGTGACCGAATAGAGTGAAGTGCATCGGGGAGCACATCCTGCCAGCGGGAGGTCGGAAGGCCCCTAGACTTTAAGGCTAGCAGGGCGGCCTTCCAAACTGTCGCATTCTCTCTTTCCACCTGTCCGTTCCCCCGGGGGTTGTAACTGGTGGTCCTGCTTGTGGCAATACCCCTAGCGAGCAGGTACTGGCGGAGTTCGTCGCTCATAAACGATGAACCCCGGTCGCTATGGATATAGCTGGGGAAACCGAACAGGGTGAAGAGGTCGTTCAGACATTTAATGACCGTGGCACTGGTCATGTCCAGGCAGGGGATGGTGAACGGGAAGCGCGAGTATTCGTCAATAATGTTGAGGAAGTACACATTGCGGTCGGAGGAGGGGAGAGGCCCTTTAAAATCAACGCTCAGGCGCTCGAAGGGGCGAGTGGCTTTTATCAGGTGAGCCCTGTCTGGTCTATAAAAGTGCGGTTTGCACTCAGTGCAGACTTGGCAGTTCCTGGTCATGGTCCTGACCTCCTCAATGGAGTAAGGCAGGTTGTGGGCCTTGATAAAATGGAAGAACCTGGTGACCCCCGGGTGGCAGAGGTCATTGTGGAGGGCCCACAGTCTATCAACCTGCGCGTTGGCGCAGGTGCCACGCGATAGAGCATCCGGGGGCTCATTGAGTTTCCCAGGCCGGTACAAGATATCGTAATTGTAGGTGGAAAGTTCAATTCTCCACCTCAAAATCTTATCATTTTTGATTTTGCCCCTCTGCTTGTTATTAAACATAAAAGCAACTGAACGCTGGTCAGTGAGTAGGGTGAATCGTTTTCCGGCCAGGTAATGCCTCCAATGTCTCACAGCTTCCACAATGGCCTGGGCCTCCTTTTCGACAGAGGAGTGTCTGATTTCGGAGCCTTGGAGGGTTCGTGAAAAGAAGGCCACGGGCCTTCCCGCCTGGTTAAGGGTAGCGGCCAGGGCAAAGTCGGACGCATCGCTCTCCACCTGGAAGGGGATGGACTCGTCCACCGCATGCATGGTGGCTTTAGCGATGTCCTCTTTGATACGGTGGAAGGCTAAGCCGGCCTCTGCCGCCAGGGGAAAAGAGGTGGACTTGATAAGTGGACGGGCTTTGTCCGCATAATTAGGGACCCACTGGGCGTAGTCGGAGAAAAACCCCAGGCATCTCTTCAGGGCCTTGAGGCAGTGGGGCAGGGGACGGTCCATAAGAGGACGCATGCGGTCGGGGTCGGGGCCGATGACTCCGTGTTCCACAACACAGCCAAGGATAGCGAGGCGGTTCGTGCGGAATATGCACTTCTCCTTGTTATACGTAAGGTTTAGGAGTTGGGCAGTGCGGAGGAATTTGTCGAGGTTGGCGTCATGGTCCTGCAGGTCATGGCCGCAGATGGTCACATTGTCCAGGTAGGGAAAAGTGGCCTGCAACGCATTTTGGTCGACCATCCGGTCCATCTCCCTTTGGAAAACGGAGACCCCGTTGGTGACGCCGAAGGGGACCCGAAGGAAGTGGTAGAGGCGGCCGTTTGCCTCGAAGGCAGTATACTGGCGGTCCTCATAGCGGATAGGGAGTTGGTGATATGCTGACTTAAGGTCAATAGTGGAGAATACGCGGTATTGCGCGATCTGATTGACCATATCAGATATGCGGGGGAGGGGGTATGCATCCAGTTGGGTATATCGATTTATTGTTTGGCTGTAGTCAGTGACCAGGCGCTGCTTCTCGCCGGTCTTGACGACTACAACCTGGGCTTGCCAGGGGCTGGTGCTAGCTTCGATAATCCCCTCCTTCAGGAGCCGCTCCACCTCAGATTTAATAAAAACTCTGTCACCAGCGCTGTATCGCCTGCTTTTGGTGGCGATTGGCTTACAGTCTGGGGCGAGGTTGGCGAACAACGGGGGGGGGGGGGGTGACTTTAAGCGTGGAGAGGCTGCAAAAGGTGCACGGCGGGCAATTTGAAAACTGCTGGTTGCAGACTGTGAGTGGGGGAAGGGGTCCACCGTACGCCATCGTGACACTCTTAAGGTGGCACTGAAAATCCAACCCCAGTAGAACGGCAGCGCAGAGATCGGGTAGGACAAGCAGTTTAAAGTTTCTGTACTCTGTGCCCCTCACCGAAAGGGTCACCATGCAGTAGCCGCTGACGTCCGCTGAATGGGACTTGGAGGCCATAGAGACCCGGTGGCGCGCTGGCAGGACCGGGAGAGAGTAACACCGCACTGTGTCGGGGTGGATAAAGCTCTCTGTGCTCCCGCAGTCGAAAAGACAGGTCGTGGCGCGGCTGTTTACCTTTATGTCCATCATGGACCTGCTAGTTGGTGAGGTCTAGACTGGTCCAGTGTAACGGAGGCCAGCGTAGGGTCAGGCGCGTCGCTGTAGTCATCAGGTGAGGCGGTGGGTGAGTCGGGGGCCCGTTGCAAAAATGGCGGGCGGAACGGATCACACATGGTCGAGGGCATCCAAGATGGCGGCGCCCATGATCCACACGTGGCTGGAGGCGTCCAAGATGGCGGCCCACTCGGCCCACACGCGGCACTGCTGGAGTTTGGGGTAGGTTTAGCCTTGCAGACGCTGGCGTAGTGCCCTTCCCACAACCAGAGCAGGTAGCGTTTTTCGCCGGGCAGCGCGCTCTGGGGTGTTTGGCTTGGCCACAGAAGTAACACTTCGGGCCCCGGGACATCGCTGCAGAAGTTGGGCCGTTGGCGGGGGTGGCGTGGTGCCAGGTGGCGGTCCTACCGTGTCCCAGGATGGCGGCGCTCGCGCCATCCACGATGCGGCCGTGCGGTCAGGTGAGTAGGCGTCCATATTCCGTTGGGCCACGTCTAGCGAAAGTGCGAGGGCCGTGGCCGCCTTCAGGTCGAGTTCGCCCTGCTCTAACAGTCTCTGCCGGGTGTAGTTGGACCTGAGGCCCGCGACGAAGGCGTCCCGGACAAGTTCCTCCGTGTACACCGCGGCCGACACCTCTTTACATTTGCAGGCCCGGCTGAGCACCTCCAGCGCCCGTAGGTATACCTCCATCGATTCCCCGGGTTGCTGTTTGCGGGACCCCAGGAGGTGTCTGGCGTAAACTTCATTTACCGGGCGTGTGTACTGTTCTTTAAGAAGGTCGAGGGCACCCTCATAGGTAGTCGCATCTTGGATGAGCGAATAAGCTTGGTGGTTCACCTTGGAGGTCAGAATTTTTAGTTTGTCGCCATCGTTTTGAACAGAATCAACAGAGGCTTCTAGGAAAAGTTCAAAGCATCGCAGCCAGTGTGCGAACTTGGTAGATGCATCCGCCTCTTGAGGGTCTAGTTCCAGGCGTGCTGGTTTGAGGATTTGCTCCATCGGAAAAAATTTAGCTATTAAAATTGATGCGCTATCAATTACTGCGAAAGACTGGAAGTTAAGTGAGTAACAAACAGGCTTTTATTAGCTAAAGAACGAAGGCATGCCTCTAGTGGTCGACCGGTCCTGAATGCCTGGGGGACTGCAGAGCAGCCGCCTTTATACCAGGGCATATGCGTGGAGCCAGGGGCGGAGCCAGCTGAGGCATGCACAGACAGGTACAACAATGGGCAAGAGTGAACAACAGTGAAGTGAACAACAGTGGTTTACCACACTTAGTTATCCATTTTTGTGTACGGTCAGATGGGCATTCGCATGCACAGGCTGTGCGTAAGATTATAAGAGTTCCCCTGCTGATAAATTTATCTAGTGAATAGCTAACCTATACAGACTAATAAACCTCAAGTCTGATCTGCTCTGTGCTGCTTAACTGATCTGCAGGCATGCTACAGTTGGCCTCAGTACGCCTTTGTTGGGGAGGGGAATGTCGGGAAGGGTTCTCATTCCCAGTTACTATCCAGTAATCTGCCGGAAAGTTTGTGTGTGTATGTATATCTATTGAGGACAGGATTGGGCTCTGCTGTGATGCCCCTTGTGTGTCAATAGTTCATCAACTTTCATTGTTGAGGCTCATACATGAAGAATGGCTGAGGTACTGAAGGGTGCTTGGTACCAGTGAAATTAACTCGCCAAGGAGTTAATGCATTCAGCAGAGGAGGGGAGAAAAGAAGCGAGAGCAAAAATAAAGTGGTATTAAAAGGAAAAATCCTATTTTTCTAGTTGCTGAGGGAGGGAGTGCTGCGTTGTCTGGTGAGTGTTAAACTGAGGTCCTGTCTGCCTGTTCAAGTGGACGTAGAAGATCCCATGGCATTTTATCACAGAAGCATTGAGTTCTCCTCCTTGCCAGCATTTATCCCTCACCAACACTGCCAAAAACAGACCAACTGGTCATTCATGTAATTGCTGTTTGTGGGATCTTACTATGCACACGTCAGCTGCTGCATTTACCTACAAAACAGTGGGTGCACTTCAAAACTAATTGTTTATCTGTGAAGCACTTTGGGATGTCCTGAGGACAAAAGGCAGATTTGTCATAGTAAATGCAGGTTTGTTCTTTCACTACAATATCTGAAACAAAGATTTTAAACCTGGTTAAGTAGTCTTCTGGTCCAGTAATCCTTTCCTTTTAAATTACTTTTTTTTAAACTCTGCAGTAATTATGAAAATATTTGCATATCCAGAACAGGCAGATATTTGCTGAGGCTTGCACATTTACTGTTCTTGCCCCTGGACACTAACATCCACTGCACATCATGAATTTAAATACAAATCCCAGTACCATTCTAAAAGCGATCTATTCATTTGAAACTTGTGAAGATAATTAACTGGCATGTCATGTAATTTCCGTGTGAATGGAACACTGATTTTTTTTTTCTAGGGAAAATAATTTGTAAAACCAGAACTATTAGTATGTGGACTGCATCTGCTGCAAGACTGGTACTAACAAATTACTACACACAAACCTTGCAAAATGTTGCAGGTCATTTTTGTTTGTTTATATATTTTCATGCCTCATTGAAACTTATAAAATTCTAACAGGACTGGACAGACTAGATGCAGGAAGGTTGTTCCCGATGGCCGGGGAGTCCAGAACCAGGGGTCACAGTCTAAGGATAAGGGGTAAGCCATTTAGGACTGAGATGAGGAGGAATTTCTTCACCCAGAGAGTGGTGAACCTGTGGAATTCTCTACCACAGAAGGCAGTTGAAGCCAACTTATTAAATATATTCAAGAAGGAGTTAGATATATTTCTTAAGGCTAAAGGGATCAAGGGATATGGGGAGAAAGCAGGGACATGGTACTGAATTTGGATGATCAGCCATTATCTCATTAAATGGCGGAACAGGCTTGAGGGGCCGAATGGCCGACTCCTGCTCCTATTTTCTATGTTTGTCCCCCAACACCTCCCATACAACCATCTTGTAGGGTAAGGCCAGTTGTGCCACAGAATTCACCACAGCAATTGCTAGTGTTGATCTGTAATTCACTGGGGATGTGGGGAAACTGGATACCTGTTACCTGCTTTGCTTCCTCTCCCTGAAGAAGAAGTAGTAGTATTCTGCTGTTTCACCAAAGCATGAAAGCTGAGTTCAAATTCACAGCCCTCTGGTTCAGGAATGTAGCATTCTGTTGTTGCATCTATGAGGTCAGTGCACATTTCTGTTCATTTTCTCATTCTAATTTGCAGACTTGCAGACTTCATTCTAGGAGCTTCTCATCTTACACCTGAGGAAGTGCAGAACTATGAGCAACAGTATGGAATTGGAGGCTCTTTTTTGGAAGCCCAACTCTTCGTCACAGAGGCGAATAATGGTTTAGTATTGGAGAATGGGGAAGTGATGGCTGCAGATGAAGAGCATGAAGTTGATGAGATAGTAATTTAATCTTGCTTCACTCGCATCTCACTGATTATTCTGAACTGTCATTTATGAATAGGAATTGACTAATGCAACAATGCTAGAAATGTCATTGCTGGCCCCAATATCTCTCTCACTTGGATACACAAAAAAAGGCCAAGAAACCAGTGAATTGTGCTGCTCAGTGAATGCATAGAAGAACAAATTGAGTTTGTACTTTAAAAAAAACAAAGTTTGCACTAAATGAGTATAGTCCTAGTGAGTAGTTACTTTGTTAGAGTGGCTGGGCCAGTAATTTGGGGAACAGAAATTCCAGCCCTCTACCAAGTTTACACATTTTTGTATGCACAAGTGCCTGTAATTTTTGTTCCATTCCTTCTGAAATAGTCCAATGTGATCTGGGGATCTGTAATCCATCAAGATCAAAGCAGCTACAGAAATGGAAGACCTAGATCTCCAGCCCCATTGAAAGAGCAATGGGCTATTCTTTAGATGGTTTGCTAAAAGGGCATAAATGAATTATAATGTCTTGGAGAATCCAATTCAGGGCAGCTTATGTAGTCTTTAGCTACACATTATTCCAATACGTTATTTAATGTAACCAAGTTAATTATCTCTGAAAGACTTTTGGTTGAAGGTGAGACAATGAAAAGTTGATGGTAGGCCATCTACACCACAAGCATATAGAAGACAATCTTTGAGCCAGATGGCTGCAGATTCAAGTCCGAGATTGTAGTCTTCCCTTTACACTGTCTAGGAGGGCAGTTTGTGTGCTTCCCTATAGTAAGAACCTCTGTCTTTGAGCATGGAAGATGAGGAAAAACTAGGTATAGTATCTGTTCTTGCTCCCAACACCCAGCCAGTTAATTGCAGGGCTGCATTGATGGGTTGGTTATAATCAGCAGTTCAGACCATCCTGTCCTCAGTTCGTGTAACAAACAGCTCCACATGACAAATACAGAAAGCAAGTAGTGTAATAGAGGTGGAAACTGCAGGTTAGGTTCATTGTGATGTTTGATTTAAGGGGAAACACACCATTGCAATATAAATATTGTTTCCTTGTCTAGGATAAACATTTTTAATTGTGAAAGCAGAGATTAGAAAAATGTGACATTATTAATCATTTAACATTTTAATGAGACTGATTTCAGTTAAACAGTAATGTTTTTTTTTATTCTACATTTGACTCAGGTAAAAAATAATTGTTTTTATTTGCAGATTTATAGGGAAAAACAATCTGGGATAGGATATGTTCTAGGTAGCAATGCTCTGAATAAAATTGGACTAAAAAGAGAGCTTTACAAGATCAAAGTAACAAATTCTACTAAATTAACTCTGAAAATTAAATTAGGAAAGGATTACATTCTTTAAATGTACTTTTATGGCCTTCCAAATGTTGATTCCCTCCCTGTGGACAAGCTCCTCGCCTTGTGTTGACTGGAAGCCTGCAGTGGGGAATTGTGGGTACAGATTGAAGCAGCATTTGATTTTTGTGAGGGGGGGGGGGGAGAAGAGAGAGTTAAAGGCCCCTTTCTGTTAAGAATATTTGGTGAAACTGACAATTAATACAATGCAATAAATCTCATTTTTCAGTATGGAAGTTTTGTTTATTTCAAAAGAATCAAGATACATGCACAAAAAAGAACTGGAATCTCACCTAGAACTTCAGCAAATACTGTTCAAAATATCAATTAAAAAAGTTGCAGTTCAAATTACAGTCAGTCAGTTTGGAGTAGGTACCCTGCTGACAATTTGCCCATTTTGTTTTCACTTTGGAAAGTTCCTGCTTTCACCTCGCAGTTTTCATCTTGTGAAATAAAAGCCCAAGATTTCACTCCTGAATCTGTTATGATATAAATATTGAAATTTGAAACCCCATTATTCATTCCATGATGTGAAAAAAATGAATATTTTCCTCCTTATTGGGTTCCCTCAAACATATTTTGAGTTTAGATTTCAGTCCACTCTCTTCCTGCTTCCCCTAGTTTTTCTCAAGTGAAATTCAAATTGGGATTTTACTCCCAAATAGTATTATTTATTACAAGCACGGGACTACTTTTTCCTCTGGTTTCAAATTAAGAATCAAGTTAGTGAGCCTAGTGATGTTCGTTAAAGTGAAAACATTATTGACATCACTTGAGAAGGGAGGGAATCAAAATTTGGAGGGCAAGTTACCCTTGCCTACATAAAAGTACATTTAATTGTGCCACAGTCGTCTTAAGTATCTGACTTTCAGGAATGTATCGTAATGATTATACGGGTTTAATTTATGTAAGGCTGCTGGAGAATGAAGTTTATGTAAAAAGCACAGATTATTAATGATAAAATTTGCCTTGTTAATAACTGTTTTCCATGTATAAAACCATTATTCCTATTACCCAAAATACAATTTAATGTACTAGTGAATCTTCCATGGACTGCTCATGGTATATTCAGATGAAATGGTGGTCAATTTAGCTGTGCTTGCTGTAAAACTGCCGAACAAGGTTTACAGCGCCACCTCTGGAGTGAGCAAGAAGAGCAGGCATTCTTGCAAAAGGTTTGAGGTAACAGCTCCCTCCTGTGGAGGGACGGAGAAGGGTAATACCAATACAGCATTGCCCATTGATTTCAATGGGCTGGTCCAGCATTATCAACGCAAGGATTTTTTTAAATTATTATATATCAATGCAATCTTATTCACCCTTCAGCCACCGTCTGCCCCACCTGTGACAGAGACTGTAGGTCCCGCATTGGACTCATCAGTCACCTGAGAACTCATTTTTAATGTGGAAGCAAGTCATCCTCGGTTCCGAGGGACTGCCTAAGAAGAAGATTTAAGAGTTGATGCCCCATCTTCTCTTGTCTTGGTGTAATTGTTCACTGTTTTAGATTGGTTTCATCTTGATATAATGAGCTGATTGGGTTGGGTTTTCACTTATTTGTGCTTCAGAACACTTTTTCCAAATTCCTTGTAATTTTGTATTTTTAGTTAAAAATGACAGTCATTTAAATGTGCTTTGTAAAATGCAATCAAATCCATTTTTGTACAGCATTTTAATAAAATTATCAATTTAACATGTAATCATAGTTCTTTCAGCACTAAATTACTGTACAATTCAGTAACATGGTTTGCATCTCCACTGAAACAACCTAAAAATCTCAAGACCCAAGAGCCCACTACAAATCAATATATTTTGTACATACAGGGTATTGTAATACATTGAAGGCACTAACTATTGTACAGACAACACAAATGAAGCACCCCACATCTGAACAAAAATGGGTTAATCCTCATTGCTGTAAATTCATGGTGACTGACCCAATCTGCAGTGCTTTGAAGTCCATTATTGACCGGAAGGAGGCTTCAGACAGGACCAAGATAAAATTGTTAAATTTAAAAATAAACCTTGTTTTAAAAAAAAAATCAGTTAGGCTTCCCACAACTGCCATTAATCCCCTCGTGAGAGGTCTCTTGGTGGGCTTGACTGCCTGCTATCAAGAAATGAGTGCGCTGCTTGAGCTCCATTGTAGTCCAATTACCTTTCTTTCACTAACGCCCCCCCCACTTGGATTCTGACCTGTTGCTCCTCTAATAGGCGGTCTCAATCATTTTACAAACTAGGATTAACTATATCGTTCATTTTTAGGTGCCTCATTTATTTCAAAGTAGAAAACTTCAATAGAACTCTTGCAATTCAAATTCTGTATTCTATTTTGTCAGGCTGAATCAGCAATGTAACGCTTTAAGTAGCTTTTTAAATGATTCAGGAGTGTTGTATGCATAGATACTCCAGAGTTATGTTTTGCATTTTAAAATAAATATAGCCTGACCTTCAGCAATACACAGAAAATATTGCTGAGTTTTTACTGTAAAAGTATACATCAAGACATTGTGACAAATTAAAGTTTACACTTTTAGCTATCATAAGCAAAGATAATATGCAAATTTGGAAGTATGGTGTGTGTGTGTTGATGAATAACCTGTGGACTGTTTATGAATAGATAACTTTTTTTCGTTCTCCACAGTTAATTGGATCTGATGTACTGTTTTACCTTCTAGGGTGAGAGAAGCAGCTTAGGTTTGATGGTTTAGTTTCAGCCAGCTTGCTAAAACAATTTAAATAAAAGCCACAATATGCTGCCTTTCATGTACCCTTCTGATAACCTTCAAAAAATACAAATATCTCTACTAAAATACACCGAGAACTCTTCATTAATTGCCTGAGAAAATCCCCAAACCAAGCACGTCACTAGAGGTAGGAGGAAACTTGCCTCACAACATTGTTTAAGCACAGGAAATTGGGAACTCTGCATCTAGAATTGCACAGAAGAAATTTAGAAGCATGAAAACTGGGCCATTGCTGGAACCCTGGTGTAAATCTTGGCTACTTGAACATCAGACCATCACTAACCTAAAGTTGAGCTTTCTTATTTAATTCTTACCCTCATTATTCATGTTAGAACATACATCATACCTGCAACAAAAACTCATTGAAAGAAGATGGCTTCCTACAGTGAGCACCTCTGATAATGAATTACTCAAAAGATGCTCCAGGCTAATTTTGACAAACACACCAGCCACAACAGACATCTGTGGTTATCCTGTCTGATGTTCCAAATCCAATATAACAAGTAATTTATCTAGGCCCCAGATGTTTTAAATGATAATTCTGAACTGACTGCACTAACAAAACTGCTCGCACTTCAGTCATGTGAACTGTTTCCTGGTTGGATTATTTTGGTGCATTGTAATGTCACCTCAGTTTGAAAGTACAATGCTAACTTCTTGCAGAATTAATTAATTTAGCTAAATTTTTAACACTTTCAATGCATGGTTTTAAGAATTGATGCAAATTGTGAGTGTTTTGGATGGACAGACATTGAACAGGCACTTAAACTCTGTTGTTGATGCTCTAAATACACTAGAAACCACCACAGAACCTCGCCAGTTCTGAAATATACACTATTAGCCATTAGTGTCTATTTGGTGATGTGGGCATGTTGTGGAACTACTATATTTCTCAAAAACTTTCCTGTGCTTATTTTTTTTTTTAAAGTCCATCATGGAAAACTATGAATACATTTTTTCCAACACTTTCAAGTGCTTTGTAATCCTTAAATTTGATCAAGAAGAAATGTCTTTCTGACTTGGTTGAGTAGTGCTGGTTTGGTGAGGTGAGGCTGGATTGGCATTCAGGTTTCCATTTCCTGGCAGGGGTATAAAGTTCCTCGGCAACTCTGACTGGTTGAATCCATTCTCAGTGGCTTGTGTGGAGTTTGTGCTGACCTGATCCAGATCAGATGTAGTGACTGGGACTTCTGCCTTTGTTTGCTTGCTGAAGGTGGATGATGGTTCAAGCTGTGGAGGGACCCCACCTGGCCAAGTGTCTGGAGATACTGGGCAATCGTTTGCCTCCTACAATGAACATAAAAACACACATTTAAAGCATAGCTGATGATTTCTAGATCCAGATAAATGTAAGAGGATGTATTTACTAAGGACTTTTTCCAGAGTTAATGGGATTAGTGTATTTTTAAAAATGTTGGCATAACTAATGTTTGATATCCTTGATTTGTCCGATAACAAATTTCACACCCCTCCATAATATGAAATTTGTGTCATTACACTTGAATATCTCCCTCATGGAAAGTCTCCCACTATGGCTACCAGTCTCTAGATTTAGGGGCTTTATGGCAGTACTGCCATAGCCACGTCCTCTACCATGGAACGGAATGTGGCATGAGGGTTGTATTGCCACATAGCGGCTGAGTGTGTATTGTTATAATGTTTGGCTTTTTAGTGAGTCATGGAGATGATGTTTCTGTTGGCTCTGTAATTAAATGATGAATTGTTATGACTACTCCCATGCAAATTTATCAAGGAATTCAGGTCAGGGGGTTTTAAAGATACTCCCTAGTCACATCAGCTAAAAAGGAGAGAGGAATTTTACATTGGTACAAAGTGTAAAATCCCTTCTGGATTTGTTATAACACTTTTTAATTCCCCAAAATGCATATTTGTCCACATACAACACATATCATTAAAAATGGTTCATATGTATATTACAGTTCTCACTGCATTTTCCCCTCGTGATTATTCCTTATCTTGTCCTTTTCACCAGACCAATACATTTACATCTGTCACACCTAACACTATGAAGTGAAACAGGTATTAGTAGAATTTAAAGCTGCATTCCACATAATGATGAAAAATACTTTGGGCATTAATTCCAGTCAATGAGCAGGCCTCAGATGCTAATTCTATGTTAGACCTCAGGCTTTCCACCTCCCTCTTGGTTGGATCACATTGCTGGTGGGACGTATTACCATCTCAAGGGTCAGTTACATACAGGTTCCTGGTTTGTGTAAGGGAGTTGCAGCAGTTTGAGACAGAGATTCACAGCTGAAGGCCTCGGGGCCTGCCACGTTGGGAAAGAGAGACAGCCAAGCAGCTGCCTGGTTTAAAAATATATATATTTCGCCTAAGAGTTTTTCATTTCACTCTCGGGCTCGGAGAATGCTTGCACAGCCCCTCTTTGAGCCATGCCCTGGCAAACCAGCCACTGATCTCTGACTGCTTGCGCCGGAGCTTCATTTGCATGTATTTACCGCAAAACCTACTAACACATGGCTGGGTGCAGTTTCCCCCAACAAAAACAACTGCCGTAAAAAGGCAAAGAGATGAGGGCGCAGGGAAGTGTGTTGCTTTCCACCTCCACCCAGCCCAGATCCATCAAAAATCAGCAGTGGGAGGTGGGGAGCTTAGGTCGAGATGTTAACATTTCTGCTGCAAAATCAAATCAAATCCCAACTGTTTTGAGAAGTGATTCCTGCTGGTGCTCAAAGGTGGATACTTTCCTTGCTGTGGGGAGGGGTGGAAGCAAAAGAAGTCACATCATAACTCAGCTCCTGTCCCGAGCGAAGAAAAATTAAAACATGCATTTGCCTCATTAGGAGATGAGCCATGACTCCTTCATCCCCTACAAAGGGTCCACTGATGATGGTTGGAGTCTAAAGGGGCAATTTTCTGACGTCGGAGGAGGCAGGTTTGGAGGCGGGAAAATCAGAATCGATGGTCGGGTTCGGAACCCGCCTCCGCGGGATTTTGCCAGTGCCGGTTTTGGAGGTCGGGAAAAGCTCCCGCCTCCAGCTGGCCATTGCGTTATTAAAGATCCTTAAATGCTCATTAAGGACCTCTCTAAGCCTATTTTGAGAGGCCCTCGTGATTTTTCCAGCATTTCAGCGTGATCCACGCACCTCCTAATCCACGCCAGCTAAACCTAGCGGGTTGACTCGTGGGTGGCCTCACTGCTGCAGGTCTAACAAGACATCGTTTATTGCAGCAAGGATTACTTGCAGGTGCCAGACCTTGGCTTTAAAAGGTTTCTGAGCACTTTTAAAAGGCCTTCCGAAGTCGGAGGTGCTGCAGCTTGACTCCATAAACTGTGGGGCCTCCTTGGAAGACCTCCCCGCTTGCAATGAACGCTTCCCCAAAGGAGGCATCTACAAGCAGCATGGGAATCATTCGTTTTCTTTCTGCATGGACCTCAGATGATGATGAGGAGGATCTGGAGGAGGAGCAGCAGGAGGAGGTCAGAGCGCTGGTGTATCGACCAGCAGAAGCGGCAGCATGCGAGCACATGCTTGCTGCCCGGGATGCAAGGGATGAACTTCTCATGGCCAGATTTGCATAGGTTGCCCAAGTTGGCACATGTCCTTGGCTCCATCCTAGGACATCATTAACAATGGACATGACTCTCTGGCCTCCTTTCACTCAGGCCACCAACCTGACAATGCAAGTGTGGCTGTGCCCGCAATGTGGAGCTGCCTAAAGCGAAAGAACAGATCGCATAACGCCAACATTTTGGCTTCAAATCATTTTAATGCTTTCCAACAGGGATGGCACTTCATCAATACACAGAAACAGTCTCCCAATCTGCACACAGATCTGGAGGTTATATCCCTTGCCAGCTGTACCCACACAGCCTTGGTTTCTTTGGCAGGCCTCTTCCTCCGAGATGAGTGGAAGAGCACCTCCCTGCTAGTTGTCACCCCCTCAAACAACATTTGCAGCGCCTCATCCGAGAGCCTTGGGTAGGCCCTTGCCTTGGAATTGGACATAGTGGTTTCTCAAAAGATGTCGGAGGTGGTGCAGAAGATGCAGAAATGCTGTGGAATGAGCCAAGGGAGCAAGAAGCCATAAAATCAGACTGGAAAAGTGCTGTCAACAGAGGCGAGTTTCAGTCCCAAAACACTAATTGAGCAAGGGCATCCCACACCTCTGAAATCAAGTGGCCAATCATGGGAAAATCGCAAATTTTTGAAACCTGCCAGTGGAGGCGAGTTTCAAACCCACCCAAACTGAAAGAAGCCTCCATCTCGCCTACAGTGGGAAAATCGCCCCCTAAGTTTAGCAAAATGTGATGAATATAACTTCAAGTAAATAATCTAAATTTCTGGCAGGATCCTCCTTTTTCACTTGGAATAATGCTCACTCTTTAGAATCGCACCCCCTCCCCCACCACCCCATCCAAA
Organism: Somniosus microcephalus; assembly: GCF_052327205.1. NCBI lineage: Eukaryota > Metazoa > Chordata > Chondrichthyes > Squaliformes > Somniosidae > Somniosus > Somniosus microcephalus. Next base: position 224,944,700 of record NC_140990.1, read on the forward strand.
CAAAGTACATGGCACAACCAAAGTTCAGGAAACCTAAAGCACAAAGAACCATGGGGTGCACATGTACATTTATAAACTTACTATTGTAAAGCTTTTTATCCGAGGGTTCAACTGAATAAACTGCAGAAATGTCAATGTCCAAATGCTGCAGTTAAGATACGATACCCAGAGCCCGGTTTGAAGCAGGCAGCAGTTTATTTTCTTTCCATCATCATCGAGCACACCTTCAGTTGCCAGCGCCATGTAGAAATGGGCGAATGAAGTTTGGAAGAGGTACCGAGGAGGCAGCGAATGATGCCTGCCAACCTCTAGCATTATACTTTATGAGGACAGTCACAATTAAAGTATTACTTGCTGCTAACTAAACCCAATGTTTGCTGATTGAAACCACGGTTTTATTTTTGACAGAGCACATTTTCTCACAGCTAATTTCATTCAATGTTTTGACTCAAATTCAGCAAAACGTAAACTAGAAAATCATAAGACCATAAAATCATAATGTATAGCCATATATATGAACAGCGTGAGATTTGCAATATAAAAGTGTCAATTAACCTGTAGCACTTGGTGCTCAATAGTGGCATTTGACTTCGCTAACTTCACCATCTCCATAATTTGATAAAGGGCAAACGCAATAGTGACCCAAGGTGATGAACTGATGGCCCAGGCTGGCTTGGTAACATCTTCCTGCTCCTCCTGGTACTTGGTCTTTTTCAGAGGAAGTTTAGTTTCAAGGTGGGTCATCATACGATCTGAGTGGTGTTGTACAAGATCAATGGTTGCTATGGGAACAGGGCTAGATGGAACTGGAATCCGTTCTGCCAGCATCTTCTTTTCTAAATGGTCAAAAAGAGACAAAATAAAAAGGCTCCACAAATACACCCATTTTATCAAATAGAATATTTAACACTGTGTATTTATTGAATACAATAAGATGGAGCAGAAACTCATCATTTTTCACTTATGAGCAACATTGTATAGGAGTACATCAACTGTGAAGTAAATAATTAAATTTAATACAATATTCTTTTAATATAAGATAGCCACTTACGGATCAAATAAAGAATTTAGGAGGAATTTCTTTACACATGGAATGGTTGAAGTAGATACTATTGATGCATTTAAGGGGAGGCTTGATGTACACACTAGGGAATGGAGGGATATGGGGACAGAGTGGAAAGAGGTCATTCGAGTGGGAGGAGATTTGGTTGAGTATAAACACTGGCATAGACCAGTTGGACCAAAAGGTCTGTTCCTGTGCTGTAGATTCTATGTAATATGTAATAGTTAAACGCTTTGTTCAAAAACCTCTCTCCTTGTCATACATTCAAGTTGACTACTGTGGTTAAGTACATGTTTTTAAAGCCAAGTACAAACCCATTTGGTGAAGTGTATAAGAACATTTTATTAGTAGGTTTGCAGTCTGTACACATGGTGCGTGTATTTCAGCAGTAGGTTAACCACAGTTCCATTGCTGCAAGTGACATCCGCTAACTGTTCATCTTAATAGTTCACTCCAACACCTCGCGGCAATATTAGTGTTTAACCACTGTAAATATGAGACTTCTGAATTATGAAACAGACCTGGTACTATTTGACGGTGTTTTTCTTTTAACTGCAGTATACTGTATAAAGACATTGGCTCCCAAATTCCTGTGCCTGGAGGGGGTGTAAGCTGCATTTACATCTGGGGAGGGGGGGTAACGGAATATGGGCCAGATCACGACTCTGCCGAGATTCCGCTCATTTGGACTGGACATTTAAATTCTGGTCGGGGGTGGGGGGGCTGCAGGCAGATCTTACCCCATCCCTCTATGTTAGGGTGAGTTCCCAGGCTAATTCCTTTCTTATTAATCTGCAAAACCTCAGCAGAACTCAGTAGAGAGTTAGCATGAGTCCCTTTGAGGACTTCTAAAGGCCCCAAACCTTCATTAGGAGTAAGGTAATCAATGCCGGAGGGGATTGATTACCTTCGCCAGCCAGAGTGGCTCCAGTGGGAGCTGAAAGACTTTTTAAAAAAAACAAAAAACTTTTCTTTGACCCATTTGGACATTTGCCTTACAAGTGTGGTTCAGCTGAGGCTGGGGCAGGTGACGCTGATGCATCCTTACAGGCTCTGTGGCCTTCCTCAACTATGCAAATAACTCCATCCCTGGAATTTGGGATGGCGTCTGCAGCTTCGGGCGAGGGTGGGGAGTTCCACTCTGCCACATATATGCCAGAAGTTGGGGGCCCATGAATTTGCAGGCCATTGTTTTTACCTGCATACCTCTAGAAAGTAGTGGATTGGGAAGGAAGGGAGAGGGAAATAAAACCATCTCCTAGTAGCTGCTTACAGGGAGCCTTTAGCAGAGTCCTAGAAGGAGACCACACACTTTTCAGTTTCACTGGGAAGGGTACATGGTGGAAAGGAACTAAAGGAAAAATATGTTTTAAACACATATTATATTATGCAATAGCATTTCAATGGAAAGTTAGTCAGGATTAGCATGATTCCTTGAAGAACACCGAGAAAACGATACAATAATAGAATGAGCAATATTGAAATGTCTCAGTGTTTGCAATACTAACTGACACTGGTTCTGTTCCTACTTTATCACTACTGATAGAGGTGATACTGATCAATACCTTCATCTTCATCAGGCACAGCCAGCCACTGGATCAAGGCAAAAAGTAGGAGAATCACGAGAGAGGCCATTCCAATCCCACGGAATGTTTGTGCAGCACCTGAAATCCATATTGTACAATTTTACTCTACAATCATGCTCAGTTCACTTATTAATCACTAGCAATTTAAAATCTACAGCAGATAACTGCAGTGAAAGGCGTGGCAATAGGCAGTGAAATAAAATCTGATGTTACTGCAATTCAAATCACACAGTACAACGCCATGTAAGTTCAATAGTGATTTTAACATGGTAGCTTGCCATCTGCTACTATTCACAATACCCACCACTTGCAAAACAGGACACAACAAACATCCTCCTCCCCTCCCCCCTTTCCCTGCCCCTGCACTTGCTTAAAATCTGGTACATCTCCAACTTTTTCTAGTTCTCCACAGATGCTGAGTATTTCCAGCTTTTTCTGTTTTTATTTCAAACATCCTCATCAGTTGGGCTGACCACCATTTTGATCATTTATTTTTCTCCCCCTCTCCAGGTCAACCATCATTTCCCTGAACATGTTTTTTAAAGCCAAGTACAAACCCATTTGATGAATATGTAAGAACAGAAGTCACTGGTGGGAGTGGTCTACAGGCCCCCAAACAGTAGCCACACTGTAGGACAGAGTATAAATCAAGAAATAATAGAGGCTTGTAAGAAACGTACGACTATAATCACGGGAGATTTTAATCTTCATATTGATTGGACAAAGCAAATTGGCAAAGATAGACTTAAGGAAGAGTTCTTAGAGTATATACAGGATGGTTTCTTGGAACAATATGTTGTGGAACCAACCAGGGAGAAGACTATTTTAGAACTGGTAATGTGTAACAAGGCTGGATTAATTAGTGATCTTGAAGTGAAGGATCCTCTTGGGAAGAGTGATCATAGCATGGTAGAATTTCAAATTCAGTTTGAGGGTGAGAAAGCTAGGTCTCAAACTAGTGTCCTGAACTTAAACAAAGGTAATTACACAGGTATGAAGGTAGACTTGGTTAAAGTGGATAGGGAAAATATATTGCAGGGTAAGATTGTAGAAAAGCAGTGGCAAACATTTAAGGAGATATTTCATAACTCTCAGCAAAGATATATTCCAGTGAGAAGGAAAGACGCTAAGAGAAGGATGAACCATACGTGGCTAACTAACGAAGTAAAGGATGGTATCAAATTGAAAACAAAAGCATACACTGTTGCGAAGAATAGTGAAAGGCCAGAGGATTGGAATTTTTTTTTAAACCAGCAAAGGATGACTAAAAAAATGATAGAGAGAAGGTAGCTTATGAGAGTAAGCTAGCAAGAAATATAAAAACAGACAGCAAGAGCTTCTACAGGTATATAAAAAGGAAGAGAGTAGCTAAAGTAAATGTTGGTCCCCTAGAGGATGAGTCTGGGGAATTAATAATGGGAAACAGGGAAATGGTGGAGACTTTGAACAAATATTTTGTATCGGTCTTCACTGTAGAAGACACTAAATGCATCCCAATAATGGATAAGCAAGGGGCTATTGGGGTGAGGGGGGGGAAACTTAAAACAATCACTATCACTAGAGAGAAAGTACTAGGCAAACTAGTACAGGGACTAAAGGTAGACAAGTCCCCTGGACCCGATGGCCTGCATCCTAGAGTCTTAAAAGAGGTGGCTGCAGAGATAGTGGATGCATTGATTGTAATCTACCAAAATTCCCTGGATTCTGGCGAGGTCTCAGCGGACTGGAAAACCGCAAATGTAATGCCCCTATTTAAGAAAGGAGGGAGACAGAAAGCAAGCAACTATCGACCAGTTAGCCTAACATCTGGTCATTGGGAAAATGCTGGAGTCTATCATTAAGGAAGTGGTAGCAGGACATTTAGAAAATCATAATATAGTCAAGCAGAGTCAGCATGGTTTTATGAAAGGGAAATCATGTTTGACAAATTTGCTGGAATTCTTTGAGGATGTAACGAGTAGGGTGGATAAAGGGGAACCAGCAGATGTCGTATATTTGGATTTCCAGAAGGCTTTCGATAAGGTGCCACATAAAAAGTTACTGCACAAGTTAAAAGCTCACGGGGTTGGGGGTAATATATTAGCATGGATAGAGGATTGGCTAACTAACAGAAAACATAGTCGGGATAAATGGGTCACTTTCAGGTTGGCAAACTGTAGCTAGTGGGGTGCCGCAGGGATCAGTGCTGGGGCCTCAACTATTTACAATCTATATTAATGACTTGGATGAAGGGACTGAGTGTAATGTAGCCAAATTTGCTGATGATACAAAGATAGGTGGGAAAGCAAATTGTGTGGAGGACGTAGATAACCTCCAAAGGGATATAGATAGGCTAAGTGAGTGGGCAAAAATCTGGCAGATGGAGTTTAATGTGGGAAAATGCAAGGTTATCCACTTTGGTCGGAAAAATAAAAAAGCAAATTATTATTTAATTGGGGAGAGATTAAAAAATGCTGAGATACAGAGGGATCTGGGGGTCCTTGTACATGAATCACAAAATGTTAGCATGCAGGTACAGCAAGTAATTAGGAAGGCAAATGGAATGTTGGCCTTTATTGCAAAGGGAATGGAGTATAAAAGTAGGGAAATCCTGTTACAACTGTACAGGGCATTGGCGAGACTACACCTGGAGTACTGCGTACAGTTTTGGTCTCCTTATTTAAGAAAGGATATACTTGCATTGGAGGCAGTTCAGAGAAGGTTCACAAGGTTGATTCCGGAGATGAAGGGGTTGTCTTATGAAGAAAGGTTGGGCCTATACTCATTGGAGTTTAGAAGGATAAGAGGGGATCTTATTGAAACATAAGATTCTGAAGGGGCTTGACAGGGTAGATGCAGAGAGGATGTTTCCCCTCGTGGGGGAATCTAGAACTAGGGAGCATAATTTCAGAATAAGGGGAAACACTTTTAAATCGGAAATGAGGAGGAATTTCTTCTCTCAGAGGGTCGTGAATCTTTGGAATTCTCTTCCCCGGAGAGCTGTGGAGGCTGGGTCATTGAATATATTTAAGATGGCGATAGACAGATTTTTGAACGCTAAGGGAGTCAAGGGTTATGGGGAGCGGGCAGGGAAGTGGAGTTGAGGCCAAGATCAAATCAGCCATGATCTTATTGAATGGCGGAGCAGGCTCGAGGGGCCAAATGACCTACTCCTGCTCCTACATCTTATGTTCTTATGTTATGTTTATTTTATTAGTAGGTTTGCAGTCTGTACACATGGTGCATGTATTTCAGCAGTAGGTTAACCACAGTTCCATTTCTGCAAGTGACATCCGCTAACTGTTCATCTTAATAATTCACTCCAACACCTGGCACCCAGGCTCTGTTGACACTGCTCTGTAACTGCTGTAAGGAGTTGCCCAGTGTATTTTGCCCTTCAATATTTTCCTCCCCTGCAAGAAATTGCCCAGACTCTGCTTGGCATCTACCTGCGGCAGAAGTGAGATTGGGAACCTTATAAATGGGGAATCGGAGGCAAAACAATTGCTGTCTCTTCATGATCAATGTGCTGTCACTGACAGCTCATCCTTACTTTCGAGTTTTGAGATAAATCCAAGAAAGGATTGATCACAAGCTGGGCGGCACACCTCTAGAACTGGCAAGTTTCACTGAGATCCTGGTCTCTCTCCAACAGCAGGTGCCTTGGATGCATCCCTATGGTGTGGGCACTCACCATTTCCGTTAAAACAGCAGACCTCCCCCTCATAATCTTACAATCTTTGACAAGGTCGGTGATAAAGATCTGGGGTGGGCGTATCTTGGCACTTATACAAGGATACACCCGACCACGCCCCCACCCCATGCTTTTTCAACCCCACCGAATATTACCATCTGATAGTGCGAAAATCAAAAGTCAATTGTGACCTATAACAATATACACACACACACACACACACACACACACATTATACCTTCAAGTGCTGATCTCACAGAAGATTTCAAAATGCTGGAAAATAAATCTAAGTTTTGTGGGGAGAATGCTCCACACCATACGTCACCTTTCAAATATTTTAAATCCACCACTGCAAAAATTGCACTTTTATGTATTTAGTGTTCCCCACGCTATAATACAACTGTGGAAATATTGGGTATAGTTGCAGCTGAAGTCATGAAATGCCATGAAGTGCTTGAGTTTAGTTTTCACAGAAAAAAACACTGAATTTGTGCAATGTGATCCCAAAATACTAATAAAAAACTTAAAATCCAATACTGTATAATGAAAAGGAGTTAACTTATTCAATCACCTCGGCCTTGGTCATAGACCTTTATTCAGGGTTGTTTTTCATTTATACATTTCTTTGAGTGGTCAGCCTTTTTGGGGAGGTGTCGACTTTTCTGATGCAGTTTGTCAGCTTTTCTAAGCTTTGTAGGTTGGTGTGTATGGAAATCTGATATAAAACTTCACCTCCCCTTAACACTGGCTTTGTGCCAATTTATAGATACACGCCTAATGTAAAAGCAGGTCACTCACGCACCATGTAGAAAACAGCTCGTTTCAAAAGGAACAAGCGCCAAATTCAGCCTAGTTTCAATAGATCAAGCTCCACAGGACCGTTTAAAAACATTGCTTTGGGGCCTGCAGTTTATTCAACAATCCAGCACAGTTTTGATTATTTCATGATTACAGAAGTGTAAAATGGGACAGAACCCCTTCAGGATAACATCACTTTCTTTGCTCCAGTTTGAAAACTGTTGTACTGTGTATTGCAATGGAAGTGGATGGAAAAGCATAAATTGAACTCACCTTGGCAGTTTTAATAAGAACAGCAAAGGTTACCAATATGGAAGGCTATAAATACAAGTAGTTATGCTGTTCAGCTCTGTGCTTCTTTCATCAATGTGGTGACTTCTGCCATGTATGTTTCCAGTGCTCCTCTGGTACCATTCCCCAGTGAGCATTTCTCATGTGTGAGACTGGACAGTAAGTGTCATCAGTATGCTACTAGACTATGTAAAGCTGTCAAGGCTGAATATGATGTCATTCTCACTTGGTGTTCATGTACATATATATTCCTGCAGGGGTTGTTGGATAATTATCTGGAATGCACTGCATGAAAGGGTGGTGGAAGCAGATTCATTGGGACAGAATTTGTGGTCGGTATGACAGCATACTCTCAGAGTGCACCGTTATACCGCCTTTGAAATTGACCGCAAGTTCGGGATCCCGAACCTGCAATCTGTCAAATTCCGACTTGACAGATCATCCAATGCGACTGTCAAATCCTTACTGCTGGCGCAGAGTTGGGCTAATTGCCCACCAACTGCCCAGCAATTACACAGGAAAATTTTACAGCTGCTGCAAGCAGGCGCAGGAGCCTGTTTGCACCACGTAAGGGGAGGGGGGATATGCAGCAGCTTGAAATATACACCAGTTATTGATTTAAAAAAATCTTCAAAATAAATATCTATATCCGCCTAACTAAAAGATGCCCCTTTCACCCACAGGAAAAAAGGAAAAGAACAAGTATCTAATGTTTTCGGTTAACTGTTGGAAATGCCGAAGACTTAGCTGACTATTCTCTGAGGCTTTCATGATTTGAACCAATTTAACAAACTATTAATGAAATGCAATTTCCCGGCAGTGAAACTTTTGCACACAAGAAACCTAGACACACAAGCAGGATATTTACTTTGCCCCAGTAAAATTAAGCATTAAACTGGGGTGAATGAGAGACTGATTTATTTATTAATATACTGTAACTGGGGTGAGTGAGAAACTGACATTTATTAATATAACTGGAGTGAGTGAGACTTAAAAAATCATGAATGGGCATTGGAGATTTCGGTTTCCTGATTGGTGCACCGCCCCACGTGATCCCAGGTACGCTTACACACACGGTGCGCCCCTGGGATCCGTGGGCCACTATGCTGCGCACAACTCCGCAGCGAAACAACACAAGTTTTTGAAGGGGGCGGGGGCCTTGCACCAGGTAAGTGAGAATTTCTTTTGGAGGTTGGCGGCATACTCCTTAGTTACACTATTGACCGCAATTTCAGGGCCAATATGACTTTCAAAAGGGAATTGGATATATACTTGATAAAGAAAAATTCAGAGGGCTATGGGGAAAGAGCACGGAGTTCGACTACATGGATTGCTCTTTCAAAGAGCCGGCACAGGCACAATGGGCCAAATGTTTCTATGAAATCATAACCTGCAACCCAGTGGACATTGAAGCTGATCACAACACTCCAAAAACTGCCCTGGCTGAGACCAGCTAACTGAGCATAAACAGGGGACTGATTGAGCCTGGGGTTTTCCTTGTCCATATGGCTCAGTACTGTACCAGTCAGTACATTTACCCAGTGATTCTGGTCATTTTTGTTTTCTTGTTTAAAATGGATTGTGGTCTGGTGGCATGGAGTATCCGCGCTTTAATAGTCAATGCCACGGAATGGGTATGGCAACAGCCTCGTGTCGCCCTCTACCCTCGTTCTGATCAGCTGGGCAACTGCTGACTGGATGTGGCCATTAAAAGAAAGTGAAAAGGTGTATTCCCTTAAAGATTGAAACATTAATGATCTACCCAGATCGTCCTGAAAGCCAGCTGTTTTATTCTACAATATCAACATTTAAAGTCTCCAAAAGCCAAATGAACGGCATGCAGAAAACAGAAGAGAATTTTTAGAAGACCAGAAAAGACAATTTAGCAGGCACTGGATGTTAATATCACAGAATCACAGAAACCCCACAGTGCAGATAGAGGCCATTCGGCCCATCGAGCCTGCACCGACACATATCCCACCCGATCCCCGTAACCCCATGTATTTAATCCCCCTAACACTAAGAGTCAATTTATCATAGCCAATCAACCTAACCTGCACATCTTTGGACTGTGGGAGGAAACCGGAGCACCCGGGAGGAAACCCACGCAAGCACAGGGAGAATGTGCAAACTCCACACAGTCACCCGAGGTCAGATTCGAACCCGGGTTCCTGGCGCTGTGAGGCAACAGTGCTAACCACTATGCCACCCTGCTGCCCCTGGTACAGTGAAACAGAACGTAAAAGAGCAATGGTTTTTCCAAGATAACTAGTAAGTGCTCTGAACGTTACATATATTAAACTCTCTATTTGTGAGAGAATGTAGCTTTAAATTTTTATTACAGTAAATGAGATGCCTCCCCCTAAATTAGCTGAAGCATGTCAAATTCACTAATGTTCAACACAGCTTGAAATCAAGATAATGAGGATAAAAACCTGCTGCTGCTAGATAAATAATGAGCAGCTTTTTATCAATCATTGATATGCCAGTACAGGAAATATGGAAAAAAGCCATCATGTCTTTACTTACCAAAGGCATTTACCATTACTCCTCCCACCATGGCACCGCATCCTCGGCCCAAACCCAGATGGAGCCCTTGTAGAATTCCTTGGGTAGAAGTCCTTAATGCAGGAGGTACAGCTGCACTGAGATAGGAGATGCATGCAGCCCATACTGCTGCATGGGTAATGCCTGCATACAAACAAAAATCTTTTCAACATCTGATTTAATATTTTATTTGGAATATACAATATTTACATAATAATGTGGAAATTTATAGTTCAGTAGACATGCACTACTTTGCACATTTAAAAGAAAATGCATCATTTTTTTACTAAGGCATCAAGAAACTCAAGACAAAAGAAATTCAGTGCAATTAATTACATCTCTTTTTGTAATGCTTAAAGCTTGTCCAAGATCTGTTCTTGACTTTATGCAAAGAATCATAGAATGAATCAGCACAGAAGGAGGCCATTTGGTCAATCCTGCCTGTGCCGGCTCTTTGAAAGAGCTATCCAATTAGTCCCAATCCCCTGCTCTTTCCCCATAGCCCTGTAAATTTTTCCCCTTCAAATATTTATCCAATTCCTCAATGAACGTTATAATTGAATCTCCTTCCACCACCCTTTCAGGTAGTGCATTCCAGACCTACTCACTGTAAAAAAAAAAAAAGCATATGAAAAATATTCAATCCACAAGAGGCGAGATGAGGAGAATATTTTTAACGCAGCGATTGCAAGGATAAAGGCTCAATTTACCTCTTTCTACTCAGTTCCTCATCTTATAGATAGCAAGTGGAGGATCCATTTGAATTAATAGTTTTTGTGTTGATATTTCTGGGAACAATCACTACAATTTTCTTTTGCCATATGTTAAAGTTTCAAAATTTGCTTGTCCTTATCCTTACCTTGCAACACCTCCATGGGGAGTACGTACCATGCATTTTCCACATAAGAGATATACAAATAACGAGCTGTATTACAGGCCAGGCCAATGTACAGTACCCTGGGACACAAATAGAAGCAGAGTTAAGCATAGAGAAAGAGATTCTTTGAAAATAATCTAAGTGTGTTGAGCCCTAATGCTTGTGAAATTCTAAAAGACTAATCAATCTCCTGTGCTATTGCTTGTAGTAAGTCGAAGGATATATTTTTTATATATATATGAGCCCACTAAGTCCTGACTTTTAGTTTTCCCCTTTTCTCCTTACTTTTATTCACTTCTGTCTCTTTCTTTCTCTCTCCTGTTCGTCCCCTTTTAATTCTCCTATGCTCGCTATCTCTCTTTCCTCTTAATTCATCACTTTTTCTTTTTCTCCTCACCAAACATACCTCAAAACAACAATCACAAAGAAAGAGCCACTGGACCCTCACCATAGAGTGGCTACAGAACAATGATGTTTTACCTTTACATTGGGCCTATGAACATGGGACTACATGGGAGTTATGAAATATGCAGGAGGATGTACATGGAGTCCAGCACATAGAGGCCTAGAGTTGTGTGACATGATGCTTTTGCAGGAAGGGTTGAAAGTTGTTGCAGCCATGTTCATGGGAAGGTTTGTGATATCTTTGTAATTTTTTTTAATGTCTGATGCATGCTAAATGTTTTGAGGGTTAGAAACTGTCATAGTGTTTGTATCATGGCAGGCTGCTGGTATATGTGATTGGTTAGAATTTTTTGGTGGAATGTAATGGGGATAAAATTGAAATGGGAACAAGGATTTGCATAATATGATTGGCGAATAATGAAAATATAAAATAACTGATTGCAAAGGATAAAACACTTCACTAATGAAAATGAAGAAAATTGACAGACGCAACAGAAGAAATGTTATTAAAATGATCTAGACATTGACAGGAAATAAATGAAAGGCTATCAAATGGAGGCAGCTCCAGACAAAACTGTACAATTCTACAAATATCATGACGCAAAGTTTATTTACTGACATAGATTAACTTAGATATTTTATACGTTAGGTCAACAAGTCAGAATCCTAGATCATACCCAGGGTTGATGTATAAATTTATGCTTAACTGTTGATTTAAAAAAAAGCTTTACAGATAGGTTTCATGTTTTAATGGAAAGCACAACACATTTGCTATATTAGGTTAAACACTAACCTGAGTCTGTTTGAGGAGATGGAAAAAGTAGAAAATCAAGCTTAGCTATACTAAACAACTTGACTTGAACCTTTTGCATTCTGGGCACTGATTCAAAGTGTCTGTAAATAAAGTGCTATATTTTTGTTTCATGTCATGCAGAAGCTGCATTTCTTTGATCAAAAGCAATAAAAAGTTTCCATCAGCTGAACTGGAATAAACATTTTTAAAAGTGCAATTGGCATCCTATTCATAAGGTTGCCTGAAATAGTAAGAGGATAAAACTGTGAAGGGATCGATAGAAAGTGAGGAATCCATTTTCTATTAACCCATAAGGCTAAACATAAAAACATAGAAGATAGGAGCAGGAGTAGGCCATTCGGCCCCTCGAGCCCGCTCCGCCATTTAATGAGATCATGGCTGATCATCCAAATTCAGTACCCTGTCCCTGCTTTCTCCCCATATCCCTTGATCCCTTTAGCCTCAAGAAATATATCCAACTCCTTCTTCAATATATTTAATGAATTGGCCTCAACTGCCCTTTGTGGCAGGGAAGTCCACAGGTTCACCACTCTCTGGGTGAAGAAATTCCTCCTCATCTCAGTCCTAAATGGCTTACCCCTTATCCTTAGACTGTGACCCCTGGTTCTGGACTCCCCCACCATCGGGAACATCCTTCCTGCATCTAGTCTGTCTAGTCCTGTTAGAATTTTATAAGTTTCAATGAGATCCCCTCTCATTCTTCTAAACTCTAGCGAATATAAGCCTAATTGACCCAATCTCTCCTCATACGTCATTCCTGCCATCCCAGGTGTCAGTCTGGTGAATCTTCGCTGCACTCTCTCCATAGCATGAACATCCTTCCTCAGATAAGGCGACCAAAACTGCACACAATACTCAAGGTGTGGTCTCACCAAGGCCCTGTACAACTGCAGCAAGACATCCTTGCTCCTGTACTCGAATCCTCTCGCTATGAAGGCCAACATACCATTTGCCTTCTTAACCACCTGCTGCATCTGCATGCTTACCTTCAGCGACTGGTGCACAATGACACCCAGGTCTCGTTGTACTTCCCCTTTTCCCAATCTATTGCCGTTCAGATAATATTCTGTCTTCCTGTTTTTGCCACCGAAGTGGATAACCTCACATTTATCCACATTATACTGCATTTGCCATGCATCTGCCCAATCATCCAACCTGTCCAAATTATACTGGAGTTTCTCTGCATCCTCCTCACAGCACACACGCCCACCCAGCTTTGTGTCATCTGCAAACTTGGAGATATTACATCTAGTTCCCTCGTCTAGATCATTAATATATAATGTGAATAGCTGGGGTCCTAGGACCGATCCCTGCGGTACCCCAATAGTCACTGCCTGCCACTTGGAAAAAGACCCATTTATTCCAACTCTTTGCTTCCTGTCTGCCAACAAGTTCTCTATCCAAGACAGTACTTACCCCCAATCCTATGTGCTTTAACTTTGCACACTAATCTCTTATGCGGGACCTTATCAAAAGCCTTCTGAAAGTCCAAATACACCACATCCACTGGTTCTCCCTTATCTATTCTATCAGTTACATCCTCAAAAAATTCCAGTAGATTAGTCAAGCATGATTTACCTTTTGTAAATCCATGTTGACTTTGTCCAATCCCATCACAGTTTTCCAAGTGCTCTGCTATTTCATCTTTTATAATGGACTCTAGCATTTACCTCACTACCGATGTCAGGCTTACCGATCTATAATTCCCCGTTTTCTCTCTACCACCCTTTTTAAATAGTGGGGTTACATTAGCTATCCTCCAATCCATGGGAACTGTTCCAGAGTCTATAGAATTTTGGAAGATGACCAGCAATCCATCTACTATTTCTAGGGCCACTTCCTTAAGTACCCTAGGATGTAGATTATCAGGCCCTGGGGATTTATTGGCCTTCAATCCCGTCAATTTCCCTAACATCATTTCCCTACAAATACTGATTTCATTCAATTCCTCCCTCTCATTAGACCCTATGTTCCCTGACATCTCTGGGGGGTTACTTGTGTCCTCCTTTGTGAAGACAGAACCAAAGTATGTAATTAATTGGTCTACCATTTCTTTGTTCCCCGTTATAAATTCCCCTGATTCTGACTGCAAGGGACCTACGCTTGACTTCACCAATCTTTTTCTCTTCACATATCTATAGAAGCTTTTACAGTCAATTTTTATGTTCCCTGAAAGTTTACTCTCATACTCTATTTTCCCCCCTCTCAATTAATCCCTTTGTCCTCCTTTGTTGAATCCTAAGCTGCTCCCAATCCTTAGGTTTACTGCTTTTTCTGGCCAAATTATATGTCCTCTCCTTGCACCTTATGCTATCCCTAATTTCCCTTGTTAGCCACGGTTGAGTCACCTTTTTTGTTTTATTTTTATACCAAACAGGGATGAACAAATTGTGTAGTTCATCCATGCAATCTTTAACTGTTTGCCATTGCCTATCCACCATCAACCCTTTAAGTAACGTTCCCCAATCCATCCTAGCCAACTCGTGCCTCATACCATCGTAGTTTCCTTTATTTAATTTCAGGACCCTAGTCTGAGTCAACTACTTCACTCTCCATCTTAATGAAGAATTCTATCATATCATGATCGCTCCTCCCCAAGGGGCCTCACACAAGATTGCTAATTAATCCTTTCTCATTACATAATACCCAGTCTAAGATGGCCTGATCTCTAGTTGGTTCCTCGACATATTAGTCCAGGAAACCATCCCGTATACACTCTAGGAATTCCTCTTCCACAGTATTGTTACTAATTTGGTTAGCCCAATCTATATGTAGATTAAAGTCATGCAGAACTTTGCTGACAGTGGCAGTCTTCATAGCGATCACGAACAGCCTGATCTCCAGGTTAAACAATACATTGAGTACATTTAGATCCAAACCTTCTAAAAATTCATGCATGCTCAGAGATGAACTTATCTGTAGTGTAGCTACAATCGGTACATCCCATGCTTTGCTTAACCTAAACACCAGAAACTCCTGCTCGGTCTTCGGACTACGGATGACAGAAGTTTAGAGAGCCTAGAGCTTCTTGATATTGACTGGTACGAGCTGGTGCAAAGTGTAGTTAGAAAGATACAAAAATGTAGTTAGAAAGATATAAAAAGATTGTAATGCGAGGTTAGAAGATGAAGCAGAAGGAAGAGAGCTAGAAAGTTAAGGTCAACGACTGTAACATAGAAACATAGAAGATAGGAGCAGGAGTAGGCCATTCGGCCCTTCGAGCCTGCTCCGCCATTCAACGAGATCATGGCTGATCATCCAAACTAGCACCCGGTCCCTACACCGACAGCCATCCCACCAAAGCCCTATCCCCGTAACCCCACGTATTTAATCCCCCCTAACACTAAGGGTCAATTTTTATCATGGCCAATCAACCTAACCTGCACATCTTTGGGTGTGATCTACAGCAAAGCATCGCTGTGGGTTACGAGGTGTTGTCTGTAAGTATGTTCCTCGAATTCTCAGTAAACTTGTAAGTGTTTGGCTCCTGCTGAATCTAAGAACTCTCATTTCCAGCACATAGACAAGGACTGCAGCCTATGTCTATCACTACATTAACAACTCCAGTGCCATCAGAGACAGTAAGTGTTTCTTTGGGAGATATTTTTACTTGGTGCCTCCATCCTCCGAGTGCTGGTGATGGCAAATATACGCAGCAGCCACTAGCACATAGATTTCATCAAAACCAAATTGAGTTTGGCCACAGGTGTGCTGACCTCTTATCTGGCCTGTCCAGGTAAAATGGCATATGAGATAATTATTGCAAGGAAAAACTGCTCTGTGTGGGAGGTGGTGTACATAGAGGAATTGGGTGGAGCAGTGGTGTAGACACTGGCTTTTAGGTTCATATCAAGCCCAGACTCTTCTGTCTCCTGGTTACAAGGATCCTATGCAAAATGACTTTGGACAGTCTCAATCCAGCTCCGAGTGGACATGGCTTCAAAACACAAAACTGTCCCTAAATTTGACACTAATTGGCAATGTCAATCACAGAGACTACAGGATAGCTGGCATGGGAAATACTGCCACACTAGTGCAGTAGAGGTGCTCTGCTGATTTCGGAGCAGAGTGAAGGAAGCTTGATTTTGTATCCAGCTGTGGTATACCTGAATTGAGAGTGGTTGATGCGGACACTGAATAGCTGAAATGGGAAGAGTTCCACTCCCCAGCACGAACATTGAGGAGTATGAACAAGATTTTTTTTCAATGAAAGAGGTGATACACATGCCAATTACATGCTAATTTAGTTGTTTTGTGCATTGGCACTAACTGACCAAATTGTTCACTTTAACCCTTTTGAAATTGTGCAAAAATAGCTGTGCACATTAACATACAGACACAGCATTAACATTTCTTTTGGTTACAATTAAGCAGCAGGTAAAGCAGCTCATTTTAGTTGGTAGCCCTCTTCCCAGAAGGATGCAAGTTTAAGCCCCACTCCTCGACTTCAACAATTAAATCTAGGGTAATACTCCTGTGCAGTGTTGTTGCAGGGGCTATCCTTTGGAACAACCATTAAACTGAGGCCCTTTAGGCAGTCGTTAACGATCCCACAGATTTTTGCTGGCATCCTGGCCAACAATCTTCCCTCAAACAACATTGCTGTTTGTGGAATCTTAACATGTTCAAAATGGCTGCTGCTTTTGCCTACATAACAGTCACAAAATAATTTAGTGTATTTCAGAACTTCTGAGAGACATGATAAGATGCTATACAAATGTTCAGTGTATTTTAAATAATTTGTTTTCAATAAAATGTACGGTATTCAATTAAAAAGTGTACTTTATATATTTGATGAGAAAGTGTGCTTTGCATCTGTCTTCACTAAAGAGGATGCTGCCAATGTACCAGTAAAGGAAGAAGCACTAGTGATATTGGATAGGAGATAAATAGGTATTTAAAAGTTTGGCAGTCCTCAACCCGGTCCGGATGGGATGCATCCAAGTTACTGAGGGCAGTAAGGGTTGAAATTGTGAAGGCTCTGGCCACAATCTTCCAATTCTCCTTGGATATGGGGGTGGTGCCAGAGGACTGGAGGATTGCAAAATTACACCACTGTTTAAAAAAGGGGAGGGGGATAAACCTGGTAACTACAGGCCAGTCAGCTTAACGTCAGTAGTGGGGAATCTTTCCGGACAAAATTAATTGGTATTTGGAAAATTATGGGCTAATAAATGAAAGTCAGCTCAGATTTGTTAAAGGCAAATTGTGTTTGACTAATTTGATTGAATTCTTTGATGAAGTAAAGGAGAGGGTGGATGAGGGTAGTGCAGTTGATGTTGTGTATATGGACTTTCAAAAGGCGCTTGACAAAGTACCACATAATAGACTTGTTCGCAAAATTAAAGCCCATGTGATTAAAAGGACAGTGGCAGTGTGGATATGACATTGGCTAAGGGATAGAAAGCAAAGAGTAGTGGTGAACAGTTGTTTTTCAGACTGGAGGGAAGTGTGCAATGGTGTTCCCCAGGGGTTGGTATTAGGACCACTGCTCTTTTTGATATATATTAATGACCTGGACATAGGTATACAGGGCACAATTTCAAAGTTTGCAGATGGCACGAAACTCAGAAATGTAGTAAACAATGAGAAGGATAGTAACAGACTTCAGGAGGCTATAGACAGACTGATGAAATGGACACATGGCAGATGAAATATAACAGAGAAGTGTGAAGTGATACATTTTGGTAGGAAGGATGAAAAGAGGCAATATCAACTAAATGATACAATTTTAAAGGAGGTGCAGGAACCGAGGGACCTGGGGGTGTACGTACACAAATCTTTGAAGGTGACAGGACAAGTTGTGAAGGCTGTTAAAAAAGCATATGGGATCCTTGGCTTTATTAATAGAGGCATAGAGTACAAAAGCAAGGAAGTTATGCTAAACTTTTATAAAACACTGGTTAGGCCTCAGCTGGAGTATTGTGCTCAAATCTGGGCACCACATTTTAAGAAGGATGTCAATGCTTTAGAAAGGGTGTGGAAGAGATTTACTAGAACGTAACCAGGGATGAGGGGCTTCAGCTATGTGGCGAGACTGGAGAAGCTGGGGTTGTTCTTCTTAGAGCAGAGAAGTTTAAGGGGAGATTTAATAGAGGTGTTCAAAATCATGAACGGTTTTGATAGAGTAAACAAAGAGAAACTGTTTCCAGTGGCAGAAGGGTCAGTAACCAGAGGACACAGATTTAAGGTGATTGGCAAAAGAACTAGAGGCGACATGGGGAAACATTTTTTTACACAGTGCGTTGTTTTGATCTGGAATGCACTGCCTGAAAGGGTGGTGGACGCAGATTCAATAGTAACTTTCAAAATGGAACTGGATAAATACCTGAAGGGAAAAAATTTGTAGGGATATGGGGAAAGAGCAGGAGAGTGGGACCAGTTGGATAGCTCTACCAAAGAGCCAGCACAGGCATGTTGGCCAAATGGCCCCTTTCTGTACTGTATCAATCTATGATTCTATGATATATATATGTATAGTTAAAAATTGAGACAAAGGGCCTATTTGCTTATTGCCTAATAACACTGCGCAGCTCCAAAAATCTACAGGCATTGCAGCACATTCCCGCTGTAAGTTGGGCAGGAGTGTGACAGGAGTCCTGTGAAGCTGAATACACTGGATCCAGGCCTGCACTGCTACATTCTGTCTACGGCCAGCCCAATCATGGTCCTCTGTGTCAGAGGAGGTGTGACCAGGGAAGGCGACTCCGCGGCCGGGAGTTTCCTCAGCTTTGGCCTAGGATCCATCAGGCGTCCAGTACACTGGTGAAAGAAGGTGTACTAGTCTCCTGGCAGGTGGAACATGATGGCCCACCTGGGGGTCCCGGCCCGGACTCTCTGAAAGACTCGGACAGGCTTCCAGCCTGATTGCCACCTTTTCCAGGGGATTTGTAGGCCTATTAAAATGTTCCATTTCGGCTGGGTCGCTGCTTTGTATATAAGTGGTGGGCCTCTACCGCTTCTACAGGCCCTGCTCTGATGGGTGCCTATAGTACAGGTATTATTTACATGAGGGAAATGACTTCTGATTCCAGGTAATCTGGTGGGGTTCAGTGCCAGAGGTTCCCATCAGGCTGATCCTGGCACTTACAGTGGTCTGGATCAAAGACCTGTGGACTTCTGTTCAACGCGTGTTTAGCAAGGCAATTTGGCAATCAAGGGCTAGTTTGGCATGAGATAAAAACCATGCTAAAAATTACTCAAATACACAACCCTCTAGGTATTTAGCATTTAATTTTCTTTATCAAAATGTTTTGGTTTAATTTTTTGTGTGGTTCTCTGACATTACAGTAACAGCGTTAATGCTGAATAATAGAAAGTTCTAAAGCAAAGGAAAAACAAACAATTTTGTGGGATTAACAGCAGTCACAGCCAATCAGCACCCACCTTTAAGAATATTCAGGACTCCTCCCAATGTTTCAACTCACGATCAGATCACAGATCAGGAAGAACCCAGATTTGATCGCCAGTCTGTCTTGAGTTAGCTGAACTCATCTATGATGGCAGTACAGGAGATACTATTCCTAGTTTTAGTGAGGCAAAAATCAACCAGTGTTGCCACACTTGGCAAGTCTCTGTGTACAGGGTATATGGACATCCAGTGATGACAAGATTTGGCTCCACTGTGGTCTGACCAGAACACTGTACAGTTTGATCATGACTTCTTCTGACTAGTGCCCTACTGTTTTGCATTGAATCTACTAAGGATTCTACGTCTCTTTCAACTTCAGCCGTAGCTATTTCAACACCATTCATGGAGTATGTATGTTACCCATTTCTCCTTCCTATCTGCCTGTTCAAGTGGATGGAAAAGGTCCCATGGCACTATTCGAAGAGCAGGGGAGTTTCCCCAGTGTGCTAGACAGCATTTATCCATCAAACAACACCACCGAAACAGATTATCGAGTCATTTATCTCATTGTTATGTGTGGGACCTTGCTGTGTGCAAATTGATGCTGCATTTGCCAACAAAGCAACAGTGAGTACACTTCAAAAGTTGATTGTGATGCACTTTGGGATGTCCTGATGACGTGAAAGGCACAATATAAATGTAAGTTCTTTCTTTTTACTTACATATTTTATCCAGCTGATTTCCCTCTGCTTTTCTCCTACAAAATGCTCATTTCCCAGGAACAAAACAGCGGAAAAAAGGGGGCAAAGACTCATAATTGCCATGGGTTCCCCTGGTGGGGGAAGGGAGCACCTGCAACCATTCATATCATTTGGATATGGGGTGGGAGCCAATCCCAGTGCTGGATGGACCCCGTTTGGAAGGGTACCCAAAAGAGGCAAGACTTAAGCCCCGTGCCTGGCTCCCTCAGAGTGGAGGAGCTTAGAGGGGCAGACGCAAAGCCAGAGAGGACCCAAAATGTTAAGTGCCCTTTTTCTCCAGGAACCCAATTAATTCTTTGGGTCTGGCTGCTGCTTTTGGATCCTCAGCCAAGAGCCATTACCACGGCCTCAGGTCTGCAGCAGCTGTTGGATTTCTGCCTCCAGGCACAAGGTTCTGCCAAAGGGTGGACTTACACCTGGGTATGCTGGGCCTAAATTAATGAATTGTACTTGGGTTCAAGATAGGTCACACTGAAGGGGGAGAAAAATCAGCCCTATAATGCTTTATTACAAGTGGTGTTGAGCCAGAGACTATGGGAGTAATTTTAACCTAACAAAATGGGCGGGTTGGGGTCGTGTGGGAAGTTAAAGTGTTAAAAATCTGAATCCCGACCAGAACCCGCCTCCAACTCGCCCACTTCCAGTTTTAAAGGAGACAGGATGGGGGGCGGGCAACCAACCCGCTCCCAGGAGGCGGGTCCTCTATTTAAATATTATATTGAGGCTGGAAGCCTCTGCTTTAACCTCCATTTTGAATTTAACTTTAGCTGGTTGGGTTTTGCAGGCCTCATGAAACCCACCAGCTAAAGTAAGGCGAGAACTGCTGGATCCAGGAGGTAAGTGCCCATACAGTTACATCCTGGACCCAGCGTCCTTACCTAACCCACCGCCTGCGATCGGAGACTCACCCACGAGACCTCCGATCCCCCTCCCAGGCCTCCAATTCCACCTCCCTCAGGCCTCCAATCCCCCCCCCACACCCCCCCCCCCGAATGAGGCATCCACCACCTCCATGCTCCTCCGGCCCACGATGTTGTCTGCCTCCCCGCCCTGCTGCTGCTCCTGGCCCAGTATTCCTCTGAACCCCTGCTCCACCAGCCTCCGAAACCGCCCCCCCCACCGCTCCTCTGGACCCCAATCTTTGCCAACACCCCGCCCCAGCCCCTGATCCTCCAGGCGCCGATCGTTCCCTAATCCCACCCCCCCACCCGTGCTGCTCCCGGCCCCATATTGTTGCCGGTTCCCCCCCCACCCCAGCTCCTCCAGC
The DNA here is from genome assembly GCF_052327205.1 of Somniosus microcephalus. Taxonomy (NCBI): domain Eukaryota; kingdom Metazoa; phylum Chordata; class Chondrichthyes; order Squaliformes; family Somniosidae; genus Somniosus; species Somniosus microcephalus. Next base: position 224,966,133 of record NC_140990.1, read on the forward strand.
CCTCCCCATGCTCATGCGATCCCTCCCTCCCTCCGCTCTGCAGCCTAGTGCCACAGGCCTACCCGTCCGCAGCCAGCCAGCCTCTCAATCTGGTTGGCTGCAGGTGGGAAACAGAGGTTTTCCTGGGTTTCCCGACTAACTTTGGAGCCCCCCCTCTCCCAACCCACTTCCCCATTAAAATTCAGGCCTTTCATTCTGATCTTACCTCTGAGGCGCGTTCCGTGCGGGGGTGGAAGTTAGGAACGGGAAACATGGGAGTACGGGTTTCCCGAACGGCCTGCAGTTTTTAATTGCAATACATCTTCTAATTTTTTCTTGTAGGTTTCCCATCTACAGCCAGCCTGATGGACACGCTCGGCTGCCCGTCAGACAGGAAAGCCTGCAGCACAAGGCCACAGCCGAGCCGACAGCAGGTTTGTCTCGTGGCCGGGTTGCAGGGGAGCGGGGGGGTGGGTGAGGGGGATTGTGGGAGGAAGGGTGGTGGTCGGGGTTCAGATTGTGATTGGGGGGTTCTATCATGGTGGGGGGGGGGGTCCGATCGTGGCAGGGTGGGAAAATGGTGGTCGGGGGGGAGCAGATCGCGGGAGGAGGTCCGATCGCGTGGGGCGGGGAGCAGACAGATCGCGGGGGGAGGTGGGGTTTACTGGTAAGCTTGTTGGGCCTGGAGGAAACACACCTGGCTCCTCCTCATAGAATCACAGAAGTTCACAATAACAACTTGTATTTATATAGCGCCTTTAATATAGTAAAACGTCCCAAGGCACTTCACAGTAGTGTTATAAAACAAAGTTTGACACCGAGCCACATAAGGAGAATTTAGGGCAGATGGAGGTAGGTTTTAAGGAGCATCTTAAAGGAGGAAGAGAGGCGGAGAAGTTTAGGGAGGGAATTCCAGAGCTTAGTGTCTAGGCAGCTGAAGGCACAGCCACCATTGGAATCCATTCGGCCCATCATGTCTGTGCCGGCCGAAAAAGAGCTATCCAGCCTAATCCCACTTTCCAGCTCTTGGTCCGTAGCCTTGTAGGTTACGGCACCTCAAGTGCATATCCAAATACTTTTTAAATGTGCTGAGGGTTTCTGACTCTACCACCCTTTCAGGCAGTGAGTTCCAGACCCCACCACCCTCTCCTCTGGGTGAAAGGATTTCTCCTCAACTCCACTCTAATCCTTCTACCAATTACTTTAAATCTATGCCCCCTGGTTATTGACCTCTCTGCTAATCTCCTATCCACTCTATCGAGGCCCCTCATAATTTTATATACAAAATGATGTGTATAATTCTTTCCTGGCCCACAAGCAGTGCCTTAAAATATTTAAATGACCAACCTGCCTCCTGAGCGCGGACTGGTCATCTGCCCCTCGTCCCGCCTCCGTTAAAACCGAAAGTGGGTGGGTTCAAGGCGGGTTGGGTTCCTGTTTCAGATTTTTAGTTTTTTAACCTCCCACCCAAACCAAACTCACCCATGTCTGGGGGTTGAAATACCCCCCGTAACATTTTAAAAGGACTATTAAAGGATCCAGGGAGTAGACAGAGAAATGGGGTTAGAGTAGACAGCTCCAGTTGAACAACAAATGATGGGCCAAATGGCCTCATTCTGTTCTGTAAATTCCATGAGCTATGTTCTTTCTGACATGAGGGTAAATCAAGTGTTATAATAGATCCTGGTATTTTCAGCCCTATATAAACAAACACTTTCTCCATTAATTTTCTGTTTTGAGTTTAGGTACTTTTTGTATTTCAATTGAAAAAAAACCATGCTTCCTTTGCGTAGCAGTAGAGCTCTTAGCCAAATAAAGTCCTCAATAATCTGGTATTTACTTTTCCCTGGCACTCCTTTCTCAGTGCGAAACTACTGCCTTTAAATAGATGGAAAATTGTAGCCTCCCTTGTAAATCTTGTTGCAGTGTTTTTAAGTGTGTGCTGTGTCAGCTAAGGAGAAGCCAATGTAACAGCTTACCTGATGTGACCCACCAGTTCAATCAGCTTATGACTAAAGAAGTAAGCGGTCAGTTCCGATATATGGCTTAGGACCGAGCAGATTCCAAAGAGTGTAGTTGTCCCATTCAGGTCTTCCAGATGCCAGTAGAGGAATGTAAACACAAAGCCATAACCAAAGCCCATGAACCAGGCCACAAATAGCACAGAACCGTACTGCACACTGCAAATCATTCTAAGTAGCAGTGTGAATTCAAATGTTTTCGAGCCCGTGCTCTTGGAATCTTCAGCATTGCTGGTGTTTCCAGAATCTTCCACTGAAGAATTCTGAGCCACTTGCTGAATTTCAATCATTTCTTCTTTTTTATTCTCCTCAGTTTTTAAATGACTGTAGTCAAATCTGAATTGGGTCGACACAATCAGTGCTATAGACATCAAAACCCCAAAAACAATAAAAGTTATTCTGTAATTCTTGTAATCAGGTATTTGACAGCCTTGACCTTGTATAGAAACTTCAATGTGCGTGTGGTCAATTGAGATGCCAACTGCCAGCATGGTAATGCCCCATCCTAAGGAGCCCCACATTCGCTGCAATCCGTAGCGGTCTCTGTGTTTGCCGAGATATTGTAGAGTAACGGTGTCTACGATAGTGACTGCTGGTGCACTAAAGAACTCTCCGACTATAACAACCAACAAAATTAGTAGGAAAATGTTTTCAACTTCTGCCAAGTCAAAAGTGATCAATTTGTCCGGCTGTACTGTTGTGGCAGATGTGCTGCTGGCAGTGGTGGAATGTAATGTCCCGTTTGGATTTGTGGTTGCTGTTGAATTGTCAGCATCTGTAGCAGCTCTTTCCTGTAAAACGTGGCCTTGTTCTGCATTGACCAAGGGAAAAGAAAAACCAAGATCTCCCACATATCCAAAAGGCTGGTTTGCTAATATATCCCTCTGTATCCGACTTTTGTTGGACTTGTTTTGGGCAGAGTGATTTGTAGGTACTGCAGTGGGTAATGTTGAAAGAGTAGAGAAATTTGAAGGAGATGTGGTAGGCATTGGATTCCTTGATTCACACCTCATGGTGGCAGGTTTCACAAAACCAATTCCAAGGTTGAAGACAATCCAACACATAACTGAAAAGAGAAGAACAATCTTCCCTTTTCTAAATCGATCTGCTATAACTCCCCAGAACGGTGCACTGCAGAATTCTATAAAATACCTTATCCCCACCAAAAGTCCACCTTGGCTGGCCAACATGCCAAGCTGTTTGTAATACACAGGTAGCAATGGGTATAATGATCCATACCCAGAGTAGAAGAAGTAGTAAAACACCTTGGAAATAAGAAGGTCATTACTTATTTTTATACAGCGTCTCTCCAACCAGTCCTGTTCATCTGTTTCTGTTGCTTCTGTTTCTAAATAGATAGGATTAGGAGATGGTTCGTTCCTTGCTTCTATTGACAGAGTGTTGAAAGGTTCGGCAAGGATATATTTTCTCTTCTGGTCCTCTTCATCATCAGAAAGGATGGCAACTCTGTCATCACTCGCCATAGTTAATAGGTGTGGTGTTCAGATTCCTACACTGGCCTACAAAGAAGAAGGAAACATTTAGAATATTCTTTATGTGTATATAAAAATAAAGTCTTAAATTCCACTTAGTACTACTGCTGGATTTCAGGAAAACCTGCCTTGTTCTCAATTTGCGGCATTGAGTAGGATGGATTAGATTTGTCAAGTAGCTCAATAAATGGTGCACTTTATTCCATTTGTTAAGAGGTCATTCTTGTATTTCTTTCATTTTTATTTGAAACAAAAGTGCTTTGCTTTAAATATGCTCAGTACAGGCTGGGGATCTAACATTGGACCTGCCTGGCATGCATAACTCAGTTTCTCACTGTCCTAGCCAGTTGAGCCATAAGGGGAAACACATTTAATACTTTAAATTCCCCAACTAGAGTCAAAATTCCTCATTTAATGATAAAATTGAATTCAAATGTAGTCACATAACCTTTTCTATCAGTTTTAGAATTCAAAGACAGTGCTTGTAACCGTTCATCAGGACCAGGGGAATCAAATTATTCATCTTGAAATGGAGGAGTGGATGAAATTCCTCTTTTTTTGCAATGAACAGGAGATTGTCTGTTTTCTCAATATTTAATGGTCCACTAATGAAATTGCATTCACAACATGTGTTTCTGGAAAAAATGATTTTGTTTTCGGGCCATTAATTACAGAGAAAAACAGGCATTCTTCATTATTATTAAAGGGGAAATTTCAACTCGAGTTGGGAAATTGAAAAATACTAAATCCCTCTATGGTTCAGCTGGCAAAGGCAGCGAGTGGCTGAGCCATACAGAGCACAAGGTCCCAGGCTGGATCCCCAATCTGTACTGAGTTAACTGATCTTGGCAGAGATGCTACAACTGGCCTTAGTACCTCTGGACTAGGGCAGGGAATTGACCAAGATTTCTGTTCTTGGTCACTATTCAGCAATGCCCATTGAAAGTGTGTGTGGGGATACAGAACGTGAGGTCAGAATCAGGGTCAGATGTGATGTATTCCATGGTCAAATTTGCCATCTGATTTACACATGGATCCTCACTCAAGTGGCCATTATTCAAGAGTGTGCAGTGTCCATTTAATTTTACCCCAATAAAGAGTAAAGTAAGGAGAAGAGGGAAGGAAAAGTGGTGGAGGAAGATTTTTAAAAAAAAATGAAAAATCTTAAATGAGGGGCCATAATTTGCTGTAGCAGGACAACGAGCAGCATCTGCCGTTGGTTAGACTGGACCTTGCCCGTTTAATTGCAATGGTATTTTGCACTGCAAGTGAGCTGATAACATCGCAGCGAGGGAAACAGGGCATCTGGATCCCGAATAAATAGAGCAAGCAACTGTGTATCTCCTTAACCAATCGGATTGACCAATTGTGAAATTAACCATGCAAGGACTGAGAAGGAAGTGTAAGTTAGAGTGGGTGAAGTCAATTCAATGGGTGCAGAAAGAGAAATAGAGAGGGAAAGAAAGATTGGATTGAGAGAAAAAGAGGCTGAAAGGAAAAGTTAAAAAATACTTTAAATTTGTCTTTTTTTAAATCTCCAATAGCAATTAAAACCTGAAGGAATGAGACTCCACATTTGTAATAGTTAATTTTCAGTGTCAGTGGGATTGTTTAACAGTAATTAACGCCTATCACATCGTTAAAAGAGTACTTAGACTGAAATGGACAAGACTTAACATAGAATTGCATAGAATTTACAGCACAGAAACAGACCATTCGGCCCAAGTGGTCTATGCCGTGTTTATGCTCCACACAGCCTCCTCCCTCTAACCCCATCAACATATCCTTCTATTCCTTACTCCTTCATGTGCTTATCTAGCTTCTTCTTAAATGCATCTATGTTATTCGACTCAACTACTCCATGTGGTAGCATATTTCACATTCTAACCACTCTCTGGGTAAAGATGTTTCTCCCGATATTCCTTATTGGATTTATTAGTGACTGCCATATATTTATGGCCCCTAGTTTTGGTCTCCCCCACAAGTGGGAGCATCTTCTCTATGTCTACCCGATTAAACCTCTTCACAATTTTAAAGATCTCTAATTAGGTCACCCCTCAGCCTTCTCTTTTCTAGAGAGAGGAGCCCCAGTCTTTCCTGATAAGTGGTATAATTCTAACTTTCATTCCCAGCTCATGCTGAGTTAGCTGATCTTAATTGGGCTGGTAGCACAGATGGCACCATTATCATCAGTGCCCCCGAGCTACAGTTTGGAAATAAAATCAGCCAAAGTGCCTGCCCAGATCGATATTCAGTGACACCCGAGGTAAACTGCTTGGGTGTGCAGACACTGAATGAGAATGGGATGGCGCTTTGCTATGATGCCCTCCAATCAAACACCCTGCTGATACTTAGACACACGCATGAAGAATTGGGCGAGACACTGGCGGGCAGCTGGCGCCCAGGCAACTGATCCCAGCAGAGAATTAGTGCGTATCCACCGCGCAAATACAGGAACTTCACGCCGCTCAACGCGTTTCAACGGTGAGGCAGACAGTGCGATGCCATTTTCAAGAAGCTAACGGCGGAGCGGCGCAACTCAAACAGCAACTTTTGGATTCCCATGTTTAACTGCATCTTCCCTCGCCTGAAGTTGCTGTGGCATTTGTACACAAATAACGTCGACTGCCATTAGCCTCACCATTATTGTGACAGCAAATTATGGCCCAAGGAATATGTTTTGCAACACAAGGCTCCAAAAGAAAAAAATCACCCCTCCAACAAATTCAGAACTGCCTCACAGTTAAATCCTGCAATTTTGATGTATTAATAAACACACATATTAGCATGAATTTACATATGATCAGCTGTAAGGATACAGAGATCTCCTACTTCATTCAAGGAATCACCGATTGAACTTATTGGGGGAATTTACGCCCCAAAAGGGTTGGTTGGGGTCGAGTGGGAGGTTAAAGAGTTAAAAATCTGAATCCTGACTCCAACCCACTTCCAACCTGCCCACGTCTGGTTTTAACAGAGGTGGGATGGGGGTCAGGCAGCCAACCCGCTCCCCGGAGGCAGGTTGTCACTTTAAATATTATAATGAGGCTCCATGCCTCATGGTGATCCACCATTTTAAATTTAACTGTGGGCGGGCGTGTTTCCCAGGCCTCTGCGATTGGACACCACCACCACCACCACCCCCCCCCCCGAACCCTTCAGATCTCACCCCTGACCTCGCCCCCTGCTGAGGCCTCCGACTGCTGCCCCATCCCCCACCACGAGGTCTCCGATCTCTGATCCCCTCCTCTGGCCTTCGATTCTCGGCCCCTGGACCCCCTCCAGCCCCCGACCCTCCCTCTGGCCTCCGATCTCCTTTCCGGCTTCCTGACCTCCGATCCCAGATGCCCCCTCCAGCCTTCCAACATCTCCCTTCCGGCTCCCAACCCCACTCCGGTCTTCCGGCCTCCCCTCTCTGGGCCCCGATCCCACCTCTAGCTTTCCGACCTGCCTCCTCCGGCCCCTGATCCCTCCTCTAGCCTTCCGATCCCGATCCCCCCTCCGGCCTTCCAATCTCCTCCCTCCAGCCCGATTCCCCCCTCCGGCCTTCCGACCTCCCCTTCGGCCTTCCGACCTCCTCCATCTGGCCCCCAATCCCCTCTCCGGCCCCCGACCGCCCCCCTCCGGCCTCCGATTCCACACCACCAGATCCCTCCCACCCTCCTCTCTGCGGCATGATGTCGCAGGCCTACCCACCCGCCAGCCAGCCTCTCCATCTGGCTGGCTGAGGGAAGAAAACAGTGATTCTAATTGCTAATCGGGCCCTGCCGTTAAATTCGGGAGGGCCTGCAGGAAATCCGTTCCTCCAGGTTTCCCAACCGCTTTCCAGCAGCCCCTTGCTCCTTAACCACCTCCAAATTAAAATTCCAGTCATTGGGTGTAGAATTATACCGGGGCTTAATGGGTTAAATTATGAGGATAGGTTGCATAAACTTGGCTTGTACTCCCTTGAATATAGAAGATTGAGGGGTGATCTGATCAAGGTGTTTAAAATGTTAAAAAGATTTGATAGGGTAGATACAGAGAAACTATTTCCTCTGATGAGGAAATCAAAATGAGGGGACATCATCTTAAAATTAAAGCGAGGCCATTAGGAGGGAAATCAGGAAGCACTTTTTCACACAAAGGGTAGCAGAAATCTGGAATTCTCTTCCCAAAAGGCTGTGAATGCTGGGAAAATTAGAGCTTTCAAGACTGAGATCGATAGATTTTTGTTAGATAAGGGTACCAAGGGATATGGAACTAAGGCGGGTAAATGGAGTTGAGGTACAGATCAGTCATGATGTAATGAAATGGTAGAGCAGGCTCAAGTGGCTGTTCCTACGTATTCCTATGTTTCGAGGGTCTATGAAAATCCTATGAGGTCTTTTATATATAAAAAAAGTTGCAATTCTATAATATCTTCTTCCAAAATGCTTAAAAAATGATTCCGCTGAAAATTTGACCATCTGATGTGTTGATTTACCTGCCCCTCATTTTAAACAACTTAGGCCGCGATTTTGCCGGCGCTCAGAGTGCGAGTTTGGAGATAGGTCCGCTGTCAAAATTGAAATGATTAACAGTGGGTTGGGAACCCGCTCCGAACCTACCTCCATGTAAGTTTCCAAAGTGTCGGGTCTGCGATTTCAGAACAGACCCAACACCAAGCAGCGGGGGAGGCATTTAAGATAGTTAAATGCTTGTTAACTACTATTTTGCCAGCCTATCTCTATTTTACCACATTTTTAACGGGGTTCACATCGTTCGGAGATCACGTCAGGTAAGTAGGTCGGGTTCTCCATGTCTCCCCATTGCTGTGAATAGGTGACAGCTGCAAAAGTGGTATGAAAGCTACCATTTGACAGCTGGTCACTTTCCAATGTCAGAAGCTTGAGCCTTCAGGAGTTGGAAGACACTTTTGAGCTGTATGCAGTTTGGAAGTATTTGGAGAAAACTCTCTATCCACTGTCACCTCCTTGGAGCAAGCTCTCTCACCACTGACAGATCGCTTCTGTCATCTCAACTTCAGCTGCCATCTATTCCAGCAACATCGGTGCCCATCAAAAAATCTCACCTTGGTCCTCTGAATCCCTCCATGATCAGCCCCAATACCAACATCACCAGACACACCAACATCACGAACAACAATACCAACCTTCTCCGCAATCACCTGATGCTGCACAGGACAGAGGGCATCAGTACCCGAGCACATTGCTGCCCGAGAGGTCAGCAATGACCTCACCATGGCCAGACTTACTTCACTTGATGCTGTACACCCTGGCTGCCACATGATGTGCCAGGTTGACACCACCCCAGAAGAGCACCATAAAGCATCCTATCATGTCCAAGCCATTGCTTTCACACTCATCACAATTGCGAGGGTGGGGAGAGTTATGTCTCAACATTCACTGGAACTCACTAAGCCACTTCCAAAGGTGAGCACAGATCTGTCCAATAAGGTAAAGTGTAGAAAATAAAGATTTCAATGTTTGACAACACATTAACAGAAACTTCACATGAACATTGGCTAAACCACCCAAGTGCCTACCCTTGTGTGTTGTTAGTTGGTATGCTTGCAGTAGGATGAGGGTGAGTGTGAGTCATGGCTAGTGAGATGGGAAGTGATATTGTAGATGGGTGGAGGTGCAAGGTGAGTTGGTGTGACTAAAGATGTGCAGGAGTAGGGTAGGGAAGGCAGAGTGATGTGGATGTGATGAGTGCACAGCAGGCTAAGGTTGAGTGTGGTTTGGCAGTAACGTTTCGTGATCTGCTCGTAAAATCACTTGGAGAGCGCGGGCTGGAGTCGGAAGCGGGACCGGGGCCCGCCAACCACCGATCCCGCTGCCGCTGGCGAAAATCGCGGCCTTAATGTCAGCAGTAGGGCTAATTATTTTGATTGGCAAATGTTGAAAATGGGGAAACCTCCACAGGGATTTAGAGTGGTTCTCATTTGGTTCCTGTATTGCATTTTGAACAGTTTATGGTATGAAGCAGCAAATAGGACTGAGTGGCAGTGGAGTTCTACAATTTGGATCAGTAACCCTGGTCTGAACAAGGGGGGTGGGGGGGGAAATCGGCCAGAGGTCATGGTCACGAGCAATGATTTCTGCTGCAAAGTGCACGTATGTGAGGATAGAACCAGGCCTGGCTGTGATGCTCCTATGTTGAACAACACACCAACACTCATTGTCTGGGCTCATGTTTGAAGAATTGCCAGTTGGACGAGGTAGCTGGAAGCTGCTGACACCCATTTAACTGTGGTCCAATATCATTTACCAGCTTAAAGGGAGGTGAAGTAACCAGAGCAAATTGTGGAGTACCAGATTATAAAATCCTCATAATTCAGCAGGAACCAACACTAAATTGCTAGTCTTATTTAGGTTATAGCATTGTTAGCATCAAAAGTTTAAAAATTCACACCAGTGCATTTGGGAGATTTGTTTGTGAAGTTGAGGTTGCTGTTGGAGCAGAGTAGAGAGATTGCTTTACTTTTGAGTCATGATACAGCTAACCGGGATAAGCTTCATGCCGACACTGGTCCCCAATGTGCAGGGATATTGCATTCCCAGCACAGACAAACCTCATTTTAATAAGTGCAACAACAAAAAAACACCAATAAACAAATGTTATAATTTCTAAAAATAAAAAATTAAGAGAGCAGCATTCTTGATGACCTGCTAAGGTCATTGCTTGAATGTTAACAGACCTGGCTAATAATGGCTGCACATTCCCAGCAGTTGGACGCCATTTCCAAATAGGGTATAGTATAGTGACAGGCAAAACACTATTGTGTCTCTTATTTTGCTACAGTTTTGGCTCTGGGCTTGACAATTGTGAGATAGACCACCATACTGAGGTTTGAGCTCATAATCTAGGCTGACACTCCAGTGAAATGTTGAAGATTTGACATTAAACCAAGATCACATTTGCCTATGGATGTTAATATTCCGTAACTCTATTCAAAGCACAGGAGCCAGGAGCTCTGCTAATCTCTTAGCCAACATGCCTTCCTCTTCCAATGACACCAAACACAGAAATAGATGAACTGGTTATTCATCTCATGGCTTTGTGCAGTTTTTCTGATGTACAGGAGTTGCTCCATTTACCACATAAAAATAGGCACTGCACTTTAAAACTAATTGATTGTGTAAACATTTAGAGATGTTTCAACATGATATAAAGGGAAGTATTTTTTGTCATTTTACCTACAGGGTAGAACTATTTCCATTTTTTTTTAATGTACTTAGCAAAATGATGCTGTACACCAAACACTTAAAATAAAGAAACACGGCTCCTTTGAACAACACCAATGCCACTTAACGTACAGTCATTCCTGGGCTGAGGTGGTCGCAGAAGACAATACATACTACAAAAGCTGATGATAACCAAGATGCTCATATAAAATTTGAATCACTGATTTATGTCACCTTTTCATTTACTACTAATTGTGACTGCTCAGAACCTTATTATTTGCACATGTTTTATAAATTGTGAGGTCATTCCTAACCAATGAGGAACATCAATTGCTAGTAAAAGTTACAATCTCAAATTGCTAAAATCTTCACTCAAATTCAAATTGAATTTAGAATGGCTTTGCTTTATAATGAGGCTTGCTTAGATTGGCAACAATGGTAAAACATTTAAAACTCAAAAGCAAATCTGTTTTATGAAGAAAACACAATTAAATAAGCTTAAAAAACTAGAGTATAAACCACATTCACATCCTGAGTTTACCGGCTTAGGAAAATGAGATCAATCCGAATACACAATTCAAGAGTTGTTCAGCTCCATCTCATCCAGTGCCTCATTTTGTGTATCCTGTACATCTCTAGACTGTAATTGGATAGTCCAGCTTTGGTTTTTCTACTGCTACATCATCAGCTCTTTACAAATCGCCTTTAACAATAGATTGCCTGATGATTGCCAGGGATCCAAACAGCTGGATTTGCTTTGGAATAGTTCAATAATGCACAAAGCCAAATCATCATTTGACCACATCAACTAATAATAACTTTTGTTCACGTATTTCACATACAGTAATTGCATATTTCATATCGAGCAGGCTTTTGCCATGTAATGCTGTTTGAAATTTCATTACGCCATGAAGACTAAGAGAATGGAGATGGAGAGGAACAGCCAAACCTTGTGAGAAATGAAGTGGATCAAACACTGCTATTGCAAAATAAACAGAATTGAAAAAAGGTTTTCTACCCAATAGCTACTTATCTTCCAAAGTGATAGCTGTGATGTTCAGTACTTATTGAGTTTAAAATATTTTGTTAAGCCAAGAAACAGGAGCGGATACATTTACATAAATCATGACCTCACTGTGGCTGTCACTGTCAGTTCATATCAAACTTGTTTGTTCATTATCACTCCCTGCATTACCAGCCATGACAACTGATAACAGCTGCTATCCGGTTGCTCTTCATTTGCAATAAAAAGCAACGTCTGCCGCATCAGTACTTTTTGCTAAACATTGGATAAACATCAAAGTTGATTCAGTGCCACACAAATCAGGTTTTTCTGATACTGGCACTGTCATGGTGACGAAGATGATATGCTCCACAGAAACAAAGAAAGTCTGTTACAAAGGCAACTTTGTCATACGTTTACAATGAATTATAAAGAACCTGAGATGACTATTTTCAGCAAAACGTCTATTCAAGTGACTACTGTCAGGAGACTGGGATTTAAGAGTTACAAAATAGATCGGAATAGTTTAAAACATAAAGTAAGTTAAAGGTCAGTGTTGTCATCTCAATTGCCACATGATCCTAAATAAAACAAATGAAAACATCGACACTGGTATTTCTAGGTAAACTATCAATTTATGTGCTTTAAAAGTTGTGAAACTGCTGGTTAGAGACAGCCTAGGAAAAGATATTTGGTATAGAATGCTCCACCCCCTTCAGTGACGTCACGAAGTTCTACTCCAGTGACATCATGAATAGCGGGTGCAGCCCACAATCCTACTTTTATAAAATTCTTGCATGAAGGAGTGATTTAACAGTGAGAGTAATTAAGGGAAAAGCCATTAAAGAAGCTACAAAAAACACATTTCCAGCATTACTGGCAGAATAACACCACAGAGCAGCTTCATCTAAATTCTTGGACTACAATTTCAAACATACTGATTATTTCCAATCAGAGAAAAAAAAGTGTTAAAGTACATGTTATAAGTAGCACATGTCATGGCCATCAGTAAGATAGTTATTTCCACTGGAGAGCTGATCATACCCCACACATGACTAGGTCAGCCTGACTTGTGGAGTGGTCTCGACAGCTATGTCACACTGCCCACCCCTTAATGATGCCACTGGAGTGGAACTTCAGAATGCCTCGGAATATATTTGAGACAGGAACAGGCTACAGGGATTAACAATTTCACTTTTGTTATTCCACCATTGTCCAAAATGCAAAAAAGAAAATCTCCATTTTATAATAATGAAAAATGCAAATTCCTTACTTCTACAACGTTTCTCCAGTGGCATGCGAGAGCTCTCCAGATGGCTCTGTGAGTTTATCCAATGAGTAGACAAGCCATATAGACCAGGAAGTTCCTAGGTTTAATCCATGCCTCTGCTATGCTGGCTGATCTCAGATGGGATGGCAGTGAGGGTGCTATAATTGGCCTAAGTGCCTCGTAATTAAGGGAGGTAAAAGTCGCCTGGGTTCCTGCTCCTGATTAATATCCAGAAGTTACTGCTGTAAATCTGCATGCGTGGGTGTCTGATGAGGATATGGTCAAGCTCATCCATGATGTACCTACAGTTGAATAGCCTTCCAATATTCACTGTCAATGCCTTATCAGGGGAGAAAACCGGTGAGCAAATATAGCCAGGACCCTGCAATTTCTTTTGTTATTAAAGTTTACGCCTGATAATTCAAAGTTGTTCTTTGCATTAAAAAACTTAGCCAATAATTTGAACTGAGCAACATAAATAACAGCAGCAAAGTGGGAATTTAGTGCTCTAAATTTGTATCATTAGATAAGTTGAACGATGTGACTTTGAATTAAGAGAGGTAGACTGTATTGCTCCCCCAGTGGGTCAGTTGGTTAAGACAGTGAAGAGCCTGAGCCTGCACCTTACTAGACCATGTAGATTCCAGGTTCAATCCCTGGTGTGTGCTGTTAACTAATCACAATCAGGAGTTCTGTAATTGGCCACAGTGCCCTGAGTTAAGAAGAAAACTGATCTATGTTTCTATGTTCTATGTTTCTATGACCAGAGCCATAGCCAGCAACCCCCTGCTCGAAGGGCCCTTCTGTGGACATCAGGTGAGGACCGAATTTAGCATGGCTGTGATGCTGCCGAGGTAGAATAGCCCACTGACCCTCAATGTCTAGGCTCACAAATAAAGAATGGTCAATTGAACAAGATGCTAGGTGGAGCCTCGAGCCCCTGGAACAGTACCACAGTAAGTGAATGCCTTCAGAACGGGAGAAGTGGAAACTGGTGGACGAAAGGTGAAAATTGTTACATAGAACTAACATTTTTTGAAATCCTTCAAAGTAACATATAATTATGTAATCATACTAATCATAACCTATGGTGAGCAACACTTCTCTTGCTTAAATGTCAGCTATGTGTGGTTTGTTGATGTGGGGATGTTATATTGAGTCTGAAAATCATTTTGACCTTCACTATCCTTAAATAAACCAAATAGGGCTGCTTCACACTCCAAGCAGCAGCATCTGAGGTCAAGCAAATGATGATGACATGGAAAAAAATACTCCTTGAAAATTTCTTCTGTTAATAGCAAAGGAACAGAGATGAAATTTTCAAATGGGGCAAGCAAACAATTCAGACTATGGCATATGCTGATTGCAAACACATTTTTGACCAACACTACACTTGAAATAAAATGCTAAATACATAGAACACATTCATATTTTTTAATCAGACAAAGACACATGGCAGAAGCAGGATTTGTATTTTTAAAACAGGTAGTTTTATAGGGTTTGGAGCTATTATGACAGATCATTTGCTGATTTTTGCCAATGTGTATTTTATAGTTTGGATATGTACACTAGTTGGATAAGATTCTTGTCAGTGCGACTTTACTGCTGTTTATGGTCACATTACTGAAAAACTATCCCAGAAGAATTCTCAGGTACCCAATGGCCAGTACAAGACAGACAATGGCAGTACACTATTAGAATAATTCCTCCCAGTATTTCCATAATACAGACACAGCCAATGCATGTGAGACACAATAAGGAAGGTACAACACTCATAACTATCTCACTGATTTTCCACAGCCCCATACACAAGCAGAGTCCTCTCTTGAAATATCCTGCCCCAACAGCATGTCCTGCCTTCATCAGGAGAACTACATTATTATTGTGGCCAGTAAGTATTTCATAGTTCAACTAAAAAAATCTAAATAGAAATCCTTAAATAAAATCACCAATTATTATGACCAACTTTGATGTTGGTTATGTCCCCAAAATGGACACGGACAGGGTGTGACAGATCATGAAACTCGGAGGAAATTAGCTCTGTCTGATTTCCACCCATTGTATGCCCAGGTGGATTTCCCAGTCAATCCTGGTTTGGGTGATGGAAATCCCTTCGCAAAGTAGGCAGAACTTCATTAGTTCATGCAATAGGGGACAGTGAAGCCATGCACATCATTTCCCGGTGTGCAGCATGCTAAATCCAACCCATGTCCAGCAAACCTGACACCAAGAGTTGGTAGGAGAGGGCAGCTGAGGTAGCAGGTCATTTAAAGGGCATAATATGCTACAAGAAGTGTTTTAGACCATTTCTGGGTGGCTTTTTCTGCTGGTTCTTAGGCTTTCAAGAGCCCTTGTGCTTGTTGCCCTTAATTATGGTCTATGCCCTCCCATTGACACCGGCACATCCATATCTGCAGATAGGTGAAGTTACCTCACTTTGGGAGATGTTGTGCTGATGGAAGCTTCTCTTCCCAAAGGAAGCTATGCCAGTCAATCCCCCATGGTGTCATAAGTTAGGTGAATATTATGTTTGCATGAACAAGGGCATGGCAGGGAATTCAAAAGCTAGTGTTGCCTGGTTGGCCACCCTCATTATGGTCAAGGTGCCACCAACCCATTCCTGCAGCCCTGGCACGCCTGCCTGGCAAAGACTGTGGGGGCCTGTCTTCTCAGGGATGGGGTAAGCAAATAGCCAAATGCAGACTTATGCCATCTATTGCAAGGACACATGCAACACAGGGTTGGTACATGTAGAGACAGCAATGGCCATCCAGGCCATTGGCTCCAGTTCTTTGCACACATGCTGATCTATGCGATAATGCTGAGGAGCAATACAGAGAGCAACTCTCTTTGCAACACCTCATGCAACACCACCTCCACTTCACCAGTTATCACACTTCACCAGTTATCAAACAATGGGTCAGGTGCTGAGCTGCTCTATCACTTGTCTGCAGACTCTTGTCTGCAGACTCCTGGCTGCTCTGTTGCTCCATAGCCAACATACAACCATAATTTGAATACATTTACTATTATTAACAAATACATTTAAAAATTGACAATAAGCTGCACCAAGGGAATACTGTTAATGCTAACCAAAGCACGAGCAGCCAAACATGACCAACCTGACCACCAAATATAACATAATACCTCTTGGAGGGTGGGTCTATCATTGAAGAAACCTTGCCTGAAATGGAAGGTGTTTTATTCTCCAGTGAATTTGGCAAAAAAAAAACAAAGATCATATTTTAATATCTGTAGATCTTCTTTTAGTGTTTAATAGCCTTTTACTGCTTTCTATGTGGGGACAGTAGCTTGACTGTGACCAATATTTATCACACTCGATCTCAGTTATAATCAGATATTCAAGTGCAGTTGACATATTGCACTTAAACAGGATATTCAAGGGCAGTTGATTTCCACCCTAAAGCTTAAAATAACAAGAGTCAGCAGCACAAAGTGGTAATAATGATATCCTTGCTGACTAGTTTACCCAATTAGCTCCAATTAAAAAGATACACAGTGCATTAAACAGAACTACATCCCCAAAGTCCAAACTAAAGGACAATGGAGACATGGGTAATATATTCTCCATCAAAAATCCACTATTTTGTTTAATAATGGTCCTATTAACTATATTTTCCTTTCCAGACCAGGATATATAAGGTTTCTATTAGTTTAAAAATGGAACCATACTTACTACAGCAAATAGGCATTGGTTGACCAAGTGGCATGTTAAATATGAATACATTATACAGAACCTCATTAACATTTAGAAAGCAAAGCCAGGCTAGAATACAAAAAATAAACAAATGAAAGGAACACATATATTTTGGAGAAAATAAAATGAGTGAGTTGCCTTGGGCACTTAAGGTCATGACTAGAGTCTGAATTTCTGTTACAATTCTATTGTTAGTAATGTTGTAACCTCTGTTGACATCAGGCCAGTCTGCTCAATCCTGGAGGTTAAACCTGTTGCTGAAATGGAATTTATGCAAATTAAGAGGGAAATGTGATTTCAAATGAATCGTTTATAGGATATAAACAGAGACAAGGAAATCATTGGAAGGGGATACCTCATGAATCTGAAACCCCTGTAATGCAATGGCCCATAATTTGCTGTGGCAAGGCATCTAACAGCGTCTGCTGTTAATTAGACTTGCCCTTGTATGTATAAGTTTTTTAATTTTTGCATGGCAAGTTGCTGAAATTGCGAGCTGATGGCGCAGTGTGGGAAATGGGGCATCTGGGGCCTGAGTGAACAGGGCAAGCAACTGTGTATCTCCTTAACCAATTAGATTGAAGGACTGTGAAATTAACAGATCGAGGATCGAGAAGGATGTGTAAGTTAGAGTGGGTGAATTCAATGCCAAATCAGGTACAGAAAGAGAAATAAAGAGAAGGGAAGAATGACTATATTAAGAGAGGGAGAAAAAGAGAGACAGAAAGGAAAGGTTTTTAAAAAATATTTTAAATTTTAAATTTTTTAAATCTCCCAACAATTAAAAGCTGAAGTAATTAGACTTTACACTTGTAATAGTTAATTTTCAGTGCCAGAGAGATTTCTTGGCAGTAATTAACACTTATCGCATCGTTAAAAGGGTGATTAGATTGAAATGGACAAGCCTTCACTTTGTGGTGAGTTTAGTTCGTATCTACCATGCAAATACCGCAACTTCACGCCATTCAATGCATTTCAATGGTGAGGCAGACAGTGAGATGCCGTTTTTGTGAAACTAACGACGGAGCAGCTTGATACAGACAGCAACTTTTGGATTTCCATGTTTAACCGTGCATCTGCCCTTGCCTGAAGTTACGCTATTAGCCTCACCGTTATTTTGACAGACAATTATGGGCCAATTGTGTTCATTATTATCTAAAATGATCCTAGCACTGTGGTACCACTGAGATTAACCCGCAGGCATTTATATTACAGGAGCCCTCAACAAGTTGACTGTACTGATACAAGGTCCAATGGTTATCATTTATGCTGCACAGTGATGTAAAATCACTGGGGGGAGAATTCTTCATTGCTAAAACCAAGAACTGCAGCTCAAAGCCACTTAAATGCCCATGTCTTTGCTTGCTCACTGCTGACACCAATATGAAATCTGTGGCGGACTTCCAGACAACAGGGTTTCCTTTATAAAGAAAAAAATGAAAATGTTAAAAATCTGAAATAAAGGAAATGCTGGAAGCACAGCACAGCACAGGTGAATCAATGTTTCAAGCGGTGTTCTTTATCAGAATGCTATCTACAGTTTCTCAGCTAGAGTGAGGCTCCTGAAGTTCTATAAAAGGCACAGTTCAGGATTCAAACACTGACTCTCTCAAACCTACATTTACCCAGCACTTCACCATAAAAAGCTGACCTGTGTTAATTGTATTTTATCGAGAAAACATTTACAACATCCAGGCAAATAAAAATACTGAAGGGGCCAAAACAGAAGTGTAATAATATCAAATAAGTGAATAAAAAATGTCAAGGTGTTGTAGCACTCATCCTAGGTGAAACAAATAAATTAATTCTATTTCTGTTTTCTGAAGGTACAGTTAACAAAATGAGGGTCATCAAACCTCCCAATATAGGGGTAATTTTAACTTCTGGTGATAGTATAAATTGGCTGATATCGGAACAGGAGGCTGATTCAATGTCGGCCATTTTACACTATCGCCAAATGTTAAAATTACCCCCATATTGTGAATGCCTTTTCTTTCAATTTTCTCAGCTTCTCCCCTGAAGATCCAGAACATCCTCAGATACTTTGTAAAGTTGGCATTCTTCACGTGTGAGGCTAGACAGTGGAGGTCAGCAGGCTACTTGGCTATGCAGGGCATCACAGCTGGATTCAATACTACCCTCATCTGACAGCCACATTTCTTTAGGAGGAGTCACGATCTCCAGGCTACACTGAATTATATGATCTCAGCCAAGCCAGGGGTTGGGGCACTGACATTGGCTTCAGCATCTCTGAGCTGGATGTGGAAAAATCAGCAAGGATTCCTGCAATTAATTGCTGTCCAATTGAATGTGTGAGATATTTTTAATATTAAATTTGCTCATAGTGTTTGAAAATATAACACTCTGATTTTCTGAATGCTTTTCCGTTGAAGTTACCTCCCAGAAGCAACTCTAACACGTGCCAAGGCATTAGTCAATCAGTCACTTCAATGTACCAACAGGTGAAGCGTTTTCCACTACTGAATCAGCCTGACACTTGAAGGTGCACAGTCATCTAAATGGGGACTTTCCAGATTGGCAGGGTAATCGCTGAGTGATTTAATATTTGTGGCTGTAAAAATTACAAGATGTAGACATTGGGGGAAAAAAAAAGACATCAAGGAGATGACACCTTTGGATGGGACTGATACAGTTCATCTTTTTCCTATCACCTTTTCTCATCTTTAGGTTTGATAACAATTTACAAGTCTTTTATGAACCAAAATCCACGTTGTTATTCCCTTCTGTGTACGGGTGAGCACAGCCCAACACCAACAACTCTGAAATAACAACAGAAAATGCTGGAAAAACTCAGCAGGCCAGGCAACATCCGTGGAGAGAGAAATAGGGTCAATGTTTCAGGTCGAAACCCTTCGTCAGGACTGAAAAAACACAGGAAATGAAACAGATTAAAAGGCCAGTTTGGGGGCTGGGAAATGGGGATGAAAGAACAAAAGATAAGTGAAGAGACATTAAGAGGTATTCAAAATGAGACGAGATGGTGATAGGACTAGTAAAGAGACAAAAGACGGCTCTAGATTAGGTGTGAACAAGGTTGAAGAGCCAAACGGAGATCCCGTCGAAGAGAAGAGCAGAACTTCTTCAAGGTAGGCATTCCTAGAAGAGGTGTGGCAGTGAACCAAACACTAGTACGTATCGTTTGGTTCACTGCCACACCTCTTCTAGGAATGCCTACCTTGAAGAAGTTCTGCTCTTCTCTTTGACGGGATCTCCGTTTGGCTCTTCAACCTTGTTCACACCTAATCTAGAGCTGTCTTTTGTCTCTTTACTAGTCCTATCACCATCTCTTCTCGTTTTGAATACCTCTTAATGTCTCTTCACTTCTCTTTTGTTCTTTCATCCCCATTTCCCAGCCCCCAAACTGGCCTTTTAATCTGTTTCATTTCCTGTGTTTTTTCAGTCCTGACGAAGGGTTTCGACCTGAAACGTTGACTCCATTTCTCTCTCCACGGATGTTGCTTGGCCTGCTGAGTTTTTCCAGCATTTTCTGTTGTTATTTCGGATTTCCAGCATCCGCAGTATTTTGCTATCGTACCAACAACTCTGAATTGCGCTAAGTCACTTACTGGTGAATATATGCCATGCCCTTCACCACCTCCTGTCACCTCATAAGGCAGAGAATACACATCACTAGACTACTGCATATGGGCTAAATCTAGCATCCATATTTATTTACAGATAAAATAATACACAGAAGTAGAAAGATTGGGAAGATATTATTTGGTACAATAATCAAACTTGCAATACAAACAAATTTGGTTGACGGCTTAAAAAACAGATTCTTCCAGTTTTTCTCAAGTTATTTAAATAAGAGGTAGCAGTTTCATGAGTAAACTTACTCTGTTGAGTTTAGGAAGTCAGTGCAGTGAATGATGGACAGTAACCTGTAATATACCATTCTATGGCATTAACACTAGATCATTATGCTCCTCTCACTTTAGAAACATTTTTAAATAAACCTGATTCTGTAGCCTACTGACACATTACTCCTGTCCATCAACCCTTAGACTAATTTTTCTGGTTACTTCAAATACCTTGCCACTTTCAGCCTTGACACAAACGGTAACAAAAGCTGCAAAAGACACCATGGCACCAAGTCCTGTTAACAGCCCTAATTATATTCAGCTTGTAAGCACACATGCATAACACAACATGCTTTTGTTGACTTTTGACACAGTACTGCAA
This sequence comes from Somniosus microcephalus, assembly GCF_052327205.1. NCBI lineage: Eukaryota > Metazoa > Chordata > Chondrichthyes > Squaliformes > Somniosidae > Somniosus > Somniosus microcephalus. Next base: position 224,986,995 of record NC_140990.1, read on the forward strand.
ACCTGGAATGGTTTCTTCTCCAACACAATTTGACCTGTCAGTGGAAATTTCTGGACACATAGACATGACATTGATCATTGCACAATCCATTAGAACTGGTAAAATGCATTTCACAGGAGTTCAAAGAGACAACAGGTCCCACAGAAAGCCCGTTTACAGGTGAATGAACCATCATGTTACTCAAACTGGTCAAACAGGCTCTGCAATTCCACCAGCTGCTTTCATAATTCATTTACTGCACCGTGAGCACATCATGCTAAATGACTGTGACATGGGCTGAGTGTTACATTTGTTAAGAATGACAGAAAACATCAGCACTGGATCAAACAAAGTGATATAAATCTGGGATCTTTAGAAACCTGGAAGAATAAACAGAAATAATGGGCCAAATTAAAACCAAATATATATATATAACACAAAGTCTTTTTTAAACTGTCATTCAGACATCAAACATCATTTTTTGTGGTTATTTAAATTTTGGAAATATTCTTCTGCATACTTTTACATCACTGGCATCAGACAAATGTTTAACTGTCAAGTACAAATGAATAGAATGTACACACAATACTGGGAGACCAAGCAGCCATTACTGTGGCATGGAAAAACATCCAATTTGTAAACCCTCATATTAGCAGAAAGGCTGCTGGGATCTTCAGCATCGTCAGGGACTGCAGCCACATTTTTAAAAACATTTTAGTAACTTTGTATGAATGGAAATGTAGCCCCACCATTGTGTCACTTCAGAGGGGGCATCATTGATAATTTGGTAATTCAGTTCCTGCAACTTGCAATCCAAATTCATTTGGGACTTTCTTGCCCTCTTCCTCACCACAGTAGATGGCTTATGAGTCTCAGGGTATCTTAATGTGAGAGATGCATCTCCTAGTTACCAGCTGTCCAGTGGAGACAGTGTACTTCCCACCTCCTCACTGTTCCATAGATGTGTGATGTATGTCTGAGTCCTTAGCTACTCAGTTGGGGAGGTATGTGTCCAAGTGCGTGATGATTTTAGTGCAGTGTGCATATAAATTCCATGATGTCTAGTAAAGACTCATCTCTCTTCAACAACCAGATATATAAAAAAAGAACTTGCATTTATATAGCACTTTTCATGACCTCGGGACATCCCAAAGTACTTTACAGAATATTAAGTGCTTTTCAAGTGTAGTCACTGTTGTAATGTAAGGAAATGTGGCAGCCAACTTGCCACAAATAGCAATGAGATAATGACCAGATAATCTGTTTTAGTGATGATTGGTTGAGGAATAAATATTGGCCAGGACACCGGGGAGGTCTCCCCAGCTCTTCTTCAAATAATGCCATGAGATCTTTTACATGACTACATTCCAAAATTACTTCATTGGCTGTAAAGCACATTGTGACATCCTGAGGTTTTGAAAGGTGTTATATAAATGGAAGTCTTTCTTTCTTTTTCTGTCCCTTCTGGTTTTACCCTGAATCTTCGGTAAGCTTAAATAGTAGTCTACTTGTGTAGAATTTTGTCAAATGCTTTTGAAAAATAACTTTACGATTGAGTTTCTGCAACTTGTAAAACCATTCACCAGGAATACATATTGGGAATTCAGGGGTGGCTTGCCTACCATTGTTCATGCATTTATTTTAATAGAATAGTTGGGCGGTGCATAATTAGCACTCACCTAGCCATCTAGTATGCTGACACTGTTTTTCCAGCGCCAACATCATTTACATAATGTGGGTGAACTGTGGGACTTGGGGGCCTGAAGGTGAGCACTTTCTGGGAGAAGGAGAGGGCAGGAAAAATGAATGGTTTTGCAGTCACTTAAAGTGAGTGGCTCTTAATGGGGACAAAATGTTGAAAGACTTTGTAATGGCTTCTAATATTTTTAGTATATATTTCGGCAATTGCAAAAGCTGCTTTGGTCACAAAAATGGATTGCGAAACCCGGTGTCTGATGCAAATAAATATGAAGACAGGAAACTGTGTCTTTGGTCGAGGGATGTAATGTCGTAACACTTGAATCCCGTGTTTGACAGCAGATGAAGTGGAGCTGGTGCTCATGAAATGATAGAGAACAGTAGCCCTGTTTACCAACACAGGGTACCCCCCCCCCCGGTCCCCATAGGACAACACTGCAATATGCCTAGAAGGAGCCAGAAGTCAAGGCGGAGGCCACAAGGGCACAATGAATCATTACTACCCCCAGCAGCGGTGCATGTTAACTGCAGGTATCCTTGCAGCAGATGACACTGTTCTTTAACTGGATCCCTGGTGAATCATAGCATCTGAAAGCAGTGCTCCTCTGACAAATCCAGGTTGCTATGCGCCTCTACCTATAAATATAGGTGTGAGGGTAACGCCGAGTGGACATAGCCTGCCTTCTGATGCAACCTGGGCTGCCTGGCATCCATCCATTGCTTCTCCTTTTCTTCCTCCAAAAAATATAAGTGAAGGGGGATTCCCATAAGACAACCCATTGTGTCAATAGTTTGGACATTCCGAAAAAAAGAGAAGGTCAAAGCACTTAAAACAAATTCTCCTTAGCAACTAAGTACTCAGGAAAAAAAAAAGAGGGAAAAAAACACACTAAAGCTGGAAAACAGCCTGAAAATATAGCCATAAGTCTTTTTATAGGACTCTTTAAATGCACTGCCGCATATAGCTCTTAGCAACCTTGGATGTCCATTTTATATGAGTCATAGAGTCATAGCGTCATAATGGCACAGAAGGAAACCATTCGGCCCATCGAGTCCGTTCCGGCTCTCTGTAGAGCAATCCAGTCAGTCCCATTCCCCCGCTCTATCCCTGTAGCCCTGCAAGTTTATTTCTCTCAAGTGCCTAGAGAATATAATACTGGAAAGTGTGAGGTTATGCACTTTGGCAGGAAAAATCATAGAGCAAGTTATTATCTTAATGGCAAGAAACTGGAAAGTACTGTAGTACAAAGGGATCTGGGGGTCCTGGTGCACGAAACTCAAACGGTTAGTATGCAGGTGCAGCAAGTGATCAAGAAGGCCAATGGAATGTTGGCTTTTATTGCTAGGGGGATGGAATATAAAAACAGGGAGGTATTGCTGCAGTTGTACAAGGTATTGGTGAGACCACACCTGGAATACTGCATACAGTTTTGGTGTCCATACTTAAGAAAAGACATACTTGCTCTCGAGGCAGTGCAAAGAAGGTTCACTCGGTCAATCCCGGGGATGAGGGGGTTGACATATGAGGAGAGGTTGAGCAGATTGGGACTCTACTCATTGGAGTTCAGAAGAATGAGAGGCGATCTTATTGAAACATATAAGATTGTGAAGGGGCTTGATCGGGTGGATGCGGTGAGGATGTTCCCAATGATGGGTGAAACTAGAACTAGGGGGCATAATCTTCGAATAAGAGGCTGCTCTTTCAAAACTGCGATGAGGAGAAACTTCTTCACTCAGAGGGTGGTAGGTCTGTGGAATTTGCTGCCCCAGAGAGCTGTGGAAGCTACATAATTAAATAAATTTAAAACAGAAATAGAGAGTTTCCTAGAAGTAAGGGGAATTAGGGGTTACGGGGAGCGGGTAGGAAATCGGACATGAGGCTAGGTTCGGATCGGTCATGGCCCTGTGGGTGGCGGAGCGGGCCCAGGGGCCATGTAGCCTGGTCCTGCTCCTACTTCTTGTGTTCTAATTCTGTGTTAGATTTCAGGAGATGGTTCTATTCATAGGGATTAGTGGAGACCTCGGGAACAGGCTGCCAGCTAGGAGTCCTTCAAGAGTAAATTGGGCCTGTTCCTGGCTGGGGTGGAGATCACCTCTTACAGAAGGTAAGTACTGCAGGAAATACAGGGACAGAGTGATCTCCTGGACAAGTTTTGATCGCCTAGATGGGTCGGACAGGAATTTCCCAGATTTTTTCTCCCAAATTGGCCATTGGGTTTTTTATCTGGTTTTTCGCCTCTCCTGGGAGATCACATGGGTTCGGGTGGGATGGAGAGTGAAAGTAGATTTGAGGTTAGGATCAGATCAGCCATGATCTTATTGAATGGCGGAGCAGGCTCGATGGGCCGATTGGCCTACTCCTGCTCCTATTTTTTATGTTCTTATGTTCTATCCAGTCTCCCCTTGAAAACATTGAGTGTCACCGCTTCCACCGGCAGCGAGTTCCAGGTCCTCATCACTCACTACATAAAAATGTTTTTCCCCACATCCCCCGTATCTTTTGACCAAAACCTTAAACGTGTGTCCCCTAGTCCTTGTACCATCAACTAGTGGGAACAGCCTTTCCCCGTCTAGCCTATCCAAACCCGTCATAATCTTGTACACCTCTATCAAATCACCCCTCAACCTCCTTTGCTCTAATGAAAACAAATCCAGCTTCTCCAACCTATCCTTGTAGCTAAAATTCCTCCATCCCCAGAACCATTCTGGTAAATCTCCTCTGCACCCTCTCACGAGTGGGTTTATGTCTTATCGTTACTGTGGTGTATGTAACCGTTCCACCTTTAAGAGAACTATTTTAAGAGATGCACTACTTTATCTTGGCTGCTGTATACTGTAATACCGGTGGTGACCACACCGGTATATAAGTGCTGTGTAATGATTTATTGGGCAGTTCAGCCTGACCTCCGACTAGTAAAGACCTGTTGAATTTACTCTTGTGGTCTGTGTGCAGTGATTCTTATTAACAATAACTAGAACACACAGACTTAACAGTGGCGACGATGACGATCTTACCCTGCGGCAGAGATATATCCAAGGCAGTTTAACGGGCGTCGAGCAGAGGCATCCGCCCTCATCATCCTGCTGAGAAAAGACTCGGGTCTGAAGAGCAAGGAAGAATCCTGACACGAAGCCTTCCATCAGCAACAGGCAGTGATCATCCCTTCTATCACGGTGGTGGGTAAGCCGATCAGCGACGAGCAGCAAGTCGGCCACGTTGGCTGTGAAGTAGGGGAGGGAAAAATGGAGGATATAAGGGCGCAGAACTCGACCACGGCCGGGGAAAAGAGCCGGACAGAAGTCGGGGCCAGAGGCGCTGAGACTGGGGCAGCGTAAGGCACGGGAGCCGCGGTGAATGCAAACGCAGCCGGGGTAAAAGACTGGGCTGCAAGCGGGCTGGGAGACGCAACAGCGTCGAGAGAGAGCTCGACCGCGACCGGGGAAAAAGGCCGGGCAGCTACCGAGGCCGCGAGGTGCGGGATAAAATTTAAAAAAACGCGGAGAACTCAGCCGCAGCCGGGGCAAAGGACCGGACTGCAAGAGGGGCTGGGAGGCACGATTTGAGAACCGCTGGGGAGGGCGAACGCAGCAATACGGCAATCGCCATTACAGCCAGCGGGGGAGAAAGGCAAACGCGGGAAGCCGCCATTTTCGTAGGCGGGGGAAGAAGACAAGCGCGGGAAACCGCCATTTTGAAAAAAAAAAAAAAATTCTTTTTGTTTCTCAAGAATATTGCGAGGATGCCTAAGCGTGGTAACATCAATGATTTCGATCCCGATGTTGAAGATTGGGCCACGTATGTAGAACGCATAGAGATTTATTGTAAGGCAAATAAAATATCAGATGAAGATAAAGCACTAACCTTACTAAACTCAATGGGTGCGAAGACATACGGGCTATTGAAGCATCTTCTATCACCAGCTAAACCGGCGGATCAGGCTTTCGCTAATATTGTTGCTGTCCTGAGAAATCATTTGAACCCCACACCGCTGATGTTAGCGGAACGATTTAAATTTTATGCGAGAACTCAACTGAAAGAGGAAAGCAACGCGGAGTATTTAATTGAACTGCGTAAGCTAGCGAAATACTGTCAGTTTGGGGAAAGACTGACAGAGGCACTGAGAGACAAATTCGTGTGTGGATTGTCGAAAGAAGGAACACAAAAGCGGCTGCTTGAAGAGAATGATCTTACACTTGATAAGGCTGTCACTATTGCAGCATCGCACGAAGCCGCAGCGAGAGGCACTGCGGAAATGCAGCTGAAGGCAGCGGTACTCAGCGTAGATCAAATGGCTTTGGGTACAGCAAAATGTTATCGTTGTGGAAAGACAACACACGATCAGAACCAATGCTGGTTTAAAAATCAGGAATGTAGAAAATGTGGCAAGCTTGGTCACATAGCTAAAGTATGCCGGTCAGGAAAGAAGACCAGCAACAAAAAGTCACCGCAGGAAAAGTGCAGAAAGGTACATAAGGTGGCTGAGAAGAGTTCGGATGAACAGAATTCGGATTCAGACTCCAACAGCAAGGAACTGGGTAGTCTGAGAATTCACAATGTGAGTAAGGAAGCTGACCTACAAACTATCTGGGTCACACTTCAGATAGCAGGAGTCCAAGTGAAGATGGAATTGGACACCGGATCGGCGTTGACGGTCATGAATAAGCAAGATTACAAAAGGTTATTCACACATATTCCCCTACGGGATACGGAGATAGTATTGCAGACATACACGGGGCAAAGAGTATACCCCATCGGAAAGATAAAAGTCAAGGTGGTACACAAGGGCAAAGAACACCAAGGAATGGACTTATATGTACTACCTGAGGGAGGTCCACCACTTCTGGGACGGGAGTGGATCAGGAAAATAAATATGGACTGGCACTCCCTAAAAGCAATAACGGTAGATTCCGGAAAAAAAGATGTCAAACCTGAACGATTGTCCAAAATATTGGATGAGGTTAAAGAGGTGTTCCAACAGGGACTGGGAACACTGAGAGGAATTACGGCAAAAATCAAGATTGCAGAACATGCAAACCCAAAATTTTTCAAAGCCAGACCGGTACCTTATGCAATACGACCTGCTGTGGAAGCTGAGCTGGAAGGGCTAGAACGTTCAGGAGTACTGTCTAAGGTGGACTGGAGTGAGTGGGCCACGCCCATTGTTCCCGTCATGAAGCGTTCATCAAGTAACAAGCCAGGGGAACCGGGGAAGGTCCGCATCTGTGGAGACATCAAGATCACGGTTAATCCGGTGCTTCACACGGGGCAATATCCGCTTCCGCGGATTGAGGATATCTTTGCTTCATTGTCTGGCGGGAAACACTTCACCAAGATAGACCTGGCGCAAGCGTACTTACAGATGGAAGTTGAGGAAGAGTCGCGCCAGTATCTCACAATCAACACACACAGAGGCTTGTATCGATATAATAGACTGGTTTTTGGAGTGGCTTCGGCTCCAGCAATTTGGCAGAGGGCCATGGAGCAGGTATTACAGGGAATTCCAAGCACTCAATGTTACTTGGACGATATCCTGATTACAGGAGATGACGATGAGGAACACCTTGCAAATTTGAAACTGGTGCTCACCAGATTGAAGGAATATGGACTTCGAGTTAATCGCCAGAAATGTGAGTTCTTTCAGAAACGGATCTCGTACTGTGGTCATGTCATTGACCAGGAGGGGCTGCACAAGTCACCTGACAAGATCGAAGCTGTTGTGAAGGCTCCCGCTCCGGAAAATGTATCCCAGTTGAGGTCGTTCCTAGGGTTGATTAACTATTACCATAAGTTTCTGCCAAATCTATCCACGGTGCTGCACCCGCTGAACGCTCTTTTGCAGAAAGAAGTACCATGGAAGTGGAGCGAGGACTGTAAGAAGGCCTTTCGCAAAAGCAAGGCATTGATCACCTCAGAGGAAGTGTTGGCTCACTTCAACCCAACGCTACCTATTCGTTTAGCTTGTGATGCTTCTCCTTATGGTATTGGAGCAGTACTCTCACGCAAGTTGCCAAATGGCTTGGAAAGGCCAGTCGCATTTGCATCCAGATCATTGACCTCCGCTGAGCGCAACTATGCTCAGATAGGGAGGCTCTCAGCCTTGTGCGGGGAGTAAAGAAGTTTAATCATTACCTGCAGGGCCAGAAGTTTACACTGCTGACAGACCACCAGCCGTTGGTATCCATTTTTAACCCTAAGAAGGGTGTTTCGGTGATGACAGCACAGAGGCTCCAGAGATGGTCCCTTTTCCTAGGGGCACATCAATATCAGATAGAATTCAAAGGTACAAAGCAGCATGGTAATGCTGATGGGCTGTCGCGCCTGCCACTACCTACTGAGGAGGAGGCACCGACGGTTGACCCGGTGGAGTTATTTCACTCGACCATCATCGAATGTTTACCTGTCACCAATGCAAATATTGAAAGGGAGACTAGGAATGACCCGACACTGTCCCGGGTCTACGAATTGACAGTAAAGGGATGGCCAGCCCATGGTGATCCACTGTTACCGGCATTCTCAGCAAGACGAGAACAGCTGTCCATCTGTCAGGGAACATTGATGTATGGAACAAGGGTGATTATCCCTCCTAAGTTAAGAGAGAGAGTTCTAAAAGAACTACATGAAGGTCATCTGGGGGGAGTCAAGATGAAAAGCCTTGCTAGGGCTTATGTGTGGTGGCCGGGTATCGACCAACAGATAGAGGATCTGACGAAAAGCTGCTCAGGGTGCCAAAAAGTCCAAAATGCACCTCCAATTGCACCGCTGCATCCATGGGAATGGCCTTCAACCCCATGGCAACGTGTACATATTGACTTTGCTGGTCCATTCATGGATTCCATGCTTTTAATTGCAGTGGACGCACATTCTAAATGGCCAGAAGTGATTAAAATGACTACCACTACCTCGGAGAAGACGATCGCGGTGCTAAGAACGATATTTGCAAGAAATGGATTGCCAGAGCAAATATGTTCAGACAACGGACCACAGTTCGTGTCAGAGGAATTCCAGAAATTCCTGAAGAAGAATGGGGTGAAACATTATACCTCTGCCCCATATCATCCAGCTATGAATGGGCTGGCCTAGAGGTTTGTACAGACGTTCAAAAAGGCAATAAAGGCCACGAGCGAAGATCAGATTCCACTGCAACACAAGGTGGACAATTTCCTACTGGCATATCGAAACGCCACCCATGCAACAACAAACCAAAGTCCTGCCATGATGTTCTATAACAGGAGGTTGCGGTCCAGGTTGGACTTGTTAAAACCAAATGTGCGGAGGGAAGTCGAAAACAAACAGTTCCAGCATATCAATAACAAGCCCACTCGGAGTTTTGAAATAGGACAACCGGTGTTAGCCAGGGACTATAAAAACGAGAAATGGCAATCTGGAACAATTTGGGCCAGACAAGGACCCCTGATGTACACGGTAGATGTTGGTGAAAATGTAATGCGACGTCATGCTGACCAACTGGTGGGATCGAGAACAAGGGTCGAGCCCATGGTTACGACAGAGACAACCGTAGAGGAAGTTAGTGAACCTGAAGCATCTACCTCAGAAGTGAATATACCTGATGATGTCCTATCCATAGGGGATCAACTAGATGAGTCACCCCAGCAACGAGAACCAGAGACCCCTGAAAGGCGTTATCCGTCTCAGATCAGGAGGCCTCCTCAGAGACTGAATCTGTGAACTGTTTTTACATGAAGTTGTGTATATATGTTATTATGTTATGTTTAATGGGGAATATATACTGTTAAGCTAAAAAGGGAGGATTGTGGTGTATGTAACCGTTCCACCTTTAAGAGAACTATTTTAAGAGATGCACTACTTTATCTTGGCTGCTGTATACTGTAATACCGGTGGTGACCACACCGGTATATAAGTGCTGTGTAATGATTTATTGGGCAGTTCAGCCTGACCTCCGACTAGTAAAGACCTGTTGAATTTACTCTTGTGGTCTGTGTGCAGTGATTCTTATTAACAATAACTAGAACACACAGACTTAACAGTTACAGAGGCACAAACTCTGCGAAATTGTGTGGATGTCCAAATTACAGCATCAGGGCCTCATTTAAGTGTTGCAAGTGGCAAACTGACGGGCACTTCCCGCACCATTTGAAAATCTGATCGGAAAATTAAGTGGGGCATTAAATGGACAGGGATGTGAATTTAAGTGTTCTCCACTCATATTTCTGATCCGTTACACTCACTTTATATCCTTGTATCATGCATCACCAATCAGAAAATCCAGGCAGAAGTGTGGGAGACCAGCAGGAACCAGTTCGTACAAGCTGTGCTGGTGGAGGTGGTTTGAATTATTTTCATCATTACATTTTGAGCTCCTCTAAACTACATGTCCTGAGTCTATATTCACTACACCTATCTAAGTTAGTTTTAAAAAAAGAGCTTTGACATGCTGGTGTAGATGTTGTACATGTCCACGGAAGTCAGATAAGCGCATGAGGGAGAAAGGGCTAGAAGGATATGCTATTAGGGTTAGCTGGAAAGGGGTGGGAGAAGGCTCGCGTGGAGTATAAATGCTGGCATCAACCAGTTGGGCCGAATGTCCCTTTTCTGTGCTTTAAATTCTATGTAGTTCTATGTAATTTACAGGAGGATAGATTAACAGTACATGTGTGCATCAATACCGACTTCTGGATCAGGCTGGCCTTGGGCCAGGGAAGAGAAAGTATAGTCAGTGCACAAGGCATCTTCGACAGCACCTCCCAAACCCGTAACCTCCACCACTTAGAAGGACAAGGTCAACAGGTGCATGGGAACACCATCAACTGCAAGCTCCCCTCCAAGTCACACACCATCCTGACTTGGATATTTATTGTTGTTCCTTCATCGTTGCTGGGTCAAAATCCTGGAACTCCCTCCCTACCAGCACTGTGGGAGTACCTTCACCACACGGACTGCAGCGGTTCAAGGCGACGGCTCACCACCACCTTCTCAAGGGCAAGTAGGGATTGGCAATAAATGCCGGCCTTGCCAGCGACGCCCACATCCCGAGAATGAATATCAAAACATACCTTTCATCCTCCCCAAGTTCTATAAGCTTACTAGAAAATCAATTTTTAAATAGTGACATTTTGCATTAAAATCTTTCTTCTGAGCTGCCCACAAGTAGTGCAGAGCTGTTCAAAAACCTCTCTGAAAGAATCTGGACACCAGTCTGCTTCACTTTGAGCCTTACAGCCTGGCAAAAAGAGCAAGTGATCTCACTGGCTCTTTCTAATTGCCTCCCTACCTACCACAAACATTGCAAAGACCGTTGACTGTTTATCTTTCTTCTGGTCCTGCTGTTTTTACGTTTGCGGAAGTGCAGGACGAGGTTTACATTCTAAGCGTCTTCCTTAATCACAAACTACCACCCAGCAATACAAAGGAAAATAAGAGTCTTTTTTAACCCACCCGAATTTTTTCAGGCGAGTTATGGCAAGTGCATTTCAAAAAGCGCTGATTTCAAGGCAAATATGCAGCATTAGAAATAAAAAGTCTAAAAGATTATAGTTCCACTCGGTAACACCCATTTTCAACCTGCTAGTATGCGCGGACCCATTGGGGATTTTCGGAGCCGGTCCGATTTTTGGGCCATCTGATGTGAGCACAGGGCTCATGATCCGGGGTTATTACTCTTAACATCGCACTGGGAAAAAATAGACCTACCAGGAAATAAAATAATTCAAAAGGAACAGATAAGAAGTGGAGCTCGAATTAACCATACACGTCAGAAACCAGGCTTTAAATTTTTTTAAAGAAATTAATAATCCTTGTTAAAAAATATTAAAACTCTTTTAAAAAGTGCTATTTCGATCTTTTTAAAGGCTCCAAAGTGATGGCTTCTCTCTCCGCAAGCTCGCTCACAGATTATATTTCACCAACAGGCACCATTCATATTCCAAACAAGGTCTGTACACATTTATTTTAATCGCAATCAGCCTCTCCCCCCCCAGTAACCTTGTGATATTTACCAAATCGCTCCAATTCCCAGAACATCCCCCGACACAAACCAGAGGACTGCCAGAGCTCACCTCAGGTGAAAGGTAAAGGAAGCCGAGCCCTCCCTCGGTAAATTGTGTGCCTGCCAGTCACACCCAAGACTTTGATGCGACCCGTTTACTATCTGACAGAATGGCCTCCATATCGGTGGGTCGGACCGGTTTGAGGAGGTTTCTCGTCGCCGATATCAGTGCTCCGTGCTGGATGCCTTGGGTACGACCCGAGCACCGAGACGTCAGAACCGGCGTCAGGGCCCACCTGTACCACGAAGATTTCAAGGAGCTGCAGCGGCAGAAAGGGAGCACTGCATCCTGCGCATCGTGGCCAGCCAAAGCAGGATGCGCTGCGAAAACAATGCATTGCAAACCACAACAACACAGTGCAACAGAACACAATTCAACCCATGCACTGCAGCAGAGCATAGGGCAATACACCGCCTGCAACTCAGCATAACCCACTGCACCAGGAGGGATTTACCAATGTAATGATGCTTGACCAGGCACCGATCACTTTCAATATAAGCAGTTTTTCTCGCACTGCAGCATTCCCACAACCTGATCATCAGCGGCCATCAAAAAGTGTCAAACTACAATGAGCAGAGAAAGCCCAGCTGTGCTTAATGCAACACATTGCAATGTTTTTCATGCACCGCCCTACATAACACATGAATCCCACGCACCGCCCTACATAACACATCGCACCCCATGTACATAAGAACATAAGACGTAGGAGCAGGAGTAGGTCATTCGACCCCTCGAGCCTGCTCCGCCATTCAATAAGATCATGGCTGATCTGATCTTGGCCTCAACTCCACTTCCCTGCCCACTCCCCATAACCCTGGACTCCCTTATCATTCAAAAATCTATCTCCACCTTAAATATATTCAATGACCCAGTCTCTACAGCTCTGAGGTAGAGAATTCCAAAGATTCACAACCCTCTGAGAGAAGAAATTCCTCCTCATTTCCGATTTAAAAGGGTGCCCCCATATTCTGAAATTATGCCCCCTAGTTCTAGATTCCCCCACGAGGGGAAACATCCTCTCTGCAACTACCCTGTCAAGCCCCTTCAGAATCTTATATGTTTCAATAAGATCACCTCTCATTCTTCTAAACTCCAATGAGTATAGGCCCAACCTGCTCAACCTTTCTTCATAAGACAACACCTTCATCTCCGGAATTAACCTGGTGAACCTTCTCTGAACTGCCTCCAATGCAAGTTTATCCTTCCTTAAATAAGGAGACCAAAACTGTACGCAATGCTCCAGGTGTGGTCTCACCAATACCCTGTACAGTTGTAACAGGACTTCCCTACTTTTATACTCCATTCCCCTTGCAATAAAGGCCAACACTCCATTTGCCTTCCTGATTACTTGCTGTACCTGCATGTTAACTTTTTGTGATTCATGTACAAGGACCCCCAGATCCCTCTGTACCGCGGCATTTTGTAATCTCTCCCCATTTAAATAATTATTTGCTTTTTATTTTTCCTACCAAAGTGGATAACCTCGCATTTTCCCCCATGTACAGCCCAACATAACACATCGCACCCCATGAACAGCCCAACATAACACATCGCACCCCATGTACCGCCCTACATAACACATCGCACCCCATGTACAGCCCTACATAACACATCGCACCCCATGTACAGCCCAACATAACACATCGCACCCCATGTACAGCCCAACATAACACATCGCACCCCATGTACAGCCCTACATAACACATGAATCCCATGCACCACCCTACATAACACATGAATCCCATGTACAGCCCTACATAACACATCGCACCCCATGTACAGCCCTACATAACACATCGCACCCCATGTACAGCCCTACATAACACATGAATCCCATGCACCACCCTACATAACACATGAATCCCATGTACAGCCCTACATAACACATCGCACCCCATGTACAGCCCTACATAACACATCGCACCCCATGTACAGCCCTACATAACACATCGCACCCCATGTACAGCCCTACATAACACATCGCACCCCATGTACAGCCCTACATAACACATGAATCCCATGTACAGCCCTACATAACACATCGCACCCCATGTACAGCCCTACATAACACATGAATCCCACGCACTGCCCTACATAACACATGAATCCCATGCACCACCCTACATAACACACGAATCCCATGCTCTGCCTGACATAACACAAGTCCCATGTACCGCCCTACATAACACATGAATCCCACGCACCACCCTACATAACACATGAATCCCACGCACCACCCTACATAACACACGAATCCCATGCTCTGCCTGACATAACACAAGTCCCATGTACCACCCTACATAACACATGAATCCCATGCATAAATTCAACATAAAGTGCTTTTACACAAATGGACCAGAATTTCATGGTTCATACTTATGCAAAAATTACACCAAAATTTACATGGGCATTTGCGCTGATTTGCCAAGAGGAACTTAGCACTCAAATTTCCTGCAGAGCTCGTTTGCCTATACCAGAATGCAAATGTGGCCTTAAACAACCATAAATCCATCACTACCAATAGGGGAGATATATTGGGCTGCAGTCTTCTTCTATGGTGCCTCACTCTCAGAGCTTCTTGCCTAACCTGCTCCTCATCCTATTCTATTATTGTGGAGAACATTGGGAAGAGCAGTAGAGCTGCTTAGTGAAATATTGAAATTTTTAGGGACTTCTGGCTATGTTACCATGGAAGGGTCGTAGTGCAATCTATGTTAAAAATGCTAATGTTAACTGTGATCCCAAAGGGTTAAATTTACAGAACATCAAAGCTGGAAAATGTAAATTAGGATTCAGATGAAGTGTCTGAATCAGAGTTCTTCAGACAGTGAAAGTTAGTTTAGAAATTGCAGTAAACATTCACACCTATTAAGGTGGGCTGTTTCTATTCATGTGAGTGTAGTACGAGGTATCTGCTGACAATATACTCTTAGGAAAGGCTATAGTCAATTTGGTTGACAGGCCTAATGGTGAATCCCTGAATAGGGAAGCAGCTGGAGGCCCTTCCTTCCACTTCCTAGAATCATAGAAATTTACGGCACAGAAGGAGGCCATTCGGCCCATTGTTTCTGCGCTGGTCAAAAAAAGAGCTTTTTTTTCCCACCACCACAGAAGCCAGTCCTCAGCCAATTCGATTCTCTCCATGTGATATCAAGAAACGGCTGAGCGCACTGGATACAGCAAAGGCTATGGGCCCCGACAACATCCCAGCTATCGTGCTGAAGACTGTGCTCCAGAACTAGCCGTGCCTCTAGCCAGGCTGTTCCAGTACAGCTACAACACTGGCATCTATCTGATAATGTGGAAAACTGCCCAGGTATGTCCTGTCCACAAAAAGCAGGACAAATCTAATCTGGCCAATTACTGCCCCATCAGTTTACTCTCAATCATCAGCAAAGTGATGGAAGGTGTCATCGACAGTGCTATCAAGCGGCTCTTACTCACCAATAACCTGCTCACTGATGCCCAGTTTGGGTTCCAGCAAGACCACTCAGCTCCCGACTTCATTACAGCCTTGGTCCAAACATGGACAAATGAGCTGAATTCCAGAGGTGAGGTGAGAGTGACTGCCCTTGACATCAAGGCAGCATTTGACCAAGTGTAGCCTCAAGGAGCCCTAGTAAAACTGAAGTCAATGGGAATCGGGGGAAAACGCTCCACTGGCTGGAGTCATACCTAGCACAAAGGAAGATGGTTGTGGTGATTGATGGTCAATCATCACAGCCCCAGGACATCATTGCAGGAGTTCCTCAGGGCAGTGTCCTAGGCCCAACCATCTTCAGCTGCTTCATCAATGACATTCCCTCCAACATAAGGTCAGAAATGGGGATGTTCGCTGATGACTGCACAGTGTTCAGCACTATTCACAACTCCTCAGATAATGAAGCAGTCCATGTCCACATGCAACAAGACCTAGATGATGTTCAGGCTTGGGCTGATAAGTGGCAGGTAACATTCACGCCACAGAAGTGCCAGGCAATGACTATCTCCAACAAGCGAGAGTCTAACCACCTCCCCTTGACATTCAATGACATTACCATTGCCGAATCCCCCACCATCAACATCCTGGTGGGTCACCATTGACCAGAAACTAAACTGGACCAGCCACATAAATACTGTGGCAACAGGAGCAGGTCAGAGGCTATGTATTCTGCAGCGAGTGTCTCACCTCCTGACTCCCCAAAGCCTTTCCACCATCTACAAGACACAAGTAAGGAGTGTGATGGAATACTCTCCACTTGCCTGGATGAGTGCAGCTGCAACAACACTCAAGAAGCTTGACACCATCCAGGACAAAGCAACCCATTTGATTGGCACCCCATCCACCACCTTAAACATTCACTCCCTCCACCACCAGCATACCGTGGCTGCAGTGTGTACCATTTACAATGCAGCAATTCATCAAGGCTTCTTCGGCAGCACCTCCCAAACCTACGACCTCTTCCACCTAGAAGGACAAGGGTAGCAGGCGCATGGGAACACCATCACCTCCAAGTTCCCCTCCAAGTCACACACCATCCTGACTTAGAAGTATATCGCCGTTCCTTCATCGTCGCTGGGTCAAAATTCTGGAACTCCCTACCTAACAGCACTGTGGGAGTACCTTCACCACACGGACTGCAGCGGTTCAAGAAGGCGGCCCACCACCACCTTCTCAAGGGTAACTAAGGATGGGCAATAAATGCTGGCCTTGCCAGCGATGCCCAGATCCCATAAGCGAATAAAAGCAAATGCTCCTTGACATCCAGGGGACTCTAGATTTGGGAGTCCCACCCTTTTTCTTTGTGGGAACATATTTGCTCTGAATCCTCACTATCTCCTCCTTGAACGCCTCTCACTGCTTTGACGCTGATTTACCCGTGACTTCTTAGAGAGAATAGGAAAATAGAACACCTAGGCAAACAGTCAGTTAGGTGGGAAGGAAGCCTTTTTTTATTCATTCATGGGATGTGGGCATTGCTGGCAAAGCCAGCATTTATTGCCCATCGCTAGTTGACCTTCTCAAGGGCAACTAGGGATGGGCAATAAATGCTGGCCTTGCCAGCGACACCCACATCCCATGAACAAATTAAAAAAAAAGACCGAGTAAGAAGAAATTTGTTCATCCAATCTGAGAGTTGTCAGAATCGGAGGCTGATCAGGAAATGTTAAGTGAGCCTGCTCATTGGGATAATGTGGTGCATTTTTCTTGCTCTCGAGGAGGGTTCTGTAGTTAGGTAGATCAAAGTAAGATTTGTTTACAACTTTTACTTTGTATGTACACTTTCTTCTGTAAAATAAAGCAACTTAGTGAATCATATCTGCCCTTCTCTCACTAAAGTGTTTTTTTTCATTGTCTTTGGAAAGATTGGTGAAGCACTTGCGATTTTGCGAAAGACACACATCCAGTTTTGATCACAAGTGGGTACTGTTGTTATGCCCCTAGGTTGTGCAATCACATAATTAGATATTGGAAAGTATGGGCACACTCCTGAATGTAATATGCTCAGACTAATAACAGGACTGAGCAAGGGCTACTGTACCCAAGAGAATATCTAAGGCAATCTTATACATGCAACAGTTCCATTTGTACTAAATTCTGAAATCGATATATTTATTTTAGAATGTTAAGATCACATTTAAGTCGCTTCTCAGAACTTTTTTTGTTACACTATATACCAGAAAAACATCGTGCAATATACAAAAACTCTATCCCAGGTGTTGCTGGTGTTCTCTTACAAAGTTTTGTGTTGTTGCAATGTAAAATAATCATTACACATGCCCCAATGTGCAAAAAACAGTCAGCGTCTTGCCCTCTCATAGAATATTCAAAACTATGCTTTTATTAATAGTTCAGTAAAAGCACTTTAGCTAAATGGAGGAAATGTTTTGACACCTTTTATTGAATATGCACAAGACTGAAATGCATATAAAACTGTGTGTATTACATAGATCTCAACATTAGGTGCTTTGCACAGAAAGACTTCTGTCGGTGTATGATGTAACTTACTTAATATCATTGAATAACTGGTGTTAAAGAAATTATTATTAGTAAAAAAAACAGTACTAGCAAAATTAATGGGACCATAAGTCAATAAATCCCAAGGACCGGATAACCTACATCCTAGGGTTTTGAAAGAGGTGGCCATTGGGATAGTGGACACATTGGTTGTCATCTTCCAAAATTCTATAGATTCTGGAAAGGTTCCTGCAGATTGGAGGATAGCAAATGTAACCCCGCTATTTAAGAAAGGAGAGGGAAAATGGGGAACTACAGACCTGTTAGCCTCACATCAGTAGTTGGGAAAATGCTGGAATCTATTATAAAGGATGCAATAACTGGGCACTTAGAAACTAATACAGGAAACTTTCTGATATCCGGCACTGACGGGACCGAGCTGGTGCCGTATCATCAAAAGTGCCGGACATACCAGCGTTAATATTGAAACATACGGAACTGAAAAGCTCCGTGTGAATCAACAAACCCTGTTGCTTAGCAACAGCTTCAAAACAGTCGGCTGCAGCTGCAAGCGTCTCTAGCTGAAGCTGTTGCTATAGCTACAGACCTTGCAGTGCCTGACTGGGAAAAAAAAAGCAACGAGAACTAAAAAACTTATAGAAAACGGCTCCTGATTTTTGCTGTTAGATCGAGTATTCCGGACATATAACCTCCGGATAAACCAAAGTTTCCTGTAGTAAGATTGGGCAGAGTCAACATGGATTTATGAAAGGGAAATCCTGTTTGACAAACCTATTGGAGTTCTTTGAGGATGTAACTAGTGAAGTAGACAAAGGGGAACCGGTAGATGTGGTGTATCTGGATTTTCAGAAGGCCTTCGATAAGGTCCCACACAAGAGGTTGGTGAGCAAAATTAGGGCACATGGAACTGGGGGTAATATACTAGCATGGATTGAGAATTGGTTAACAGACAGAAAACAAAGAGTAGGGATAAACGATCTTTTTCAGGATGGCAGGCTGTGACTAGTGGGGTACCGCAAAGATCGGTTCTTGGGCCCCAGCTATTCACAATCTATATCAATGATTTGGATGAGGGAAATAAATGTAACATTTCCAAATTTACTGATGACACAAAGCTAGGTAGCAGTGTCAGTTGTGAAGAGGATGAGAAGAGGCTTCAAGGGGATCTCGACAGGCTCAGTGAGTGAGCAAGAACATGGCAGATGGAATACAATGTGGATAAATGTGAAGTTATCCACTTTGGTAGAAAAAACAGAAAGGCAGAGTATTTCCGAAATGGTGAAAAATTGGGGAATGTAGATGCTCAAAGGGACCTGGGTGTCCTTGTATATGAGTCACTGAAAGTGAATGTGCAGGTGCAGCAAGCCATTAGGAAGGCAAATGGGATGCTGGCATTCATTACAAGAGGATTTGTGTACAGGAGTAAAGAAGTCTTACTCCAATTATATTGGGCTTTGGTGAGACCACACCTGGAGTACTGTGTACAATTTTGGCCTCCTTACCTAAGGAAGGATATACTTGCCATAGAGGGAGTGCAACAAAGGTTCACGAGATTGATTCCTGGGATGGTGGGACTGTCGTATGAGAAGGGATTGAGTAAACTAGCCCTGTATTCTCTTGAATTCAGAAGAATGAGAGGGGATCTCATTCAAGCATACAAAATCATTACAGGGCTTGATAGGGTGGATGCTGGGAGAATGTTTCCCTTGGCTGGTGAGTATAGAACCAGGGGCCACAGCCTCAGGATAAAGGGTAGGCCATTCAGGACTGAGATGAGAAGAAATTTCTTCACACAGAGGGTGGTGAATCTTTGGAATTCTCTACCCCAGAGGGCTGTGGAGGCTCAGTCATTGGGTATATTCAAAACAGAAGTCAATAGATTTCTGACTAGTAAGGGCATCAAGGGATAGGGTGATAGGGCTGGTGAATGGAGTTCAGGCAGAAGATCAGCCATGATCTCACTGAATAGCGGAGCAGGCTCGAAACATAGAAACATAGAAGAGAGGAGCAGGAGTAGGCCATTCGGCCCCTCGAGCCTGCTCTGCCATTCAATGAGATCATGGCTGATCATTCAAATTCAGTACCCTGTCGCTGCCTTCTCCCCATATCCCTTGATCCCTTTAGCCTTAAAAAATATATTTAACTCCTTCTTGAATATATTTAATGAATTGGCCTCAACTGCCTTCTGTGGTAGAGAATTCCACAGGTTCACCACTCTCTAGGTGAAGAAATTCCTCCTCATCTCTGTCCTAAATGGCTTACCCCTTATCCTTAGACTGTGACCCCTGGTTCTGGACTCCCCCGCCATCGGGAACATCCTTCCTGCATTTAGTCTGTCTAGTTCTGTTAGAATTTTATAAGTTTCAATGAGATCCCCTCTCATTCTTCTAAACTCCAGCGAGTATAAGCCCAATCGACCCAATCTCTCCTCATACGTCATTCCTGCCATCCCAGGTATCAGTCTGGTGAATCTTCACTGCACTCCCTCCATGGCAAGAACATCCTTCCTCAGATAAGGTGACCAAAACTGCACACAATACTCAAGATGTGGTCTCACCAAGGCCCTGTACAACTGCAGCAAGACATCCTTGTTCCTGTACTCAAACCCTCTTGCTACGAAGGCTAACATACCATTTGCCTTCTTAACCGCCTGCTGCACCTGCATGCTTACCTTCAGCGACTGGTGCACAAGGACACCCAGTTCTCGCTGCACTTCCCCTTCTCCCAATCTATTGCCGTTCAGATAATAATCTGCCTTACTGTTTTTGCCACCAAAGTGGATAACCTCGCATTTATCCACATTATACTGCATCTGCCATGCATCTGCCCAATCACCCAACCTGTCCAAATCATACTGGAGTTTCTCGGCATCCTCCTCACAGCACACACGCCCACCCAGCTTTGTGTCATCTGCAAACTTGGAGATATTACATCTAGTTCCCTTGTCTAGATCATTAATATATATTGCGAATAGCTGGGGTCCTAGGACCGATCCCTGCGGTACCACACTAGTCACTGCCTGCCACTCAGAAAAAGACCCATTTATTCCAACTCTTTGCTTCCTGTCTGCCAACCAGTTCTTTATCCAAGTCAATACCTTACCCCCAATCCCATGTGCCTTAACTTTGCACGCTAGTCTCTTATGCGGGACTTTATTGAAAGCCTTCTGAAAGTCCAAATACACCACATCCACTGGTTCTCCCTTATCTATTTTACCAGTTACATCCTCAAAAAATTCCAGTAGATTAGTCAAGCACGATTTACCTTTTGTAAATCCATGTTGACTTTGTCCGATCCTGTCACTGTTTTCGAAGTGCTCTGCTATTACATCTTTTATAATGGACTCTAGCATTTTCCCCACTACCGATGTCAGGCTTACCGATCTATAATTCCCTGTTTTCTCTCTACCACATTTTTTGAATAGTGGGGTAACATTAGCTACCCTCCAATCCATGGGAACTGTTCCAGAGTCTATAGAATTTTGGAAGATGACCAGCAATGCACCTACTATTTCTAGGGCCACTTCCTTAAGCACCCTAGGATGTAGATTATCAGGCCCATGGGATTTATCGGCCTTCAATCCCATCAATTTCCCTATCACCATTTCCCTACAAATACTGATTTCTTTCAGTTCCTCCCTCTCATTAGACCCTATGCTCCCTGACATCTCTGGGAGGTTATTTGTGTCCTCCTTTTTGAAGACAGAACCAAAGTATGTATTTAATTGGTCTGCCTTTTCTTTGTTCCCCATTATAAATTCCCCTGATTCTGACTGCAAGGGGCCTACTCTTGACTTCACCAATCTTTTTCTCTTCACATATCTATAGAAGCTTTTACAGTCAGTTTGTATGTTCCCTGCAAGCTTACTCTCATACTCTATTTCCCTCCTCTCAATTAATCCCTTTGTCCTCCTTTGTTGAATCCTAAACTGCTCCCAATCCTCAGGTTTACTGCTTTTTCTGGCCAATTTATATGTCCTCTCCTTGGATCTTATGCTATCCCTAATTTCCCTTGTTAGCCATGGTTGATTCACCTTTTTTGTTTTATTTTTATGCCAAACTGGGATGAACAAATCCTGTTGTTCATCCATGCGATCTTTAAATGTTTGTCATTGCCTATCCACCGTCAACCCTTTGAGTAACATTCCACAATCAATCCTACCCAATTTGCATCTCATACCATCATAGTTTCCTTTATTTAAATTCAGGACCCTAGTCTCTGAGTCAAATACTTCACTCTCCATCTTAATGAAGAATTCTATCATATTATAATTGCTCTGCCCCAAGGGGCCTCGCACAAGATTGCTAATTAATCCTTTCTCATTACATAATACCCAGTCTAAGATGGCCTGATCTCTAGTTGGTTCCTCGACATATTGGTCCAGGAAACCATCCCATATACACTCCAGGAATTCCTCCTCCACAGTATTGTTACTAATTTGGTTAGCTCAATCTATATGTAGATTAAAGTCATCCATAACTGCTGTGCCCTTATTGCACGCATCTCTAATTTCCTGTTTAATGCCATCCCCAACCTCTGCATTACTGTTTGCGGGTCTGTATACAACTCCCACTAATGTTTTCTGTCCCTTGGTGTTTCTCAGCTCTACCCATACAGATTCCACATCATCAGAGCTAATATCCTTCCTTACAATTGTGTTAATCTCCTCTTTAACCAGCAATGCTACCCCACCTCCTTTTCCTTTTTGCCTGTCTTTCCTGAATATTGAATACCCCTGGATGTTGAGTACCCAGCCCTGGTCACCCTGGAGCCATGTTTCCATAATCCCAATCATATCATATCCGTTTACATCTACTTGCGCAGCTAATTCATCCACCTTATTATGAATGCTCCTCGCATTAAGACACAAAGCCTTCAGGCTTGTTTTTTAACACTCTTAGACCTTTTAGAATTATTATTTACTGTGGCCATGTTTGATTTAAACCCTTGATTACTCTGACTGCCACTTTTGCTTTTCTCCTTCCTGTCTTTTGCTTCTATCCTTGTTTCCCTTTCCTCTGTCTCCCTGCACAGGTTCCCAACCCCCTGCCATTTTAGTTTAAACCATCCCCCACAGCACTAGCAAACACTCCCCCTAGGACATCGGTCCCAGTCCTGCCCAGGTGCAAACCGTCCATTTTGTATTGGTCCCACCTCCCCCAGAACCAGTTCCAATGTCCCAGGAATTTGAATCCCTCCCCCTTGCACCATTCCTCCAGCCACGTATTCATCTGAAATATCCTTCTATTTCTACTCTGACTAGCACGTGGCACTGGTAGCAATCCTGAGATTACTACCTTTGAGGTCCTATTTTTTAAATTTACCTCCTAACACTCTATATTCAGCTTTTAGGACCTCATCCCGGTTTTTACCTATATCGTTGGTACCTATATGCACCACAACAACTGGCTGTTCACCCTCCCCTTCCAAAATGCTCTGTAGCCACACCGAGACATCCTTGACCCTTGCACCAGGGAGGCAACATACCATCCTGGAGTCTCATTTGCGGCCGCAGAAACGCCTATCTATTCCCCTTACAATAGAATCCCCTGTCACTATAGCTCTCCCACTCTTTTTCCTCCCATCCTGTGCAGCAGAACCACCAACGGTGCCAGGAAGTTGGCTGCTGCTGCCTTCCCCTGATAAGCCATCTCCCTCACCAATATCCAAAGCGGTATATTTGTTTGAGAGGGGGATGGTCACAGGGGACCCCTGCACTACCTACCTGCACCTACTACTCTGCCTGGTGGTCACCCATTCTCTTCCTGCCTGCGCAGCCTGTACCTGCGGTGTGAGCAACTCCCTAAACGTGTTATCCACGACGTCCTCAGCATCGTGACTGCTCCAGTATGTATCCACTCGCAGCTCCAGCACTGCAATGCTGAATGGCCTACTCCTGTTCCTATTTCTTATGTTCCAAGACACATATTGACATATGCTGACATCACCAAACATTAATAACACATGACATTAAGTTAGCATGCACAGCAGAGCACCTTGTTTGGGTGCACAGCTATGCCTGAAAATAGTCTGCACTAACAGAATGTAACATTAAAAAAAATTAAACGCGTAACATTTTTGCAGTCAGAAAAAATATTTAAAACGCAAATCAGAAGGTCAGAAGTAGGGATGTTTGCTGATGATTGCACAGTGTTCAGTTCCATTCACAACTCCCCAGATAATGAAGCAGTCTATGCCCACAAGCAGACCTGGACAACATTCAGGCTTGGGCTGATAAGTGGCGAGTAACATTCGTGTCACACAAGTGCCAGACAATGACTATCTCCAACAAGAGAGTCTAACCACCACCCCTTGACATTCAACGGCATTAGCATCGCTGAATCCCCCACCACCAACATCCTGGGGGGTCACCACTGACTAGAAATTTAACTGGACCAGCCACATATATACTGTGGCTATAAGAGCAGTTCAGAGACTGGGTATTCTGCGGCGAGTGTCTCACCTCCTGACCCCACTAAAGCCTTTCCACCATCTATAAGGCACAAGTAAGGAGTGTGATGGAATACTCTCCACTTGCCTGAATGAGTGCACCTCCAACAACACCCAAGAAGCTCGACACCATCCAGGACAAAGCAGCCCACTTGATTGGCACCCCATCCACCATCTTAAACATTCACTCCTTCCACCACTGGCGCACCATGGCTGCAGTGTGTACCACCTTCTCCAACATGCACTGCAGCAACTCGCCAAGGCTTCTTTGACAGCACCTCCTAAACCCGTGACCTGTACCACCTAGAAGGGCAAGGGCAGCAGCACATGGGAACACCATCACCTGCAATTTCCCCTCCAAGTTCCAAACCATCCTGATTTGGAAATATATCGCGTTTGTTCATCGTCGCTGAGTCAAAATCCTGGAACTCCCTACCTAACAGCACTCTGGGAGTACATTCACCAAACAGACTGCAGCGGTTCAAGAAGGAGGCTCACCACCACCTTCCATCTTCTCAAGGGCAATTAGGGATGGCCAATAAATGCTGGCCTTGCCAGCAACGCCCACATCCCAGGAACAAGTTAAAAAAAGTGATATCCTCATATTTTTATACAAGGTTCTGCCCATTAATTTTTTCTGTGTATTTCTTTTGTGTTCATCAATGTGAAGGGTGTTAGTGGTGGGGAATGGAGCACATTTTATTTCAAGTGCTCAGTGTTAGCATCAAGCACCTCTAGATCAGGTACAGCGTGGGTAGGTATAGAGTACGGTTCTCTCTATGCTGCGCTTCCTTAGAAGAGCAGTGAGACATTTTTTCCATTTCCCATACGAAGGCCTCTCTAAGTGAGTTTGTTAAATTAAGGATAGTTTTGTGCCAAGGATCCATGCCCACTGGTACCTTGAGATTGCCCATAGTCATTTCAAGTAGGACTTTTGGCTGGATTTGAAGTCAGATCAAAGAGGTAAAAGGTCAGCATCTAACTCACTCTGCTTCCAGTCCCTCGTAGTGCTCGTAATTCATATGTCTATATATTTTATTCACTTATCTCCAGCTATAATCTTTCACAATACAATTTATCATAACAGAGGACTTTATATTTTCTTCTTATACCTTTCATTTTTCTGATAAAATATTGCTCTTACTCATTAACATGCATTTATGTTCATTTATACTGAGAGATTTCCACTATTGCCATTTTGTATTTTAATGTCTGAGCCAAATACAGAAAAAATATTCTAACGTGTAGGTACATAAGTGCTTCTCCATGAGAATATTTCTCACAGATGGACTCCACAAGGTCATTTTCAATAAAGCAATTTCATGTGGCATCAGAAGTCAGCAGAAGCCTTCACAATAGAGTATAACATAGATGTCCAATCTCTGGCTATGTTTGACATAAATGCACTTGCTCATTGGTTGATTCAGTCCCAAAATATTTTAAATGAATTACAAATGTTATCCCAGAAAGGCCTCAAGTTCAATCCCTAGTCTGTGCTGATTTTAATGGATCTTTGTCAGGGTGGCAGATGATCTCGGTGCCCCGGGGTAGGGATTGGTAAAAGCAGCCAATCCTTTAGTTCCTGATCACGATGTGGGGAATTTTCAAGGAAAGTGCTTGCTCATATGTCAGGTGAAGCAGGATCAAGATCAGATCTAGATTTGTACAAGGGGAATGTCTGCTTGGGAGGGAGCTGTCAGCACCTATGGAGCAACAAACTAGCATAAGTCACTTCCTCAAATCAGGAAAGGAGAGTTCAGAGGAAGGAATTGGTGGAGGAGGATAGGGCAGAAATTTGAATTAATAAATATAAAATGAACAGAATAGCTACAGAGTAGAATGCAGAAGACTTCAGTTGTGAGATAAATCTCAGTATTACCACATGCCTATAACACCCAGGAGTAACTACACAGGAGACAGTCCGCAGACTTTTACTGCACCCTTTATCCTTAATTCATATACGTATTTCACAATTCACCTTCTCCCATGAACACTCAGTACAAATTTATTTACATAGTTTAGAGGTATCTTACACATATATTGCACGTCAATATTGGTAACATCACTATTTAATTATAATATATCATTATACATGTATGTATGTTTTTAACTAAAAGCTCACATAAGCTATAGCAAACAAGTAACCAGCTTTCCTTTACACACTTGGCCTGTGAAAGAGCATCTTGCAACATGTCTTTCCTGTTTCCTTGCATAATGTTCAGTAAAACAACATTCACTGCCAGTAAAGATTACATATCACTTATGCACCATGAATACGAACTTACTGTAAAACGTTAAGTGCATAAGACTGCTCCATTGTTGATCATAACAAAGGTAAGAGATGTTTATCTATTGATTTGTGCATATTGAAATCCTTTTGGAGAGCGATAGTGGATAGTCTGGTTAGTGGATTGACAATGCAGAGGAAAATTTGGTCCCTTAGATCTGGTGCACCACATTATCAGCACCAATTAATACATCTGATTTGATTTAATTGAATTGATTCATCCTTATCTGCTGTTTACACTACATATCATGCAGAGTGAGCTTTTAACTTAGTGGTAGTATTCCTGTCTCTAAGTCAGAAGGTTCCAGACCGTCCTGGTATGTGGAGATTGGAGCTCCGGCTCTGAGTTCTGGTTTGACATCCAGCGGGAATACTTGTGTCTGGTGGGTGTCGGTGTGCCCCCCCCACCCACTCCATCGTATGGGTTGTGGGAGCCCTTAAAACCTTCTCGTCGTATAGGACTAAGCCACCCTATTGGCTGGTATCATAGTGGCATATCTGTTAATCAGCCTGCAAATCCGTCCACTACTTCACATCAAGGGAAGAGTGTGAAGATACAAGAATGGCAACTATTGCATCTTATCTGGGAAGCCTAACGTGGGATCAAAGTTCGAATCTGTGGTGTCGTTCCAATTATATTGCATAATCTCAACAAGGCATCCCTACAACAATTTCTTTAGGTACAAGTGCAAACAATTAAAAAAGTACAATAGTTAAAATAACTCCCTTTTAGCTCAGTGGGAAAGTGCACTGAATGGTGCAATGCTGAACTACAGACCAGGAAATTCCCAGATTCAATCCCTGGTCTGTGCTGAGTTAGCTGATCTCAGCCAAGGTAGTTATAGGAGCACTGCAATTGGGTAGTATCTCATGACTAAAGAGGAACAAAACAAAAATCAGCCAGGCCTTCTGATCCCAATTGTTATTCACCTGTAGGAAGCATGTTTGAATTGGCATAGCATAAGCCCAGCCACTAGATGGACCTTGTTTGCCTACAAAGCAGTGACTGCATTTCAAAAAGCAATCCCTCATGTGAACTGCTTTGAGATATTTGATCCTGGTAAGATTTTATATAAATCTAAGCATTATTATTTTAAGTTTGCACTTGAGAACTTGAAATGCATAAATTAACCAAAATATACTATGGGCCAGTAATTCCGGTCCCAACGCGTGAGTATGGACGGGGTACTCACGCGTGGGCCCATTGGAAGTGCCAGATTTCAGCATGCACAGCGCATGCACGGGAAACCGGCATTTCCTGTCCTCTGAACCAAGGGGTTCAGAGGACGAACGCGTGCACGCAGGAGTCTGCGCGTGCGCGCTGAAATTCCTTTTTTTCCACAGGTTTGCGCGTGTGTAAGGGCCTCTCCTTTTTACAAATGTAAAAAGGAGACGTAAGGACTTCATTCTTTAAGGTAAGTGGTCTATTACTTAAAATTATAACATTTTTTCCACAGCTTTATTGTTTTTAAGGACTTTACAGTAAGGTAAGTGTAGTTTTAGACCCGATTTAAAAAAAATATATTTTTTTCAAAAATTTGATTAATTGTTTAAAATAGTTTTTAAAGTTATTTATAGTTTATTTAATTATTGGGATTTTTAAAAATTTTTATTTAAAGTTAAACTAGTCTTTTGGGCGCCCGTACTTTTCATGAGTTTGACAGTTCTTACTATCAAACTCATGAATGAAGTTTCCCCTCCCCGGATTGGCTGCACAGTGCTCACCTGATCCCAGTCGGCACATCGAACTAACTACGCCGCTGGATCAGGTAAGCACAGCGCGCCAACATCTGGACCGGGCCAGTGACAGGAATTCCAAGCAGGCCCAGGCTTCAGATGTCGGTGCGCCGGGTGAGTGCACATCGGGGGCTTGCACGCGCGGCAAGCCCCCGAACCTAATTTCTGGGCCTATGTTTCCAAACTGAAGCACAATATGTTCGTAGCACAAAGCATGTGTTAAGGGCATAGTTTAATCCATGTGCCAAGGTGCTCCAGGCTGGAAATGAGAAAGGATCTGAATCAGACAGCTTTTAATCTGAATGGACGTTGGCACATTTTAATTTGATTTATTTAGTTGGCACTTTTTAATTCAGAACTAACCCAAGTCTTCATGTGTAGTTTATATATAGCCCATAATAAGCTTACTAACCTGACTGTGAACTTGAAAACAAAATATCAACAGTATAATTTTATAACTGAGCCAAGCCATAAATAGTGAAGTGGTCTAGTCCTCTACACTGCTCAGTTTCTGGTTTATACCCAGTGTCTGAGATTCACTGGAATTCATGTTATAGAAAACATATATATTCCAAGAACTGAAATACAGCATTTATAGTGTTAGTGGCTGCATGGTATTTGAATATATCATCTTACAATCTTGGAGTTTTGTCTCCAAGCTAGCACTCTTAATTCTTGCTTATACAAACACTATAGGATCTCTTTTTAAATTTTGTACAGTGAACCTGACTCTATAATGCGACATTTCCTTTGGTTTTGTTATATTGCTAACTGAAGCATATGAAGTCCAAACCTGATGCATGAACTGTATCTTTAGTACATTTAAACAAGCTATAGTATGCTTTCTTTACTGAATGCTCAAATGTCCTTTAAATGGAAAGGCAATTAAAAATGTAGCTGTTGTCAGGGGTTTACTTTAGAAATTATGTTCATAATGGTATCCAAATGCTTGGGACACCTGTAAGCTACTAAGCCCCCCTTATTGGCCCATCTGTCTACCCCTGTGGCCCCATTTACTGGTGTATTATAGATCAGCTCAGGAAGTTCATCCAAATTACCATCTTTTCTTCTTTTCAAGCATTCTCTAAAGTCTACCATACCTCCTCCCAAGGACCTCAATATAGCATGAGGCGCACAGCAGTCCCATTTGAAAGTGGTGTCCTCAGACAAAAGATAGACACTGACAAAGCCTTGCACAGCACAGAGGCTCTTGTAGCCAGCGCCAGCTGCATAGTACAACCGCAGCATGGATAACGCCGTCTTGATGCTTTCATTTTCACTCGTACTAATGACAGCTGACAAATTGTCTCCAGGTTGCAGGTCTTCGTCCTGCCTTAGATCTTCACACTGATCATCAGCTGGTTGAGAAGTAGCATTTACATCCTGATTTTGCAGTGAACATATGTTGACATCTTTATAAGAAAGCCCCCAGAAATACTGTCCTCTCCATCTGAGAAGAAAAACAATAACATTAAATGAAGATTTGTTAATTTGACTCATTTATATGGAAAAAGTATATAGGAATAGGAGAAGTAGGACATTCAGCCCCCTGAGCCTGTTCCGCCATTCAATTATATCATGTCTGATCTGTATCTTAACTCAACTTACCTGCCTTGGTTCCACATCTTACCTAACAAAAATAGTCGTACAATTGTCCAAAATTACAAGATGAAGTAGTTGTTTTGAATTCATTAATGTTCTTTATATTTGTTTCTGCAACTACATACATTATATACATTTTCAAAAGAATTCCAGTCTGTATAACATGTTAAATTTTCTGTGGGGAAGAGACCAGACACCCATTATTTCCACTGCAATAACACACACTATTGATTTCACAACCTCATCTAATGATGCAGGTTCACACAAATTGCATCATCATCTCATAATATTTGGCAAACAAGAAGTGATATTTAGCACTTTTCAGTCGGGTGGGTGTTCCTTTACTGAGCTTACAACAACAACAATTTGCATTTATGTAACACTTTTAACGTAGGACAACATCCCAAGTTGCATAACAGAGGCATAATCAAAACAAGTTTGGGCAGTTTGCGAGAGGCCGGGAAGGAGATCATTGCAAAGTCGAGTCTGTACGTGACAAGGCATGGATGAGGCTTTCAGCTGCAGATGAGCTGAGGTAGGGCAGGGACGGGGTGACGTTAGAGAATGAGCTGCCGCTTCATTATCGGCTGTTTCATGCTACCATAAAAGACCAATTTCACCCCCTTTGATCGCATCCCACCTCAATCCTTTTTACACTAAAATTAAGTTTAATTCTGTGACTTTTTTTCATTATTTAAAACCCCAAGTCCCAAATTCTTGCCACCCGTCTCAGAACCCTCTACATTGTCCTCTTAAAAATAAGGTACTGTGGCGGAGCCACTAAAGGACTCAGATCGTTTGTATATAATTCCCTTTAACAACATGTTAGCTACAGCCTGAGTCTATCTTTATTTATACTGTTTACTTGTACAGAGCGTGATTATTTTAACAGCGCGGGTAAACGTGATGACATCATGACGTCAACCACGGGACCAGCCAGCAGTCCTCGTGGAGCCTCCGAACTGAATAGACCTACACTCGATGTTCTCCTGCAGTTACTTGTTTAAACCTGTTAGTTTCCATTAAACTTCATTTTGTTTAAGCGCCTGAGTGGACCTCAGTCTTTGGATAGGAACTAGACATTCCTACAGTACGAAGTATTCCACATTTGGCTTCACCAATGATCTGTACAAGATTGCAATAATTTGTTTTGAATTATATTCAATTGCTCCTGAGTTGTAGTTCCATACTTTGATTAGCTTGGTTAATGACAGCTTCACTTTGATTGGATACTTTCAATAAACTGCTAGTAATCACATCTAAGCCCTCTTCCTTTTCTACCTCTGCGAATTGAGGTCCCTTCATGTTATATATAGCTGTTTTGTGTTTCAATATGCATTACCACATTATCTGCATTAAATGATCCCTCAAATTTTTGTGGTTCTATAGAGGGAGTTACTTGAAGATTACCCCACCAGAACTGGGCTCACCACCTAACAGTCAGTGCAAATCAGTACATTTACATCTATGTTAAAATCCATCTACTATTTATTTAATTGTTCCAGACGCATTCGGATATGGGACGCTCCCTGTTGGCCATGTCACCATAACAGCCTAATAAAAGGAAAAAAGAAAGATTTGCATTTATATAGCACCTTTCACGACCTCTAGAGGTCCCAAAGCGCTTTACAGTCAATGAAGTACTTTTTGAAGTGTAGTCACTGTTGTAATGTAGGAAACACAGCAGCACAGCAAGCTCCCACAAACAGCAACGTGATTATAACCAGATAATCTGTTTTATTGAACTGATGATTGAGGGATAAGCAATGGCCAAGGCAACAGGGATAACTCCCCTGCTCTTCTTTGAAATAGTGCCATGGAATCTTTTACATCCACCTGAGAGAAAGGGCCTTGTTTTAATGTCTCATCCGAAAGATGACACTGCCGACAATGCAACACTGAAGTATCAGCCTAGATTTTTGTACTCGAGTCTCTGGAGTGGGACTTGAACCCACAACCTTCGTGACTCAGAGGCAAGGGTGCTACCAACTGAGCCACTGGCTGACACTAAGTAGGGAGACCAAATTTGAGTGTCTTCATGTGGGCAATCAAACTTACACAAAGCATCAAATAAGATTTTTGTGGATATGTTGTTTTTTTGTACAATGGGGGAATACCTTGAAGAACTAGTAACTCCTTCCTAGACTTTCATAACTCTTTAATAGTTTTAAGTCATAAAGTAAACAAATCTGGCTATTTACAACAGTATTGCATAAAGGACTTGAAAATAACAATGGTAAATTCAAATTTCAAATATGTTATGAAGCATAGAGCATTTTTATTTTGTATTTGTGCATATAAGATTTCACAATATAGTCCCTGCATTTAAGCACTCAGGAGCTCAGTACATGTGCTTTTGTTCTAGACTTGTGTTGACATGATCTAGATCATTTGGTACAAATGGTACATTAATGCCAAGGTAATTGTATTTATTTCCAGTGGTAAGACAAATGAAGCATTGGCTCTTTTCCTCTGATTTACCTATCCCTGGGTACAGAAGAGGAAGAGTGCCCTCAGAGGTGGAGGAGGAGTCAGAATTCAGTCATCCTATGACTCTCTCATGCAATAACTGGTATTGTCATTATACAGTAGCACTGACAGAGGCCAGAGTGCAGTCCTCCACCAATTATCATGGGTGGGCAGTTGCATCGGAGGAGGAAAAATCAAGAACATTAAAAAAATATTGTGATGTTACCTACCCAAAAACACCACTTGTTAAATATTAGTATTGGTTTTAGAAACACACTTGGGCCCATTATGAATAACATGAGTGAGTGTGTGGAGGGGGGGGGGGGTGTGGTGGGGGGGCGTGTATGTGTGGGTGTACATGTGTGTATTGTTGACAGCCTAACTTAAGGATGAGTCCCAACACTTCTTCTCATGTAGTTTAAGCTTTAGGAGCAGCAATGGAGTCAGATGTTCAACTTGCTAAAAATAACATGAAGGAAATGCAAACTGCTGTACCTAGCACTGACCTTCTAATGTAGGTGCCACTGTTGGAGTCAGTTATTATGACTGCTCAGTTCACCTATAAAGACGGGTTATGCAGTAGACAAAGCCTAATTATTTTACAAGAGCCCCATCTACAGTCCTTAGGTCCACAGAACAGGCTGGCATCATATCTTAAATTTGGATTTATTCTGTCACATACACCTCTTAAGTATTACACATTTCATGGAGTGCTCAACACTCCTTGTGAGAATTTCACTTTTTTCTCACAACTACACCTTGGCACTGAATATTCCACATTGTCTCCATTTGTCTACTTTTTAATTTTTTTTCTACTTCTAATGGAGCCAACATATTTAAGGAGGCTTTTAAAGGCAGAGTGAAAAGTAGAAAGAGGGAAGGATTTAGGGAGGACGTTCCAGAGTGTAGGACTGAGGCAGCGGAAGGTTCTCCAATGAATAGTGGTGTGAAGAGAGGGGGAGATGCATAAAAGCCAGAATCAGACGATTGGAGAGCACAGAAGAGGACATAAGGCTGAAAGAGGTGGTGGTAGGATGGAGCGAGGACTCGGAGGAATTTGTAGATAAGGATAAGGATCTTAAATTTAATAGGTCAGTGAGGGGGTTGATGAGAGAGTGGAACTTAGTGCAAAAAGGTGTGGGTGGTGGAGTTGTGGACAAGTTGGAGTTTATGGAGGGTGGAGGTCAGAATGCTGGTGAGGGAAGCATTTGAGAAATGTATCGGTTTTCCCAATCTTCATTTTGAGGAAATTCCACGACTGAATATCAGGCAGGCAGTCCAGTGTGGTCACGGGGATGAGGGCAATGGTGGAGAGGTAAATCTGGGTGCTGTCAGCACACACAGGAGTGCTGACCCTATGCAGAGGTCAGCATGTAAATAAGGAAGAGGAGGAAGGCAAGATCGGATCATTGTGGAAAATTGGCGGTGATGATGCATGGGTAGGGGAAGTCATTTTTGGAGATGTGCTGGCTGCGTTAGATTATAAAAGAGTGAGCAGGCCGAATTTTTGAAAAGTGGGGTGATGGTGGCAGTTTTGAAAGAGAGAAGGGCAGTGCCAAATGGAGCTGTTAATGATATCAGCAAACGTGAGGCCAGGAATGCTAATTTAGAGGTCCAAAGTTGGATAGGGAATGAATTACGGGAACAGGATTTGAGTTTCATGGAAGAGAGGAGCTTAGAGAAGGCAGAGGGAAAGATGGAAGAAAACGGTGGAGTGGCAGGGGGAGCAGGCTTGCGTGAGTGAGGGGCTGGAGGGTTGTCAGGGCAAGGGAAGGGCTGGTCACGGCTGAGGTAACCGCACTGACGATCTCAATCTTTGAGCTGAGATTCATCTCCTCACACTTGGTGTTGGAAGTGAGAGTGGAGGTGGTGAAAGAAGGGGGTTGAAGGAGGTATAAAGGAACAGTAGATTTTCCTTACCCTCTAGGATGATACTGGATTTAGCTGTGGAGAGGGAAACAGAGTAATGATTGATGTGGTCAAGCCCAGCACAGTACATTACACAGTTAATATATAATAGTATACACTCCATCTATTGTCTTTTTTACCTGAGACTATCTGGGTCGCGGGTTACAAATGGCTGGTTGATGACACCCATTATGGGTAGCCCAGAACTTCTGTTGTACACTCCAATCAGAATGGTTACACACTGAAGGCCTTTGGAGTAAATTCCATCTTTAGGCTTCTCGTCAGCATATCCTTTTATGTACTGGAATGTTGAGTCTGAAGAGACAAGAACATTTGTGTAAAAGAAACAAGAAACTTTCTCTCTCTTCATACATACTGGAAAGTAAAACTGACAGTGAAAGCTGGTCTACTGTATAAGGAAAATATGAGATACAGTACTTAACAACTAATGTATTGTTCTTAAAATTTGGTCTTTATGAGTAGTATTTACATAGAATTTTCCTTCAGGCAGGAGATGATTGTACTTGGACTGAATGGCCTTTTCTCATTCCATGCTTTCTTATGAAATTGAATGCCCCTTTGCACTTGGCCATGGAGTGGCAGGTTCACAATCATAATTTCCTACCTGGAAAATTCCTTTTTGTCAGGAGGATAAGACAACAGGTGGAGGTGAAGCACTTCTACACTGAAAGGGAGGAGAAGTCAAAGGCTGGTTAACTCCAGGCCCTTAATTGCAGCCCTGTACCACTGTATCACCCACAGAATATATATTAAAGGACGAGTGAAGGGGGGAGGGGGGGGAACACAGATAAAAACAGAAATTAAATTGCTAAAAATATGCACATTTTGTTTGATTTTTTGATTTATCGTTCTGTTTCCCTGTTTCTGTTGCTGTCAGGATGTGTACTGTCCTCCTTTAGATTTTGTCGCTGGGACTATTTAAGCCAAGGACTTTTCCATGATCAATGTCATCTGCACTTCAAATAATCTAAGCAGAGATGTGCACAGCAGGTTTCCTGTACTGAATTTTCCTTCCCGCAGGCTAAAATGCTCTCATGCTATGATACACTTTATCTGACAGCTCAGCTGAATGCAAGCAAATTTGCCCATTTGGGATTGCAGAGTTCAAATATCAACTGAGGCCAGAATTCAAACAGTCTGCCACAGACACGGTCGAGCCATTTACCACTTATACTGCTGGGCTAACAATTTTGCATATGAGGTTTTATTGTACATTCAGTTTCACAAGGTCCTAAGTATGGTGCTTAGAAGCATATGGTTACCTTTACAGGGTCAGTGATGATCAATATAATCAGCATTTTTATCTCAATTAAAGCGTTCACTGGTGCAAATCTACATTTAGGTTTGAACAAACTGCACTCCTGGAAGTATAAGGCTGGATTTGCTACTGTTAGCTTTCGTATTCGCTTTCCATTAGAACTTAATGATTAACTAGAACATTGAGGGTCCACTGAGAGCATCTACAACAGTGCTACCAGCTGAGGAAATGGTTATGCCAGAAGCATGTTTCTGCTTGCTTTTTGGCTCTCTTAATTTGCATATTTTGTGCCATTTAACAAAATTCTCCTAGTTAGCTTTCCCTGTGCCACATTACCTCCATATAAACTCTCTGACCCATATTCACAGCCACCTCTTAATCTTGTCATCTCATGCGGCATTGCTACACCCATTCTCTTGATCACAGACAGGGCCATCTCTGAACACTTCCGTGTACTCCTCACCACCCACATCTCCCTACACCTTCCAACCCCACTTGCTTTTTTAGTTGCTCCAGAAAAACTCTCCCAAATCACTTGCAGTGGCACTTTCAAACTCCCAACTGTCGAGCCTCTGGCCCTCTATTCCAATAGTTCTCAAACTGGGGTCCGTTGTATTCCACATTACAACAGCAACTCCACTTCAAAAGTACTTCATTGACTGTAAAGCGCTTTGAGACGTCTGGTGGTCATGAAAGGCACTATATAAATGCAAGTCTTTCTTTCTTTTTCTTTTTCCAGGGGGTCCGCAAAACATTGATCAATTGTTCTTCTATCTCCCTCCCTACTTTAAATGGTTAGTGCAAAGTGGCATGCCTGACATCGGTAGTATGGGAAAATGCTAGAGTCCATTATAAAAGATGTAATAGCAGAGCACTTGGAAAACAGTGACAGGATCGGACAGAGTCAACATGGATTTACAAAAGGTAAATCATGCTTGACTAATCTACTGGAATTTTTTGAGGATGTAACTGGTAGAATAGATAAGTGAGAACCAGTGGATCTGGTGTATTTGGACTTTCAGAAGACTTTCGATAAGGTCCCGCATAAGAGATTAGCGTGCAAAGTTAAAGCACATGGGATTGGGGGTAAGGTACTGTCTTGGATAGAGAACTGGTTGGCAGACAGAAAGCAAAGAGTTGGAATAAACGGCTCTTTTTCCGAGTGGCAGGCAGTGACTGGTGGGGTACTGCAGGGATTGATCGGTGCTAGGACCCCAGCTATTCACAATATATATTAATGATCTAGATGAGGGAACTAGATGTAATATCTCCAAATTTGCAGACGACACAAAGCTAGGTGGGTGTGTGTGCTGTGAGGAAGATGCAGAGAAACTCCAGTATGATTTGGACTGGTTGGGTGATTGGGCAGATGCAGTATAATGTGGATAAATGCGAGGTTATCCACTTTGGTGGCAAAAACAGGAAGGCAGATTATTATCTGAACGGCAATAGATTGGGAAAAGGGGAAGTGCAACGAGACCTGGGTGTCCTTGTGCACCAGTCGCTAAAGGTAAGCATGCAGGTGCAGCAGGCGGTTAAGAAGGCGAATGGTATGTTGGCCTTCATAGCGAGAGGATTCGAGTGCAGGAGCAAGGATGTCTTGCTGCAGTTGTACAGGGCCTTGGTGAGGCCACACCTTGAGTATTGTGTGCAGTTTTGGTCGCCTTATCTGAGGAAGGATGTTCTTGCCATGGAGGGAGTGCACCGAAGATTCACCAGACTGATACCTGGGATGGCAGGAATGACGTATGAAGAGAGATTGGGTCGATTAGGCTTATATTCGCTAGAGTTTAGAAGAATGAGAGGGGATCTCATTGAAACTTATAAAATTCTAACAGGACTAGACAGACTAAATGCAGGAAGGATGTTCCCGATGGCGGGGAAGTCCAGAATCAGGGGGTCACAGTCCAAGGATAAGGGGTAAGCCATTTAGGACTGAGATGAGGAGGAATTTCTTCACCCAGAGAGTGGTGAACCTGTGGATTTCTCTACCACAGAAGGCAGTAGAAGCCAATTCATTAAATATATTCAAGAAGGAGTTGGATATATTTCTTAAGGCTAAAGGGATCAAGGGATATGGGGAGAAAGCAGGGACAGGGTACTGAATTTGGATGATCAGCCATGATCTCATTAAATGGCAGAACAGGCTCGAGGGGCCGAATGGCCTACTCCTGCTCCTATCTTCTATGTTTCTATGTTAGAGACTGCATACCAGTTTGGCTTCTGAAAGCAAACACTCTGCTCTGTGGTTGGGTTTAAGTATTTTTACCCCTCCACTTACCGATTGAGGCATTTACTGTTGACGCCAACCTAACTTTATAAATGGAAATTCCCTGATGTCGGGGCTGATTGACGGTTCTGTTATCCAATCAGCATCTTTGTCGATAGTTTGTTTGGAATGTTACTAACGGATATCATCCAATCGGCGCATGGCGAAGGTGGGACTTTCTCCCGTGTGAAGGTAGGTTGAGGCAGAGTAGATTTGCGCAAGTGCGTAGATCATCTTATATACACACACAATACACTCGTACTGTGTAATGTGTGGTCTTAAACTCGGCTGGTAAATGAAGCATGGATCAGCCTTCAGATCGCATTAAATAAAATTTGGATCATCCTGAGCATCCAAACGTGAGTCTGAACCAACCCGCCTCACTGAGTCCTGGATGAAATTGACATAATTAATTTTAATCCATTGAGTAGCAGCCTGCTCAAATTGGCGAATCAGCTATTTCCATTTCAAGTTGTGCAAGCAGAAATAAACAAACCATTGAATGAAATTTTATGTATGTGAATTGATATTTCCAATTTGCTGGAATGGCTTTTTTCAGAAATTAAACTATTTTTGGGGGTTTGGGTGAATCCAATCATTTATAAATGAGTGTGGGGATCTAGCTAAAGAGGGACCAAGCTAAATCGAACCAAAAGGAATGATCATAGGGGTCTTAGGGAAAGGAGTCACAAATGAACAAATCTTTCTAATGCGACAGAGAGTCAAAAATGGGGGCCACTGAAATGAAACATGAAAGTTTTCACCTAATTTTCACCCTTCCTGACCTGAAGCTACCAAGTCTTGATATAGGTGCTGCCTGTCCTGTGGTACCTTGTTCATGTGTCCATAAGAACATAAGAAATAGGAGCAGGAGTAGGCCATTTGGCCCCTCGAGCCTTCTCCGCCATTCAGTAAGATCATGGCTGATCTTCTACCTCAACTCCACTTTCCTGCACTATCCCCATATCCTTCGATTCCCTTAATATCAAAAAACCTATCGATCTCTGTCTTGAATATACTCAATGACAGCCTCCACAGCCCTCTGGGGTAGAGACCAAAAATTCAACACCCTCTGAGTGAAGAAATTTCTCCTCATCTCAGTCCTAAATGGCCAACCCCTTATTCCATTTTTCGTGTGAACCTGGATACTAAGTATTGGCATGTTATGACAGCTGAGCTATTGTTGTTCTCATCAGTGCCCACACAAGTACACTTCCAGCAGGAGTCTTTGGATAATAATCACGATTGAGAAATTTGGCCCCTTTTAGTTTTCTCTTCTTAGGGTAGGGTGCTGTAGTGATCCTCTGCACTCTTTGACACCAGCCAAGTCATTGAAGACTAGGGATCTAATCTGAGACCTTC
This sequence comes from Somniosus microcephalus, assembly GCF_052327205.1. Classification (NCBI taxonomy): domain Eukaryota; kingdom Metazoa; phylum Chordata; class Chondrichthyes; order Squaliformes; family Somniosidae; genus Somniosus; species Somniosus microcephalus. The sequence continues at coordinate 225,026,020 of NC_140990.1, forward strand.
TATGAAGAGTGTCACACTTGTGAGTGTATTTAACCATGGAGTAATTGGAGGAGCTCAATGACATCTGGCATACTGGAGGGTTCGTGAAAGGAGGCATTACACCAAGGATAGACAGACTCTGCAGTGAGAAGCAGGCACACACATCTCACTGATGTCTGTAAGTAAATACCTGTTATCGTAAAAGCATTATTTAAATGCAGCACTGATATTATGAGTATTATAATTTAGATTGGAGATCAATGATTACTAATCGATTTGAAAAGGGGTCCATCAACCAGAAAAATTAGAGAACCACTGCTCTATTCACCCCCAAAACCTCTGCAGCTGTCGATCTGCTCAACCACTCCCTCAACTCCACCTATCGTGCTCTTGCGCCAGTAAAACCCCTACTCTCTCACACCCTGGTTGTTCCCTCTGGTATAGCCCCCATTTCTGCTCTCTCAAGTTCAAGATATGCAGACTTGAGAGCGTACCTGGTGCACAACTGCTTCAACCATCCATCACCAGATCTGACTGGACTACATCAAGTGCTATCAGGCCCATACCATACTCATCTAAAGCTTGTCCTCTGTTGTCCAGCTCAGTGGGACTGCTCTCACTTGATTCCAGTCTTACCTATCTGCTTGTAGCCAGAATATCTCCAGCAATGACTGGAGACCCCCAAAGATGTACGCTTGGCCTCCTCCTCTACCTCAACTACATGTTTGCCGACATCATTTGAAGATATGGGGCTGGATTTTCATTGAGGAGGCGGGACTACAACTTTCGGGGTTGTAGTCCCGCCTCCATTGAGTTCTAGCCAACCCATGCGATTTTGACTTGATTGACCTTGTTGAGCCCGCCCAGCGGGCTCAGCAGGCCAATTAAGGGCCACCCAGCAACAGGTGACGTCACAGATTGATATTTCATCTGTCAAGACCTTTTGACAGATGAAATATCAGCGTTTCACAGCTGTTTGAAGCTGTCAAACACTGAAAATCTGTACTCTAAGTTAATTCCTTCCTCTCAGGATGATTTAGAGATCTCCCCGGAACAGAAAGCTGAATGCTGCAATTTTTGACAGATCATGGCCATTCTGCTTTCTGTTCCGGTGAGATGAGGAACTCCCGAGACCTGAAGGAAGGCTGGCTGTAAAGGTAAGTAAAACTTCTTTAAACACTTTAAACACACCAAACACACTTACCTCTTCACTCATGCACCCATCACTCACCTGAACACCGGACATTTCGAACCCTCCAAGCCCTTCAGCCCGACAGCCCACCTCACTAACTTGGCGTGGTTTGGAGCCGTCAGGAATCCCACATTTCACCAATGAAAATAGGGATTAGGCTAAAAACTGCCTGTTAACTACCTGTTAACAGGCAGTTAATTGGCACTAATCCCCTTCCCGCCTCGGGGAGGCGGGTCCCAGTGCGGGTCAGGTACCCGCCTCCTTTGAAACTGGCATGGAGGCGGGTTGGGGTCGGGATGGGTTCGTGCCCCCCCGATTTCAGGATTTTAACTCCCCACACACCTCTAATCCCGCCTCCACGGCCCAATGAAAATCCTGCCCATTGTCTCCCGCCCCCAAACACAATTTTCATGTGCTTGCCACCGATTCCATCACCCTCCCTACTGTATCAGGTTGAACTAGGCCGTTCACAACGTTAGGGTCCTATTTGACCCCGAGCTGAGCTCTGAACCCATATCTACCCCTGACAAAGACTGCCTACTTCCGCCTCTGTAACATCACTCACCTCTGTCCCTGCCTCCACCCATCTGCTGCTGAAACCCTCAGCCAGTCCTGCATAAATCCTGTTTGATGTATAGATTGTTGGTGAGTGGTAGAAGAGTTCCAAGGAGTTGGCTTATGCTCAAGTCTGCAAAGTTCCCATTGCATCAGATTGTACAGAGGGTTAAGAATGGTGGGGGCAGGGGGGGGGGGGCGGTGGGGGCGGGTTTGGGGGAAGGAAATGCCTTTTGTACCTGGTTGTGCAGTTTCAGCGCAACATGTATACCAAGATATCTAAAGCCAGATGTTGACATGAGAGGTGTGGAGACATACTGCCCTTTGTTTTATAGTAGTTGAGTTTGTAACCGGAGACATCGCAAATTCTCTGATGGTTTGAAAGATGCAGGGGAGCAAGATGGTTGGATTTGTTATGCCAGAAGCCTAGAGGGACATTTAATGATCAATTTCTTCTGTCTTTACTCTGTGGATGCCTGGATTTTCTACAGTTAGGGCAAAGAGAAGGGGACATAAAGCACTTCCCTCAGTGGAGTGGGATTGTAGAAGAACTGAGGTGACACATTCAAGAAGTGGATTAAAATACTGCATCACATTCCACTCTGCAAGTGAGGTGTGAGTACAGTAATTTAATCCATTTCCTGAACGTGTCACCAAGGGCATGAGTATTGTGAGGTACATTTTCACTTCAGTTGGTTGAATGCTTTTTCTGCATCGAGTGATAGTACCAGGGCCACTGTGTTACTATATTGTACCTTGAGAGCCAATCCTGTATAAAGCATGTTTGGTCTCTATTGACCAGCACCAAAATGACTACATCTAATCTGTAAGCCAGGATCTTGGCCAATATTATACAGTCAGCATTGTGGAGGGGCAGGCTTGTTTCACACACACTGGGAGGAATCCTAGCCTTTTTTTTTTAATGCATTAACATGATTATGGAAACCTTGAAGATATCTAAGAGGGTCTTCATCTCCATGGTATATTGTAGGAATAGAACAAAGTCATCTCTGAGGATAGGGCCTTATAAAACTCAGCAGGGTAGCTATCAGACCCTGGTGCTTTTGCAGAGTGGAGGTTTACCACACCTGGAGCTCATTGGCTGAGATTGGGGCACTGAGCTTGCTCAGTATTGTGAAGTTTCGTTGTGTGTGGCCTGGAACTTCGGCGGAGTAGAATGAGACAGAGGAGTTTGAGAATTCTCTGTTTATCTCAGGAGGGTCAGACATGAGATTATCATTGGCATCTCCTTGTGAAACACAGCTTATAAAGACACAGTTCCTCAGACCAATCCAAGTAAGCGTGCCTCTGTCGATAGCTGCAAGTTGGAGGGTAGCGATGGATGCAGTAATTCTGGCTCTGGTACAGTCTCAGCTGCTGGGCATTCGCCCTTTGTTCTTCCTCTAGGTAACATAATTACAGAGGGAATCCCACTGGAGACCATGCTGTCAGTTTAAATAATGCCCATTTTATATGGGCTTGATGAAGGTGCATTGCATCCTGGTTTGAAACACAGGAAACTGCACGTGCCTCCATTATAGTGGAATTAAATTTAATTATAATATTTAAATGAAATTGCCACTTGGAAGTTGGTGGTCTAAACTAGTGGAAAATTCAACCCTAATAATTATAGATTTTAATGTAATAGACTAGAAGTCCCTATGAAAATAAGACTGTAACTTCAATGCCGATTCTCATTGTCTGAATGGAAACTGGAGGCACAATTCTCTGCTAATAGCTGCATATTATTATTTCTCAATAAAAGTTACAATAACAACGTGAGAACTTCAATGTTACTGTTATCAAGAATCAATGACAGTTATCAGCACCTAAGAGCAAAAGGCCCAAAATTGAACAAAGCCACCCCTTAAAAACTTTTAAGTAAAGCATTATAAAACAAATAACAGAAATTCTGGAGTTAAGTTAAGGCATTAAACTAATTTCTGGATTGTGATAATGGTTTTGAATTTTGCTGCCATGATTTATGATGTCTAAACTCAGAGATTAGATAGTAAAAATTTCTTCTACGATATTCATTATTTTCTACATATTGGAGAGTATTGGATTCTAAATTTGGAACAGTGTTTATCTGAGGCACTCAGTTGAATCTATTTTCAACACAAGACAATGGAGCAGCTGTGCCACATGATAATCATTGATGAGCCAGTCACATAGTCTGCACCAGAGCTATCTTAGTTTAAATCTAATGAGAAGAGAGAATTGCTTTGAACTACTGCAGTGGGCTGCCAAAAGCAGTCATAATGTTTAACATTCAAGGCTGAATATGTCAGGAAGTATGGACTAAACTACAGTGATAAGGGCCAGGAGGTATGGGCTGCTTCCTTACAGTGAGAAAGGATGAGCTTTTTAAAAAAAACTGGGGATAGAATTAACATTTGTTTCAGGTTAAGAAAATATGTAGAAAAGAAATATTAAATTACATTCTTGCCCTTGACTTGAACATAATTTCTCCAAATATAATTACAGTTAAATTTAGAGAAAATTCAGTAAAATTGTGGTGTTATAATATGGCATACATTTTTAAAATGAAGAGATTTATATATGTGTTCTTATATATAAACGCACAAATTACAAAGTAAAAGAAACACAATTTTGCAATTTTAAGCAATAAAAAACAAAAATTAGTTAATTATTTGTGTGATCAGATTCCAAGGCATTCAGTTTTATTGTAAGTAAAGCTTTTAATAAATTCACTGTCAGATACGACAGTAAGGCCAATCTTATTTTGAAGGAAGTGCTTGGTTAGTTGGTTTAGGTAGTGTTGCCGTTCACAGAATGCTCACAGGAAGAGGCTTTTAAATGTAAACATCTTTTTAAAAAATAGTACCTTTGCCCTAGATAAAATACTGTAATCATTTGTCCGATGAGATCAGTATTGAAACAACCATTGCTTATATGAGGTACTAGCTGGAGTGCCCGGCAGTGCCGAGGCTTTTTTGAGGGCATGTTGTTGTTGGAAGAGAGAGAGAGAGCGACCGGGGGGAAGAGAGAGAGCGACTGGGGGGGAGAGAGCGACTGGGGGGAAGAGAGAGAGCGACTGGGGGGGGGAAGAGAGAGAGCGACTGGGGGGGAAGAGAGAGAGCGACTGGGGGGAAGAGAGAGAGCGACTGGGGGGAAGGGGGGAGGGGAAGGGGGTGTGTGGGGGGGGGAAAGGGGGGGGTGGGAAGGGTGTGGGGGGGAAGGGTGGGGGAAGGAGGGGGGAGGGGGGAAGGGAGAAAGGGAGGGGGGAGAAAGGGAGGGGGGGGAGAAAGGGAGGAGGGGAGCCAGCAGACCCTCTCCCCTCTGCCGGCGATGGCTCCGCGGAGCTCCGTGCCGCCCCACGCACTGACATGGCCCAGCCGAGCGCAGCGCCCTGGTCAGCCCGAGCCCCGCCCTCCCGAGCCCCACCCCCCCGAGCCCCGGCTTCAAGACCGCCGATTCCGGCTGGGCCTGCGCTGGAGCCAAGCCCCGGAAACGGGCGTGAGCCGGCTTGAGGCTGTGAGGGAGGGCCGGGCCCGGTTGCCGGGATAACCCTTCCCCCCCCTTCCCGCTCTCCCGAGCACCGGCCTCCCGAGCCCCGCCCTCCCGAGCCCCGCCCTCCGAGCACCGGCCCCCCGCCCAAGCCGCGGGGGGGGAAGGAGAGAGAGAGCCGCCGCTCCTCCGGTCGATGTGTTGCGGGCCGACCCCTGATGAGCGCCCGATCAGCTGAGCCCGAGCCCCGCGGCGACCGCAACTCACCTCCCACTAGGCTCCCTCCCGCCCCGCCAGCCAAAATGGCAGCGATGGCTACGCTCGGCCCAGTTCCGCGCCGCCAGCCTTTACAAAGATGGCGGCGATCGCGGGGCGGGCCCAGCGGGAGGGGCGGTGCCTAGCTCGGGCGTGGCTGGGCAACAGAGGCCCAGGCTTCCAGGCCTGCAAAAACAGTGAAAGGTAGGAAAATTATAGAGGTTAGAGAAAAGATTTACAAATTAATTAACTTTGTTTAAAAACAATTTGTGTTTTAAAAGCAACTTTTTTATTGCTGGAAATCTAGATTTGAAAAGAAACACGCAGAAAGTGGGGAAAAAAAATAAACTTACGAATCAAGATGGCTGACACTCACCTCAGTTCAGAATGATAAGGCCCGCCCACACACGCACCGATTGGTCAACCGTCAGGTCACTGAACTGTAGGATTGGTCAATCGTCACGTCACTCAACTCTAGGGTGGCCCGCCCGCACACGCAATGAACCCGCCCCCACTCGATGCTAATGAGCGGATAATGAGCGGAATTTTGAAAGTTTTTTGGATACCGTCGGCACAATTTTGTCCGACCAAAAAGTAAATAAGCCTATGAGAGTCCCCTAATGATAAGCTTTCTTTTGATATAACTTATGTATAGGTACGCTCTATAACTTTTGATTGTATAGCCGGACAGACAGACAGACAGCTGTTTTATATATATAGATAGATAGGCTAGCTGGGGGGAGCCCGGCTTTGCCAGGGCTGTTTTGGGCCGGGCGGTTTAAATCGAGTGCCAGGCTTTGGGGTCTCTCTGTGTCCCTCTGTGAATCTGCTGCCGGGCAACATTTTAAATCGAGTACCAGGCTTTCAGGCCCTGTCTGTCTGTCCCTCTGTGAATCTGCTGCCGGGCAACATTTCTACCTTTTAATACCTTGAAAGATGAAAGTGAAAGTACTTATAAAACGTTTTTGGTAAATCTTATGTTATTTTTAAAAGAGATACTAACTTTTTCAAAGCTGGATGATCAAAGTAGTTTGAGCTGGAAGCTGAAGTAATGGCAGTGAAACAATGGCTGCCAGATCCCTGAGATGAAAACGATTAGTCCCGCCCACACACACACACACCGATTGGCCAACCATCAGGGGACCGTACTGTAGGACTGGCCAATCGTGACGGCACAGGATTGGTCGAACCTTGACGTCAGTCAATCAATGCTAAGTAGCAGATAATGAGTTTAATTTTGAAGGTTTTTTGCATAAGGCGCGAACAATTTTCGTCCGACCGAAAAGTAAATACGCTTACGACCGCCCCGGAAGCGTAAGCTTTCTTCGGAGGTAACGCGCGTATAGGTACGCTCTATAACTTTCAAGCGCATAGCCGGACAGGCGCACACCCGAGGACAGAAGGACAGACAGACAGATAGACAGAAGTATCCGTTTATATATATATAAGATATTTTACCTCAATATTTTACTTTCTGTTCAGTGCTGTTTCCTAGGCACCAGGATAAAACTGCTTGTGTATCACCAAGTTGATATAAAACTCATGTGTGCAAAATTAGAACTTGATGGCTAATATTTATTACAACATATCAGTCACTTACTAATTTAAACAGTCCTTGAATAATAAATAATCTCTCTATGTGAAGAAAAGCAGGAGAAATGCATATTTTTCTTTGTAATTTACAATCTGCTAATGAGACCACAGAGCCACACAGCATTGAAATATGGGCCTAGAGAGTAGACAGTGCAGTGCTCATTTTTTTGGCCACTAAAAGGCCTCCTAAACCTCTAATATGGCGGGCAGGAAATGCCCGCTCATTATGAGCTAGTAGTGCGCCACCTGCCATATTAAAGGCCAAAAAATTGGCGGACAAGGCACACGCAAATAAGGGGCCTAAAACCTGTTTCAGGCCCCCGTTACAAGATTGGCTTGCCATGAGGCAGCCAGTGCAGGCTGCACTCAGGAAAACCAGGGCTACATGCAGCCTAACAGTGATCCTACCGACTGCGTGTTGAAAGAACGTAGGCTGCTGCCGCTCCAGCTACCAATTTACCAATCTTTAACGTTGAAAAATGTCCAAAGATGCTTCACAGAAGTGTAATCAGAACAAATAGATGCTGAGCCAAAGAAGAAGCTGTTAGGAAGGATGGGTGGAATAAATGGAATACATGGAAGGCATGTTTCTTTTTCAAAGTTCAGCTGATTTCCAAGTTGCAAAAATTTAAGTTGCAAAACAAAAACAAAACAACCACAATGGTAAAAGTATGAGCTATACCAAGCTGGCAGTGTTTGACATTTACTTGTACGTACAGGTTCCTGTCGTGGTTAGAGAGGCGTAGAGGCTGTTATTGAAGATTCTTTAGTAAACTGCTGAAATTTGAAACCAAACCTACCAGTATCAACTGCACTGCAAATTTATCAGGAAATAATCTGCAGTTAATTACTGAAAACAGTCTATGGCCAGTATACTGGGTACTTTAAGTAAATATTATGCATTTCTCTTGAATAATTTAATGGTTCAACTTAGTGTCTCTCATACTTTTACCATTGCAGTTTTTTTTTGTGTTTTGCAACTTTAACTTTTGCAACTTGGAAATCAGCTGAACTTCGAAAGAACATACATGCATTCCATTTATTTGTCACTAGCTGAAGTGCCCGGCAGTGCCGAGGGTTTTTTGAGGGCATGTTGTTGTTGGAAGAGAGAGAGAGAGCGACTGGGGGGAAGAGAGAGCGCGACTGGGGGGAAGAGAGAGAGACTGGGGGAAAGAGAGAGACTGGGGGAAAGAGAGAGAGAGACTGGGGGAGAGAGAGAGAGACTGGGGGAGAGAGAGAGAGACTGGGGGAGAGAGAGAGAGTGACAGACTGGGGGAGAGAGAGAGTGACTGGGGGAGAGAGAGAGACTGGGGGAGAGAGTGAGAGAGACTGGGGAGAGAGAGAGAGACTGGGGGAGAGAGAGACTGGGGGAGAGAGAGACTGGGGGAGAGAGAGACTGGGGGAGAGTGAGAGAGAGACTGGGGGAGAGAGAGAGACTGGGGGAGAGAGAGAGGGAGACTGGGGGAGAGAGACTGGGGGAGAGAGAGACTGGGAGAGAGAGAGACTGGGGAGAGAGAGAGAGACTAGAGAGAGAGAGAGTGGGGGAGAGAGAGAGAGTGGGGGAGAGAGAGTGAGTGGGGGAGAGAGAGAGTGGGGGAGAGAGAGAGAGAGTGGGGGAGAGAGAGAGTGGGGGAGAGAGAGAGAGAGTGGGGGAGAGAGAGAGAGAGTGGGGGAGAGAGAGAGAGAGGGTGGGGGAGAGAGAGAGAAATCAGGGAAATCAGACCAATAATCAGGGAAACAATTACATATTCGGGAATAACCACTTCGATATCCCTTCCCATCCATACAGGCTTAACTGCGACAAACAGACAAATACTAACGGAAAACAGCTCCTGCAGCTCTGTCGAAGCCTGGGTCTGTACATTGTCAATGGTAGGTTCATGGGAGACCTCCTAGGAAGATCGACCTATTGCTCATCTCTTGGCTGTAGCACCGTAGACTATATGATTATGGATTTGGACCCATCCTCTTTCAGAGCATTCACAGTCAAACCACAAACAACACTGTCAGACCACAGTCAAATTACTATGTATCTTAAAAAGACAGAAACAACCAACACAGAAACACAACCCAGTAAGCTGTACAACACCAAAAAATCGTACAGATGGGCCAAAAACAGCACGGAAAAATACCAGAAAGCAATTAGCAATCAATCAACTCAAGCTCTCTTAGAGACCTTTCTGGATAACATATACACTCACAATAAAGAAGGCGTAAACCGGGCAGTGAATAACCTAAATAATATTTTTGATAATTTGGCAACAAGGTCAAACTTGAAAGCTCGCAAGAACAAACCCAAAACAAAAAACTATGAAAAATGGTTTGACCCAGATTGCCATAACATGAGGAAAAAACTTAGAAAAATATCAAACCAAAAACACAGACAGCCAGAAAACGAGGAATTACGCCTTACTTATTGTCAGACACTAACACAATACAGAAACACACTCAGAACCAAAAAAGAGCAGTATATTAAGAATACACTCAGCTCCATTGAGGAATCCATTGATTCCAATTGTTTCTGGGACAACTGGAATACATTACACAAAAAACAACACGACGAATTGGCCATTCAAAATGAAGACACGTGGGAAAACCACTTTGAAAAATTATACCAGAAAAACACACTAAGGCCAGAGCAACACCAAATATGCAAAAAACTGGAAAAGCTCGAAATGGCCATAAAAGATAACCAAAACCCGCTAGACTCCATAATAACAGAAAAAGAACTTTTTGAAAAACTCAAGGACCTGCGACCAGGAAAAGCTTGCGGTGCAGACGGCATACTAAGCGAGATGATTAAACACACAGACGATAAAATGAAACTGGCTATCCTAAAACTCTTCAACTTGGTTTTGAGTGTCGGTTACTTCCCTGATATCTGGAACAAAGGACTCATAACGCACATATACAAAAGTGGGGACAAAGTCGACCCAAATAACTATCGAGGCATCTGTGTAAACAGTAACCTGGGGAAGGTATTCTGTAGTATCATAAACAAAAGACTTATAAACTTCCTTGAGGAGCACAATGTCTTGAGTAAAAGCCAAATTGGATTCCTACCAAACTATAGAACATCAGATCATATCTTCACCCTACAGACCCTAATTGACAAACATGTTCATCAAAACAAAAGCAAAATCTACGCATGCTTTATAGATTTCCAGAAGGCTTTCGATTCCATCTGGCACGACGGTCTATTCCTGAAACTTATCGAAAGCGGGGTAGGGGGAAAAACATATGATGTAATTAAATCAATGTATACAAACAACAAATGTGCAGTTAAAATTGGAGACAAACAAACAAAATACTTCCCACAGGGGCGGGGGGTGACGCAGGGCTCGCCAATCTCACCGACACTCTTTAATATTTACATAAATGAATTGGCAAAACTACTTGAACAATCTACAGCACCCGGCCTCACCCTATATGAATCCAAGGTTAAATTCCTCCTCTATGCAGATGACCTGGTTCTGCTGTCACCAACTAAGGAGGGTCTACAGCAGAACCTGGATCTGCTGGAGTTGTTCTACCAGACCTGGGCCCTGACAATAAATCCCCAAAAAACCAAAGTCCTTGTGTTCCAGCAAAGATCCAGACATCAGGGACCCAAAATAAATTTCACACTAGGAACAACCAAAATTGAACAAACCACGAACTACACATACTTGGGCTTAAAAATCAGTTCTACGGGAAATTTTCATCTGGCTGTGAATGAACTGAAAGAGAAAGCAAGAAGGGCTTTCTATGCCATTAAAAAATCAATCCAAATAGAAATCCCAATTAGCATTTGGCTCAAAATTTTTAAATCAGTAATTGAACCAATTGCACTCTATGGCAGTGAGGTGTGGGGACCGCTAACACAACAAGAATTTGCAAAATGGGACAAACACCCAATTGAGATCCTACATGAAGAATTCTGTAAAAGTATCCTCCGGACTCAAAGGAAAACCGTAAACAATGCATGCAGGGCAGAACTAGGCCAATATCCATGAATAATCACTATCCAAAAAAGAGCCACCAAATTTTGGAAACACCTAAAAATGAGCAACCCCCACTGCTTTCATTACGAAGCCCTGAAATGCCAAGAGAGGACCATAAAGAAGAATACCCTCAGTCAACTAGTCCTGGGACTCAGTGAAGTAACTACTAACACTACTAACAATAACCAGCCTCAGGACAGTGACAGCGTAACACAAAGAATTCGACCCAACACAATCGTCACTAAGCAAAAGGAAAAATATGTCATATTGGGCAGAAACAACAAAAACCCAAAACAAACTCAATTGCTACTTGGCCCTAAACAGACAATACAGCATGGCTGATTACCTGACCATGGTAAAGGATAGCAAACTGAGAAAAACCTTGACAATGTACAGACTTAGTGAACATAGCCTGGCGATCGAAAAAGGTAGACACAGGCAGACCCGGCTACCAAGAGAGGACAGGATATGCTCTCACTGCAGTCAGGGAGTGGTGGAGACAGAGATGCACTTCCTCACAGCTTGTAGAAAATATCAGGGCATAAGAGAGAATTTCTACCCAAAATTCACAAAAATATGCCCGGAATTCAGAAATTTGAATGACGACCAAAAACTCCCATACCTACTAGGGGAAGAGAGAAATTGTGTAACCTTAGCGGCACACTATGTTACAGCTTGCCATAAACAGAGGGACAACCACTAAATATAAGAAAAGAGTATATACAAATTATATGAATGTATATTTATACACTCAGGGATATATCTGTTTATACACTGTATGGATAGATCTGTATTTTTTGTGTTCAACCATGAATGTTTTTCGATGTTTTGGCAACATAAGATGTACCTTGTCATGCCAATAAAGCGATTTGAATTGAATTGAATTGAAATTGAGAGAGTGGGGGAGAGAGAGAGAGAGTGGGGGAGAGAGACAACTACAATATCAGACCTGCAACACTCCTGTCCCACAGGGGAACAGGACCGCTCCCAGCCAGACAGAGGGAGAGATGCACAGGACGTACGCAATACCTCAGACAGAGACAATCCATTAAGAGACAATAAGCAGATGTGCAGCAGCATCTATTTCCGCCTTATGGATCAAAGACTAATTAATAGAAAGAACTGTAACCAAGTAGTATTAACATTTATAGACAACTGATATGACCTTTTTTCCCCACATTTAGACACGACAAACACATATCATTCTTTAACCTATCATAGTAAAAGATCAAACTTATCATGAAATCCTTATATATTTCGACCTGGAATATCCAAGGTCTACGCTCTTCGGTGCTCGACGTGAAGAGTAGGACCCCAGAGTTCATAGATGAAACTAAAGATCTAGATATTATCATTTTACAGGAAACTTGGTATAAAGGAAAAGGACACACTGGATGTCCCCAAGGGTACACTGAGCTGGTGGTCCCCTCCAATAAATTACCAAGAGTAACCCAAGGCAGAGACTCCGGAGGCATACTGATCTGGTTTAAAACAGAACTTAAGAATTACATCAAATTTATAAAAAAGGGCGAAAACCACATATGGCTCAAAATTGAGAGGGAGATTATCTCTAACACCCAAGACGTTTACATTTGCGCACTTTATATCCCCCCAATGGAATCCCCGTACTTTAAAGAGGACACCTTCTCCAACATAGAGGGGGAAATTATCCAATACCAGGCCCAGGGGAACGTGTTGATCTGTGGGGACCTCAATTCAAGAACTGGCGAAGAACCAGACTTCACCAATAATCAGGGAAACAATTACGTATTCGGGAATAACCACATCGATATCCCTTCCCTTCCATACAGGCATAACTGCGACAAGCAGACAAATACCAACAGAAAACAGCTCCTACAGCTCTGTCGAAGCCTGGGTCTGTACATTGTCAATGGTAGGTTCATAGGAGACCTCCTAGGAAGATCGACCTATTGCTCACCTCTTGGCTGCAGCACCGTAGACTATATGATTACAGATTTGGACCCATCCTCTTTCAGAGCATTCACAGTCAAACCACAAACAACACTGTCAGATCACAGTCAAATTACTATGTATCTTAAAAAGACAGAAACAAACAACATAGAAACACAACCCAGTAAACTGTACAACACCAAAAAATCGTACAGATGGGCCAAAAATTACACGGAAAAATACCAGAAAGCAATTAGCAATGAATCAACTCAAGCTCTCTTAGAGACCTTTCTGGATAACATATACACTCACAATAAAGAAGGCGTAAACCGGGCAGTGAATAACCTAAACAATATTTTTGATAATTTGGCAACAAGGTCAAACTTGAAAGCTCGCAAGAACAAACCCAAAACAAAAAACTATGAAAAATGGTTTGACCCAGATTGCCATAACATGAGGAAAAAACTTAGAAAAATATCAAACCAAAAACACAGACATCCAGAAAACGAGGAATTACGCCTTACTTATTGCCAGACACTAACACAATACAGAAACACACTCAGAACCAAAAAAGAGCAATATATTAAGAACACACTCAGCTCCATTGAGGAATCCATTGATTCCAATTGTTTCTGGGACAACTGGAATACATTACACAAAAAACAACATGACGAATTGGCCATTCAAAATGGGGACACATGGGAAAACCACTTTGAAAAATTATACCAGAAATACACACTAAGGCCAGAGCAACACCAAATATGCAAAAAACTGGAAAAGCTCGAAATGGCCATAAAAGATAACCAAAACCCGCTGGACTCCATAATAACAGAAAAAGAACTTTTTGAAAAACTCAAGGACCTGCGACCAGGAAAAGCTTGCGGGACAGATGGCATACTAAACGAGATGATTAAACACACAGACGATAAAATGAAACTGGCTATCCTAAAACTCTTCAACTTGGTTCTGAGTGTCGGTTACTTCCCTGATATCTGGAACAAAGGACTCATAACGCCCATATACAAAAGTGGGGACAAAGTCGACCCAAATAACTATCGAGGCATCTGTGTAAACAGTAACCTGGGGAAGGTATTCTGTAGCATCATAAACAAAAGACTTATAAACTTCCTTGAGGAGCACAATGTCTTGAATAAAAGCCAAATTGGATTCCTGCCAAACTACAGAACATCAGATCATATCTTCACCCTACAGACCCTAATTGACAAACACGTTCACCATAACAAAAGCAAAATCTACGCATGCTTTATAGATTTCCAGAAGGCTTTCGACTCCATCTGGCATGACGGTTTATTCCTGAAACTTATCGAAAGCGGGGTAGGGGGAAAAACATATGATGTAATTAAATCAATGTATACAAACAACAAATGTGCAGTTAAAATTGGAGACAAACAAACAAAATACTTCCCACAGGGGCGGGGGGTGATGCAGGGCTCGCCAATCTCACCGACACTCTTTAATATTTACATAAATGAATTGGCAAAACTACTTGAACAATCTACAGCACCCGGCCTCACCCTATATGAATCCAAGGTTAAATTCCTCCTCTATGCAGACGACCTGGTTCTGCTGTCACCAACTAAGGAGGGTCTACAGCAGAACCTGGATCTGCTGGAATCGTACTGTCAGACTTGGGCCCTGACAATAAATCCCCAAAAAACCAAAGTCCTTGTGTTCCAGCAAAGATCCAGACATCAGGGACCCAAAATAAATTTCACACTAGGAACAACCAAAATTGAACAAACCACCAACTACACATACTTGGGCTTAAAAATCAGTTCTACGGGAAACTTCAAACTGGCTGTGAATGAACTGAAAGAGAAAGCAAGAAGGGCTTTCTATGCCATTAAAAAATCAATCCAAATAGAAATCCCAATTAGCATTTGGCTCAAAATTTTCAAATCAGTAATTGAACCAATTGCACTCTATGGCAGTGAGGTGTGGGGACCGCTAACACAACAAGAATTTGCAAAATGGGGCAAACACCCAATTGAGATCCTACATGCAGAATTCTGTAAAAGTATCCTCCGGACTCAAAGGAAAACAGTAAACAATGCATGCAGGGCAGAACTAGGCCAATATCCATGAATAATCACTATCCAAAAAAGAGCCACCAAATTTTGGAAACACCTCGAAATGAGCAACCCCCAATGCTATCACTACGACGCCCTGAAATGCCAAGAGATGACCATAAAGAAGAATACCCTCAGTCAACTAGTCCTGGGACTCAGTGAAGTAACTACTAACACTACTAACAATAACCAGCCCCAGGACAGTGACAGTGTAACACAAAGAATTCGACCCAACACAATCGTCGCTAAGCAAAAGGAAAAATATCTGACATATTGGGCAGAAACAACAAAAACCCAAAGCAAACTCAATTGCTACTTGGCCCTAAACAGACAATACAACATAGCTGATTACCTGACCATGGTAAAGGACAGCAAACTGAGAAAAATCTTGACAATGTACAGACTTAGTGAACATAGCCTGGCGATCGAAAAAGGTAGACACAGGCAGACCCGGCTACCAAGAGAGGACAGGATATGCTCTCACTGCAGTCAGGGAATGGTGGAGACAGAGATGCACTTCCTCACAGCTTGTAGAAAATATCACGGCATAAGGGAGAATTTCGACCCAAAATTTACAAAAATATGCCCGGAATTCAGAAATTTGAATGACGACCAAAAACTCCCATACCTACTAGGGGAAGAGAGAAATTGCGTAACACTAGCGGCACACTATGTTACAGCTAGCCATAAACAGAGGGACAACCACTAAAGATAAGAAGAGTATATATAAATTATATGAAAGTATATTTATACACTCAGGGATATATCTGTTTATACACTGTATGGATAGATCTGTATTTTTGTGAACAAACATGAATGTTTTCCGGTGCTTTGGCAACATAAGATGTAACTTGTCATGCCAATAAAGCGATTTGAATTGAATTGAATTGAATTGAGTGGGGGAGAGAGAGAGAGAGTGGGGGAGAGAGAGAGAGTGGGGGAGAGAGAGAGAGTGAGTGGGGGAGAGAGAGAGAGAGTGGGGGGAGAGAGAGAGAGAGTGGGGGAGAGAGAGAGTGGGGGAGAGAGAGAGAGAGTGGGGGAGAGAGAGAGAGTGGTGGAGAGAGAGAGAGAGTGGGGGAGAGAGAGAGAGAGTGGGGGAGAGAGAGAGAGAGAGAGCGTGGGGGAGAGAGAGAGAGAGAGTGGAGGAGAGAGAGAGAGAGTGGGGGAGAGAGAGAGAGTGGGGGAGAGAGAGAGAGTGGGGGAGAGAGAGAGAGAGAGTGGGGGAGAGAGAGAGAGAGTGGGGGAGAGAGAGAGTGGGGGGAGAGAGAGAGAGAGAGTGGGGGAGAGAGAGAAAGTGGGGGAGAGAGAGAGAGAGGGAGAGAGAGAGAGTGGGAGTGTGAGAGAGAGAGTGGGAGTGTGAGAGAGAGACTGGGAGTGTGAGAGAGAGAGAGAGAGAGGAGAGAGAGAGAGAGAGGGAGAGAGAGACAAAGAGAGAGGGAGAGAGAGACAGAGAGAGAGAGGGAGAGAGAGACAGAGGGAAAGAGAGACAGAGAGGGAAGGAGAGAAAGGGGGGTGGGAGGGGGGGAAAGGGGGGTGGGAGGGGGGGAAAGGGGGGGGGGAGGGGGGGAAAGGGGGGGTGGGAGGGGGGGAAAGGGGGGGTGGGAGGGGGGAAAGGGGGTGGGGGGGGAAGGGGGGTGGGAGGGGGGAAAGGGGGGGGTGGGAGGGGGGGAAAGGGGGGTGTGTGGGGAGGTGGGAAGGGGGGGTGTGGGGGGGGAAGGGTGTGTGTGTGGGGGGGGAAGGGGGTGTGTGGGAGGGGGGGAAGGGGGTGTGTGGGAGGGGGGAAGGGTGTGTGTGGGGGTGGATGGGGGGGTGGGAAGGGGGGTTGTGGGAGGGGGGAAGGGGGGTGTGGGGAGGAAGGGTGTGTGTGTGGGGGGGGAAGGTGTGTGTGGGAGGGGGGAAGGGGTGTGTGGGAGGGGCGTAAGGGGGGTGTGGGAGGGGGAAGGGTGTGTGTGGGAAGGGGGGGAAGGGGGTGTGTGGGGGGGAAGGGAGTGTGTGGGGGGGAAGGGGTGTGTGGGAGGGGGGGAAGGGGGTGTGTGGGAGGGGGGGAAGGGGGTGTGTGGGAAGGGGAGGGAAGGGGGTGTGTGGGGGGGGAGGGGGTGTGTGGGAGGGAGGGGAAGGGGGTGTGTGGGAGGTGGGGGGAAGGGGGTGTGTGGGAGCACTGAAGCCCCACCCACTCCATTTTCCTGTACTAAGATGGCCACGCATGCACTCTGTTACACACTGAATCAAAATGGCGTCGCACTGAAACTTTTCGCCCTCCTTGACAAAGATGGCTGCCGTTAACCTGGGGCTGTCAGCAGAAGAAATCCCCTCAGCTGCAAACACGGGACCTTCAGATAATTATTCAGGGCTTGTGACCTACCCCAGTTGCTTATGAAGCCTCCCCACCTACCGACCCCGGGAATGGAGCGGAGGCAGCAGACCCTCTCCCCTCTGCCAGTGTTGGTCCCTGTCTAGGCCGGGAGCCTGGGACTGGAGTTGCACCGCTGGCAGTTGGAGTATAACATATGTGTAGGTACGCTCTATAACTTTTGATTGTATAGCCGGACAGAGAGACAGAGAGACAGACAGAGAGACATATCCTTTTATATATATAGATAATAATGTCAGCCACTGTCATGATTTCAACTTGAAACGCTTTTACTAGAAGGGTTAAAACTGGGCTCACTTTTTTTAGTGAGACAACAGCCAGCACAGGCACCCAGAGTTTTTGACATTTTATTATTACACTGCAATATCATATGCGCATTTTAGCAAATTGTTGTCCTTCCTCTTGTGCACATGCCAACCTTCCTAAACTCAGGACAAAAAAAAACAAGACAGGTGCCTGGGCTGCCTTAATGCAGGCGCTGCCTGTGACTTGCATGTAATTATGAAAGTTTCTCAGGTTAAGTTTAACTACTTCATTAGCAGGGGCTTTACCATAGCCCTTAGCCAATTGGAATCCTGATTTATGATCATATGTATCCTTATAAAAATGAAATGTCACATTGTTCCTTAATATTAAATGTAAATAAACCTCAATCCACAGCTGAACTTAAATAAATTAAATTGATTCTTTTACTTAAGGCTCTTATATTTTCTTTTTCTCACCAGTTCATCTTCATTATTTTTGTATTTGTAGACATACCTATTGGATCTACCCAAACTGCCATGGTATCCTGAGGAATATCTGCCTTCACCTTCTCCAATGCAGGATCCTTAACAGAGACATCAAGATGAACAATCCTGGCCAATAGTTTGGCTGCTGTCATATTACCATCTAGCACTTTGCTCAGCAGCTCTGCAGTATCTCTCTCTGTTGCACAGACTTCAACTTTAATCTTCTCTCCTATAACGGAAATAAAACTACAGTTGGTGTTCGGTACAGCAGGAATCTTCAGATAATTCTATTCTATTTTGAAGTTCTACAGTATTTGGGTTTACATGTGCTAAACATAGAGGCCACGTGATGCAGTGAAGGAATCAGCACTAGGGCAGAGGTCTTTCCATCCTGTGAATAAATGATAAAAATGGATGACAAATTAAAACTACCTTAGAAGGATCCTTAACTGGGAACAAAAGTGCTTATTAACTGAGGGTCTATCTCAACACAACGGAACAGCACATCAGAGCTTACCAACTCACAGGATGAAAAGCAATGGCAGTTTCTCAGCACAGAAGCGGCAATATTAGTAGCAAATCACATGCAATAATAAAAGCCATCAGCTCAAACACATGGCAGGTCTTTTACAACTGGTGTAAATCACAGGGTAGTCTTTTTTCTAAACTATGTATTCACTTGGTTCAAGGGCAACACTCTTGTCTCAAAGTCAGGAAGTTGTAGGTTCAAGCACCATTTTATGATTTGAGCTAGCTAACACTTCAGTGCAGTAATGAGGGAGTGCTGCATTGGATGAGGTGCCTATTCAGATGGATATAAAAGATCCAATGCACTTTTTCAAAGAACAGCAGGGAGTTCTTCTGCTACCCGGACCAACATGCATCCCTCACCACCAGCAAAACGGATTGAAAGGTCATTTATCTCATTTGGCGTTTGTGGGCCCTTGCTGTGCAAAACTGGCTGCCACGTTTGCCTACAAAACAATTGTGCATTTCAAAAGTAATTCAAAGTGAAGTGCTTTGGTTTGTCGCAAGTTTTATCTTTTCTTAAACCAGATTATCTTTATTTTGTAAATGGCCAAGTGCAAAGGTTACAGCACAATGGGGTGCATTGACTAAACTGCAATGTACGTATTATCTTGAAATAAAAGCATCCCACAATAACAAAATCTCCCACAAAAGGTTATTTAAATAATTTTAAAAGTATTCACACAGAAAGGCAGGTACACACAAAAATGCAAATGAAACTGCAAATTAAAAGGCTCGGATTTAACAATCCAACTGGACACCTTCTTTCCACTTTTTCTAATAAACATACAAGTCCTAATAAAAACAACATGCAAATTCAGGCTATTTATATGGTACCACTGTCCATCAATATTTCCAGAATGGACGTAAAAGTAAAATGCATCAAAGGAGTGTTGCAGTAAGGATAATTCGCTAATACTGTACTTCAACATGTCCTTTTGCAGAAGGTGAGATGTCAGGTGATGCAGATGTTGTTGACATCTGTCTTCCACCTTCTAAAGGCTGTGCTGTTTTAGGAAAGTCAATGTCAGCAGTGAATTCTTCAACATGCTTCCACATTCAGTAGAAATTACCAAAATTCTCCATCCCTCCTGTTTTGTAGATGTCAATTCCTGAAGATTCTGCAATTGTAAATCCATTGCTGTCCTAAATCCTAATCCTCCTATGACCAATGACTCTAATTTAAATTCAACTATGCATCTACCAAACAGCCTTATGGTTTGCTAATTTCTTCAACTGCCCACAAGAACAACATTTGAGATAAAGCATGACTCTTATTAAATTTAACTTCAAAAATGTGATGTTGATGGAGTATTTTCCTACTGATCATGACCACAGTAATCCAGGAAACACACCTTTTACTGGTGGAAGAAATAAGACCAGCCTCTATATGACATTATCTATCTTTTCTCCATTCATTGTTCTTTCTTTCCTCCTCTCTTCTCTTGGGGTATGGTTTCACAGGCACCAGTCACTCTCTGGTACCTGACCCAAGTGACCACTAGTCAAGTGTGAGCCTTTACAGTAAGCACTGAGAGGCTATCCAACTGCAGAGGGCTTCCCAGTCAACCCCAATCCTGCCTTCACCCAACAGTCACACACACGCAGGGTTGCAGGAAAGCATTCAGGAGCAGGAATCCTGATGATTCCTCTTGTCACTAACCCAGGGGTGCGGAGGCTAATTCTGAGAATCAACTAACTCAGCATAGTTAGTGTGGCTCAACTACTCAGTAGATAAACTCAAGCTATTGGGGTATATTATGACCTGAACTCTGCTGTCATGAGAACTGTCAGCGAGTATAACATCAAGCTTGCATCAGTGTTGTCCTTGACCTGCACCTAAGCTCTGGCAAAACACAATGCCCCAGCTACTGCCAACAGGGAACCCTTGTTAGAGAATTTGTTGTGACTGCAAAAAATAGCTGACAGCGCTGACATACACTGTTCAAAACACTGACACGTGTAAATGGAATAAAAGGCATAAAAGCTTTTACTCGAGGTTTACAACATCATCAATTAATTTGCAGCCTTATAGGACCCTCCCAAACAGCTCTTATTCTAAATTTTATACAGTGTATTATTTTACAACTATAATTAGGAAATTCCTTTTTCAATTTTGTACTCATATTGATGGCCTACTAATTCTAAACACCCAACTGTTTTGCATATACGAAGGTACACGAACCCATCACTAGCAAAGAATGTGCATCTTCTCAGATAAACCATGACCTTTGTATTGCAGTGATGCTGAAATCCTGATGGTGCTTTCACAAAGACAAACACCAGTCACATGTACTGCAATCAGGTCACACAGCTTACAACCTTCCTCTGTTTGCACAGCCGAATCTTGGGGTCAAGTAACAATATGCTTGATGAGAACGTCTTAATTATTAAGTACTGTTGAAAGAGACAAACTTGGCACTAGTGAAGGCCGTTAAAAAAAAAGTGATTCTCGTTGAATGTTTTTGAGAAGAAATTTTAGTTCAGGATTTATTGATTACGTTACTTGCTGCAACTGTTGTTTTACTTTACACTATGTAAACATTTATATAAGTTATAGGAAATAAATCTTGCTCACTTGGGCTTGTGAAAATAAATAATTGTGTTAGCTTTTATTGTATGTATAATTTAATTAACCGGAAACCATAGTTCTTTAAGTATGTCCTTTTTCACATTTTGTAGAATTGCTAAACATCCTGGCCTAGATCTTGCTGGAGTAGAGCATCTCACGGCGTGCCCTGTTAGTTAGTCAGCACAAAAAAAATTGGCCCAGAGTTTCTGGAAGTGCGAGCTGATAATGGGCGAGGGCAACAGGGCATCTGGGACTTTGGTGAACAATGGGACAAACAGTGTATCACCTTAACCAATGAGATTAAAGGATTGAGAAAGAAACAGAGGAAGGACTGAGAAGGAGGGTGAATTAGAATGGGTAAGTTCAATGTCAAATCAGGTACAGAAAGAGAAATAAGGAGTGGGAAAGAAAGATTGGATTAAGAAAGAAAAAATGACAGAAAGAAAAAAGACAAAGAAAAAGACTTAAAAAAAAAAAAAATTACCTTTTTAAAATCCCCAACAACAATTCAGTAGCTGAAGGACTGAGACTCCACACTTTTAATTGTTCACTTTTTGGGCAAGAGGTTGTTGGAAGTCATTAACAATTATCACCTTGTTAAAAGGGTACTTCCGCTATTAATTACTAGAC
The DNA here is from genome assembly GCF_052327205.1 of Somniosus microcephalus. Classification (NCBI taxonomy): domain Eukaryota; kingdom Metazoa; phylum Chordata; class Chondrichthyes; order Squaliformes; family Somniosidae; genus Somniosus; species Somniosus microcephalus. Next base: position 225,047,881 of record NC_140990.1, read on the forward strand.
TTAACTTTCTGTGGTGAGTTTAGTGAACGTGCAAATGTAAGAACTACATAGGGAGGTTAAGGGCACGATTCAGATTCCGCAAAGCTAACAGCGGAGCGGTACAAATCGGCCAGCAACTTGTGGCGAATCACAATTCATGGGGCATCTCTTCCTCACCACAAGTTGCTGGCCGATTTACACATTAATAAAGGATTGCGTCGTTTAAACGCTGTTATTTTTTCAGCAAATTCTATCCTAGATTTTTTTTTTGCAATTTCAAATGGTAGTGTAAAACTGTTGATGAGCGTACACATTAATCACACTGCACACAGCTGAATTCAGTAAGTTAGTGAAGTAATCCACCTAGCTTGGATACTGTCACTAAAGCTTCTGATTTTGTGTCTTTGAATTTTTTATTTTACTTACCCAGACTATTAGTGAATTGATTCGATTCTTCACCAAAGATGTGATCTTCCAGCCCTGGAAACTGAATAAGTGATTGTTAAAGGTGATTACTTTGGCAACATGTAAAGAGACACATTATTAGCATATAACTTTGGAGGGAAAAAAAGAAAACGACACATCTATATATAAAAAAAGTCTTGTACCTGACATGCATTCATCACACTTTCGACATCACAAAGTGTCAAAAGTACATAAAAAGAGAAAGCTGTTTTTTCTGATCTTAGGAAGCAGTCGGATTTTTACAAGCAACAATACCTTCTGATTGACCTCAGGACGTGCTTATTTATAGCAATCTGAGCTTGTAGCCATAAAGGGACAGGTCAGGGTTCATACAGGCCTAACTTGGCAGCAGAATAATACCTTATGCATTGCATGGTCTTTAGAAAGCAGCATATACTTTGGGGTAAAAATTTGTTTTGCCGCATTTTTAGGTGTGTACAGAAGGCCTTAGGCCTCATTTTTAAAACTCGAGGTGAGTTGCCTCTGGTGGCACGACAGGTGGCCCAATCCAATTTGAGCCACTTGCCTTGCTGGCAGCAGCCCTAAGCTAAGTCCTAGAAGTGGAAGACGAAGAAGGGGAAGAGGGCGATCGGGGGTCAGCAGTGTCCCTCAGGTGTGTTGTGGAGCCAGGAGGAGCAGGACTGCTCTTCATGGTTCCACAGGATGGTAAGTTAAAAAAGGTACTTAAATTTCAGTGGTGGCCACTAGATAGAGCGCAGCAATCCCACCAAAACCTACATGGACCTCACAGCCGACAGATTTTTGCTGATTGGTTCTTAAACAAGTGTTAGACTCCTTGCATATGCTAATGAGGGGCCTAAAACCTGTTTAAGGTAGCTGCCTGAAAATAGACCGAGGCCAATATGTCAGGTGGGCCAATATCGGATCCAGTCTAATTCCCAGTCATGTGTGGCACAGGCTTTATTCAGTACTTAAAGGGGAGGTGCATTGATGCTACAGCACCTCATTGTCAAACCACTCATAACATTAGCTGGAAGAAGATGTAAGAAATCACACAACACCAGGTTATAGTCCAACAGCTTTATTTGAAATCACAAGCTTTCGGAGCGCTGCTCCTTCTTCAGGTGAAGTGGAGAAATGCATAAAGACACAGCTTATATAGTCAGAGAATCATGTCAGATGTTTACAGGTAACCTTTCCAACTGCCATTTATCGCACCTCGGCAGAGAGATAATCACTTCACCTGAAGAAGGAGCAGCGCTCCGAAAGCTTGTGATTTCAAATAAAGCTGTTGGACTATAACCTGGTGTTGTGTGATTTCTTACATTTGTCCACCCCAGTCCAACTCCGGCATCTCCACACCCTGGAAGAAGATGACAGTGCAAACACATGCCGGAGCCTCCGCACAGGGAGAGAGCCTGCAGATTCTCCGACGGGGCTCTTGAGGTACTGGTCTTGGAGAGGAGGCGGAGTGTCCTCTTCCCACACACTAGAAGGAAACCCTTGTCACACACCTCTCGAAGGCTCTGGCAGGAGATTGCCACCTATATAATGGCGAGCATTGTGGTCCCCAGGTCGTCGATCCAGTGCCGAAAGAGGTTTATTCCACGCGGAAAGTCAAGGTGAGTGAAGGCTTCAGCAAATGCCATATCTCTCCATCTGCACCACAAGTCTCACACACTGCTCAATGCACCACACCCCCAGCACTCACCTCCCAACAATCCACACCTATCATCACACTCACTTCACAATCAGAGCTTCACTTCACCCTCACAACACTCTGCAACACTCACACCCACATCTTGCGCACACTGACAGCTATTCAACCATGGCAGGCACATCAACCAAACACGTTGCACCACACTCACTGACACACTTCTCTTTCTCTTGCAGGCCAAGGTCACGCATAATCAGTGGGAGCAGCGGCAGACAGGCGGGGGACAAGCTGCCATCCAGCAGCTCAGCCAGCTGGAGGAGAGAGTGCTGGAGATCAATGGGTGGCAGATAATAGAGGGCGTGGCAACCGGTGAGGTTAAACCCCTTGGGGACAACAACGGTACGGTCATTCCTTATCCTTCTTCTCACATCCTACTTCCCCCTCATTCCACAATCTCTTCTCATTTTAAAGCTGCTGATGTTGTATGCCTTGCTTCCCACCCCTCTCCCCTCACCATAACCCGACTCTTGTGCCATTATGCTTTCAGATAATAAAGAACAAGCACCAGATCAGCCTGTCCCTGAGGCGATGGAGGAGAGCGAGGGGGCAGAAGGAGAAGAAGACACAGCATCACTGCATCTGTCACTCGCAGACACCAGCTCAGAAACTGGCACTGCGCGTACTTTAGAGGCTAGTGTAGAAGCAGGATCTGCACAGGGTGAAGCACCGGGCATGAGTGGGCTGCAGCAAGGCCAGGGGGAAAGGGTAGCTCAGGGCCAGCTCCCCGGAGGACGAGTTTGCACGCGGGTTCTGCTGCACAGGACTCAGATGAGGACCTCGATGGGCAGCCTTCAGAAGAAGGGTGATGGGCATGCACACCGAATTCAGTCTCAGCTGGTTGCCGCCCATGCTCATGCCATTGTCATGCAGTCTCAGCTTGCTGCCACCCAAACTCAGACTGCTGCCATCGTGGCTGTGTTTACCAGTGTCGACTGGGGCTTGCAGGGTGTCGCAGCAGCCCAGCAATCTGTGCTCCAACAGATTGCTAGGAATAAAAACAGAAAATGCTGGAAATACTCAGCAGGTCAGGTAGCATCTGTGGAGAGAGAAACAGAGTTACGTTTCAGGTCGATGACCTTTCTCTGCCTACACACCCTCTCCCGAAGATACTCAAGCTCGAGGGGGGCAGTCAGGAGAGCACCCATAACTGTGAGCAAGTGTTGTGAGCAGAAGCCTTTAAATAAGAATGAAGGCGTTCTCCACTTGCAACAACACTCCATGTTACCTTAGAAGCTGGAAAGACGTTTATAAAGCTGCTGGAGTTGCAGAAAGTTGGACAGAGCCCATGAAACTGGACAAGCATGTCAGCTGCAAGTAGTTGCTGATGATCCCTTTAAATACTGCTGCTGGAGCCTCCTTCCTGCTTGTCAATGCTTGCTCAGCTCGTCGCAATTAAGGCATGCCGGTAAGTTGAGCGGCAAACTACAAACTCCCAGATCGGGCGTCAGGTGAGCATTGCACACTCACTGATGTCACGATCTGCATCATCTACATGATTTCAGCGATTGCTGACATCAACAGTGTTGCCGGCCATCCGAAAATGGCGGCCGCCGTGCGACCCGCCAGCAGCGGCCGTCATTTTGTCCCCTGAATCTGGCGGTAACGGGTGGCGCTAAACCCCTGAATTTCTAGGTCTATATTTTCTGACCGGTGCTGTTCTGACAGGGCATTAAAAAGACACACAGAGGAGCCTGGTACAAATAAATTATGCATCCATACAAGAACAACACTGGTGAGAAAGTAATGCTAACAGCCTCGCTTGTATGAGCACAAACATTAATCAAATAAATGTGCCCAGCTTAAAGAATGATCAATAACTGAATTCACACCTTTCAAATCATTAAAGGAACACACAAGTACAGGTTAGTGTCAAACTCTGCCCAATTTGGTACATTTTGCTTCTTTACCACCGTGCTAATTTTGCTTTGCTAACAGTTTAACCAGCAACTTGAAAAACAGTCATATTGAAGTTTCTAGCCTTTGTTTACTGACCCTGACAGGTAAGCCAAGAATGGAAGTTCACTGGGGCCGAGAATCCTCAGCCCCTCTGGCAACAAGAGCAGGTCAGAGGCTGGGTATTCTGCGGCGAGTGTCTCACCTCCTGACTCCCCAAAGCCTTTCCACCATCTACAAGGCACAAGTCAGGAGTGTGATGGAATACTCTGCACTTGCCTGGATGAGTGCAGCTCCAACAACACTCAAGAAGCTCGGCACCATCCAGGACAAAGCAGCCCGTTTGATTGGCACCCCTTCCACCACCTTAACATTCACTCCCTCCACGACCGGCGTACCATGGCTGCAGTGTGTACCATCTACAAGATGCACTGCAGCAACTCGCCAAGACTTCTTCGGCAGCACCTCCCAAACCCGCGACCTCTTCCACCTAGAAGGACAAGGGCAGCAGGCGCATGGGAACACCACCACCTCCAAGTTCCCCTCCAAGTCACACACCATCCTGACTTAGAAGTATATCGCCGATCCTTCATCGTCGCTGGGTCAAAATCCTGGAACTCCCTACCTAACAGTACTGTGGGAGTACCATCACCACACGGACTGCAGCAGTTCAAGAAGGCAGCTCACCACCACCTTCTCAAGGGCAACTAGCAATGGGCAATAAATGCTGGCATTGCCAGCGACGCCCTGATCCCATAAATGAATTTAAAAAAAAATTCTTCCCTGGATACTAGGTTGGGCCCTGGCTTATTGTCAAAATCCCTGCACTGGTTTGTTAGGGAAGGCGAATCCACTGACCCCAAACATAGTCACTGACTTAAAGAAGGGGTGGGACTGAGAGGCAGGAGCTACTAATGCTGGAATTCCCATGACCTCGGTCCCCAGAGGGACCTAACCTAGGGTGAGCACAGATACACCTGGTGAAACTAGCCGACCCAACTTGGGGAGCCTGGGCCACGACTGAGAACTGGACTGCTGACCAGAATGCAAAAGTAATTTTTCCCCTCACTAAGGGAGCTGCCGGTGGCAAAATCAGGAAGGTTCAGTGGGGGCAGGGAGGCTCTAAACCTCCCCCCCACCACTCGCCACCCAGGTAAGAACGCTGCAGTATGCAGCCTCTGCAAATGGCGGATGCGCCAGATGCAGCCCTAGTGGAATTGAAATTAATTGAAATCACCTGACCTCACATACTCTCTGCAGCAAAGTTCAGCGTCAGGTACAACTGCGGTATAAGTACTAGGAGTGCCAGGCCACAGGTTTTCAGGGCCACTGTATTTATAGGTGTGGACCTTCATCCCACGACCCCAGTGCACTCTGCAAAGGTACACCAACATGTTGCACTACTGATGCTTTGGGTCCAGTATTGTAATAATTGCCTCCTTCAGCATGTAAAGACCATTGCTGAAATGGCGAGAGTTCTAATACTTTGTCCAGTATAACCTTTAAGTTCTTTGCTGGAATAATATGATCATGCCTGAATGTAACTTTTCAGCTATTAGTGCAGAGTGTGTCTGCTGGCATATATTCACAGCACACTGGACTTCTAAGGGACTGTGCTATGGTACAGTAGGATGGGGTTCATATCACAAATTTCTAAATGCTGAGCTTTCAGCCATGCCACCATGGAGAGGTAATTTCCATAATAAAAGGAGAAAAAAAGGAAGTCATACCACATTGTTCTAGTATTCCTCTTGCCTGCCCATCCCCTCAAATAGCAATGCTGCCAATGGCACCAGATTTAATGGGAAGGGAAGGATGGACTTCAAATTGAACACCACCCTTAAAAACAGAAATCTAAAATGTGCCGTATTGTTCTAGTCTAAAATGGTATGAACAAAATTAATCCCAGTTAGTCCCAAAATTCCAGTGCTAATCACCATGGCTGCGAGAGACCTAGTGCGCTTATTTCAATGCTATGATGTTCTTAATGTCCTGTAGCAATTACGAAGTATAAAAGGCTTGAAGTCCAAACTTGTACTGGTTCTGTTATTATAACATATAAAATACAAATAGTCAGTGTACTAATCGAGTACCAGAACAGCTGCTACATCACAACTGCCCAGATTCAAACTAATTGTTTCCAGATAGGACAGACAGCATCATAAACAAATATATTTTAATTAACTTTCTTAGTTCATGGTACTTACTTTCTTTCCCATGTCATGTTTGATTACTTCTTGAACCAATACATCTGCTAGTGTTTTGAAATCACTAACAAATTTCTTATTTTTCTCGTCCCCCTTTTTTTCCTGTACCAAAAGGTGAAAGAGCGTCTCCTCTTGCTTGCAGGCACGAGCAATGTTTGCAGATTTTTCTGAGGCATGTACGAGTGCAGTCAAAAATTCAGACATCTTGAGAGCTGGATATCTATACGTGATCACCTAGAATGAAAAATAAAAGGGCAGCCTGATACACCATGCAAAAAACTACCATTATTTGCATAAAGGGCACAGCTTGTCTACATGTGCAAAATCATGCCCATATATACTCAATATACTCAGAAAGTACATAATTCATCCATTTTGAAGCAGTGCCATGTGACTGAATTGTTTGAAGGAGAAGGTTGCAACACAAGTCTGAATCCTGGGAAGCAACTGAATACTCTGGTGTAAACTATCAAAGCTTGTACGTCTTTGGATCCAGTGGCAACATCAATATTATATACACTTCCATTTGCATGGTACATTACAGTTGATTATGCAACAAATTGATCCCAAGCATTTTGTACTTACTTGCTCCAGGGGTGCTTTTACTATGGCTATCGCATTGCTGTGGAAATGGGCATTGCCCTTAAATTAGCAACACAGTTGGAAAAGACATGTTAAAATACCAAAATGAGCTTCGCTCAGAATCTAAAATGACAATGTTTACTTAAGGTAAATGTGATAAATCCATGTAGTGAGACAAGGACTTGAAGAGGCGATATCGTAGAATTAGCATGAGTACTTTATTAACAAACAGAGTAACAAACATCATGCCTGCATCCTGGCATTTCACCTTTGCTGACCTTGACAGGAAGCAAACCTCTGACCTTAACAGGAAGCAAACCTCTGACCTTAGCAGCAGCATTGGCTACAGCACCACCTGGTGGATAACCTTAATCATAACATCCCAGATTACTATATCCCTCCCCCCTTAAGATTTCAGTATGAATTTCTTAACAAACAACCATTCCTGAGGGTCACATAAGGAGTCTCCATTCATCATGTTCCATACTTGATGAATCTAACAGTTCAGTATCAATCTCTCTGGTGGCTTGCGAGTCCTTTGTGAACGTCTAACAGTAAAGTCCCTGCTTGTTTGTGGTGACGCCATCAGCTGCTCCTGAGCAGTGCTTAGAGTATCTGACTCTGCAACGATGGTTTCCTCTTGACGAATAGGTTCCGGTGGAATTGTCTCTGTCCCTGGTGGTGGCACCACAGATGCACTTGGATAACTGGGGGCAACCCTGTCTTCAGTCATTGCATCTGGAACCTTCATTTCAATTTCCCCTTGTCTGGGAAGTATCTGATCTACATGTCTGCGTACTACCCTACCATCTCCCAACATGACCTTGTATGATACTGGACCTGTCATTGAGTCTATGAAGCCAGGAATCCACTTTGGTCCATAACTGAAATTCCTGGTAAGGACCGCATCTCCTTCTCCAAAACTTTGGCTCTTTGTTCTTTTGTCATGGTTCTCTTTTTGTTTGTTTTGTCTGTTTTCCATTTTCCTTTTTAGGTTTGGGTGGACAAGGTCAAGAGTGGAGCGTAGTCTATGACCTAATAACATCTCAGCAGGAGAGAGTCCTGTGGTGGATTGAGGTGTTATTCTGTAGCTGAACAGAACCCGTGACACTTTGGCTGCTAAACTCCCTTCTGCACTTTTTTTCATCATCTCCTTAAATGTTTGTACGGCTCTCTCCGCAAGTCCATTCAATGACGGATGATATGGAGCCGAGGTCACCTGCACTATGCCATTTTCCTCAAGAACTCTTGTCTTTGTACTCACAAAACAAGTGGCATTGTCACTCACCACGATCTCCGGTAGCCCTTGATTACTGAAGCTCCGACGCAGGCAGTCTATAGTAGTAGTGGCGGAAGCAGAATTTACAGGATAAACATCCATCCATTTGGAATGTGCACCAATGATTATGAGGAACATCTTCCCCATGAATGGACCCGCATAATCTAAGTGCAATCTTCTCCATGGTTTATCCGGCCACTCCCAGGGGTGGAGAGGAGCCGCTGCTGGTGCCTTCCGGTGTTTCTGACAAGTGCTGCATGTCTTGACTACATTTTCTATCTCCTCATCTAGCTTTGGCCACCACAAGTAACTCCTAGCCAAGGCTTTCATACGCGAGACCCCAGGATGACACTGGTGTAGTTGCTCTAGGATAGACTGTCGTGCTGGCTGTGGAATAATCACTCGTGCTCCCCACAACACGCAACCATCCTGCACACTCAGCTCTGTTTTCCTGACACTGTAGGGTGTGAAGTCAGCCCCTTCCGGATGCTGTGGCCATTCCCTCACCACATATTCTCGAACTCTAGACAGTACTGGATCTTTACCTGTCCATGTTCTTACTTGCTCTGCAGTCACAAGTGCCATGTCAGTGTCCTCCAATATCAAAACTCTGTCCTCTGGAGCTGCACGGATAGGTGTGCCTGGCAGTGGAAGACGGCTCAAGGCATCTGCGTTCCCATGGTACTTGCCCGCCTTGTAGACGATGACATACTCATATGCCCTCAACGTCACTGCCCACCTCTGGATCCGGGGTGACACCATCTGTGGAACTGCTTTCATTTCATTGAAAAGAGAGAGGAGGTTTATGATCGGTGCATATGGTGAACTTCCTGCCATATATGTACTTGTGGAACCTCTGTAACCCAAACATTACTGCTAACCCCTCTTTGTCTAACTGGGAATAGTTTTTTCCGCTGGTGTTAGAATTCGGGACATAAACCCTATTGGTCTTTCAGTTCCATCTTCCACGCAGTGTGAAAAAACTGCCCCCACCCCGTAAGGTGAAGTGTCACAAGAGAGAATGATGTCTTTCTCTGCATTGTAGTGAACCAGCACATCCGACGACAGCATCAGTTTCTTGGACTGTTCAAATGAAACCCCCTGCTCCTCTCCCCACTGCCACTGTGTCTCCTTGTGCAGTAGTTTGTGAAGAGGTGCTAACACAGTTGACAAGTTTGGTAAAAACCTGTTATATTAGTTCAGCAGTCCCAGGTAAGCTTTTAAGTCAGCCACATTTGTAGGAGCAGGGGCGTCCTGCAGTGCTTGTACCTTCTCCTTGAGTGGATGGAGCCCGGTGGCGTCCACTCTGTGTCCCAGGAACACTGCCTCATTCCCCAGGAAAGTGCACTTACTCCTCTTGAGCCGGAACCCTGCCCTCTCCAATCTCTGTAGTACCTCTCTCAGAGTGCTCAGATGCTCCTGGTCGGTTCTTCCCATCACCAGAATGTCATCCAGATAGATGGAAACATGTGGAATCCCTTGCAGTACACCTTTGATTGTCCTCTGGAAGATAGCTGGACTAGATGAGACACCAAACGGTAAGCGGTTATATGTAAACAAGCCCTTGTGTGTATTTATGGTGACGTACTTCTTTGATTCGTCATCCAGTGTAATCTGCAAGTAGGCATGACTCATATCCAACTTTGTGAATTTCTTTCCTCCAGCCAGGTTTGCAAAGAGATCCTCTGTTTTGGGAATCGGATACTGCTCTAGTTTGGACACCCGATTGACTGTCAATTTATAGTCTCCACAGAGTCTTACCGAATTGTCCGGTTTTAAAACAGGTACTATGGGAGCTGCCCATTCTGAACATTTCACTGGCTCCAGTATGTTCTCTCTCAATAGACGGTCAAGCTAAGCCTCTACCTTTGGCTTCATGGCATAAGGCACAGGTCGTTGTTTAAAAAACCTTGGCGGTTCCTCCTTGTCTACATAAATCTTAGCTGGGGGGCCATTAAATGTGCCAAGTTCCTCCTTGAACACATTCTCATGTTCACTCAACACTTTTTGCAAAGTCAACTGGTTGCCCGCATCTATTTGATGTACTGCGCCCCAGTCTAATTTAAGTTCTTTTATCCAGCCCCGACCTAACAGGTTTGGCCCGGTACCCGATACTATAACTACAGGTAGCTGTTCCACTGTGTCCCTGTGTTGCACAGTTATCTTAGCTGTACCTAATGTCGCTACTCGTTCATCTGTATATGTTTTAAGATGCAGGGAGCAAGGCTTTAACTGTGGAACTTTTGCACGGTTCCACAATTTTGAGTACTCTGCCTTGTTCATTATGGTCACGCCACACCCTGTATGCACTTCAAAGTTCACCTTAGAGTCATTTACTGTCAGTTGCAATGTGATAGGAGCCACTTTTGGAATGTTCTCTAACATGCTATACATTATGAACATGTCCTCTTCTTCCTCAGCTTCCCCGCTGATGTGGTGTGCTCCATGTTTTTCAGTTCTCTCCCTTGGTTTTGCTGTCCTCCCCCTTTTGGTTTGGATTCCTCCACAGGTGATTTCGCCCTGCAAGCTCGTTTTATGTGTCCTTGTTTCCCACACTTGTAGCACTTTTCCTCCAGAAACCGGCATTCACTCGCCAGGTGATCACCCTTGCATCTATAACATGCCTTCAAATGCTCACGTTGTGGTTTCTGATGCATGTTCAACTTGTGCACAACAACCTGACCTGCAACTTGCGTAGCATTAGCTCTGTCTGAACCCTGTATTTCGTTTACATCTCGGTTCGCTGTCTCTATGGCTTGAGCAATTTCCAATGCTTTTTCATAAGTAAGCCCATTCTCGGATAATAATCTACATTGCATTTGGTCGTCCATAATTCCGCAAACTAGCCTATCTCTCAGCATTTCCTTCAGGTTGTTCCCATAATTGCAATCTTGTGCTAATTTATGCAACACCGCTACATAGTCCATTACGCTCTCTTCCTCTTTCCTGTTCCCTGAATTAAACTTGAACCGCTGTACAATCTCACTAGGCTTAGGGTTGAAATGTTCTTTTAGCAAAGCCACGAATTCAACAAATGATTTGTCTCCAGGCTTTTCAGGACTGAGCAGATTCTTCATCAAACTGTAGGTTTGGCTTCCCACTGAACTAAGCAGAATGGCTTTCCTTCTTCTGGCATCATTTATTTCATTTGCTTTGAAAAAATAACCCAACACTTCACAGTATTCCTCCCAGGTTTGTGCTTGACTATCAAAAGCGGAAACCGTTCCTACCGTGGCAGCCATGCTCTCTTCCAACTGGTAGCTAACTGCAGCTCGTGATTTTGTTGTTTAAATGTCCTGGCAGACTTCTCTTCTTTATCCAGGGTCCTGTTTTACCTCATCACCAAATGTGATAAATCCATGTAGTGAGACAAGGACTCGAAGAGGCGATATCGTAGAATTAGCATGAGTACTTTATTAACAAACAGAGTAACAAACATCATGCCTGCATCCTGGCATTTCACCTTTGCTGACCTTGACAGGAAGCAAACCTCTGACCTTAACAGGAAGCAAACCTCTGACCTTAGCAGCAGCATTGGCTACAGCACCACCAGGTGGATAACCTTAATCATAACATCCCAGATTACTATAGTAAATAAATCAGAAATCGTATTGCCGTGTTGTCATTGTCTAATCTTCTTGTTAGGCAGTCCCTCGGAACCGAGGATGACTTGCTTCCACATTAAAAATGAGTTCGCAGGTGACTGATGAGTCACGAGCAATGTTTGCAGAACCTACAGTCTCTGTCACAGGTGGGGCAGACGGTGGTTGAAGGGGCGGGTGGGTGGGGTGCTTGGGTTGACGTGCGCTCCTTGCGCTGCCTGTGCTTGGCTTTTGCTTGCTCCCGGCGAAGTGACTCGAGGTGTTCGGCGCCTTCCTGGATGCTTCTCCTCCACTTTGTGCGGTCTTGGGCCAGGGATTCCCAGGTGTCGATGGGGATGTTACACTTTTTCAAGGATTGTCTAATGTGCAACGGTTGGCAGCTTCATTTATACCGTTTATCTTCAGTCATTCTGTTACTCGAATCTCTAATACTGATTAAAAATACAGTTTGGAAGTTTTAAGCTCCTTCAGAAAGGAGCTGCGTAACACAGATGTTGCCTGCTGCTGTATGAGGAGATAATGGTAGCTGTTTACATAAAAACTGGATATTTCTCTCATTCGAGGCTGGTTAAGTTAATTATAGACTGAGTTCTGATCGTTGATAAAGGGCTCCTTAAATATAATTGCTCATGTAATGCTCATGTGTTTGCATATGTTACTGAATGAACTAGCTATCCCTTCCCTAATTATACAAACTCTTGTAAATCAACGAGTAGGGAGATTTTAGAAAAGTATTAGTGATGAAGTCCTTATGGATTTGAACTGGCAATTATACAATAAAGGAGACTAGAGTCTAGTTTACTCATGGTCTAAATCATATAAAAATGGTACAGTTTGTAAACTGTCAAGAAAGGTTTTTTACAAATTCTTTTACTGCATTATTTAAAGGTGATTTTCTCATGGTCGCAAAGTGCTGATTATATACGTAGTAAAAGTACAGAGAAAAAATACCTTATTCACTGTTATTAAAACAGGGAATATGCTTGTTGAACATTTTTGCACAGAAACAGTTGGTGTTTTCCTCAGTTTAGAAACAATTCGAAGAGAGTGACATTGTTTTCTATCAGACCTGATGTTAATTTACAAACAGAGGTTAAGCTATCCAAGGAGTGTATTTTTCCCCGTGTGTCAAGTGAAAGTGCGTTTTATTAAAACACCATCATAAATCAATGACAGTTGAAACAATTTGTATTTATCCATACACACACAGGAAAATATACCCCAAGATATAGCAGGTCATATTATCTGAAGCAAGGTGTCTATTTTCCAAGGAATGACCATCTCCCTGTCATTTCCAAACTGATCCCTGCGCTCACAGAGACACCACCAAATGCTTGACAGGAATTAACTGCTATGTAGTGAATTCTGCATTCATGTGACAGAAACGCTCTACCAGAAGGCACACCAATTCATTTCAGAATGGATCCCAGACAGCAGAAGCCAAGGGAGCTTGGATTTACCACACTTTCCCAAATGCTGGGGGCACTGTCAACTGGATCCCTCTGGTCATCCATGCATTTCCTCATAATCCAGGGCTGTATATGAATAGGGAAGACTTCCAACCCCTGAACATGCAGGTGGTTTGCCACCAGCAGCTCAAAGCCCTGCATGTCAATGCACACTACCCAGGACTGAGGCATGATTCATTAACTTCTAGATTGTCTTATGTGACTGAATTGTTTGGAGGTAAAAATCACATTGAAAACTGGCTCCTGACAGGCAAGGGATCTGCACTGTAACTGTGGCTCATATCCCTTCTGATGAACCCCCCATATTCAACTTCAGCAAATATATAAATATGCACAAGCCAATATTTGGATGCTTATCAAGCAAGCTTTTCAAGTGCTCAATTGTTACTTCTGATGCTTGAACTGGACCACTGCCATACTTCCCTGTGAAAGTTGGAAAAACTGTTGGTGTTCTCCATATCGCATAACACTGACATCAACAGAGGCCTGGGACTGGAGGATCAAGTGCATACACTTCAAAAGTACTTCATTAGCTGTAAAGCGCTTTGGCATGTCCTGAGGTTGTGAAAGGCGCTATATAAATGCAAGTTATTTTCTTTCTTTAACAGGATAAGGAATACGATGTTAAAGAGCCAATTGCAAAGCAGGCTGGGGGTGAGTTATGGGAGGCCATTATAGCCCGTTTGCTTCCAAGAGAAGCCCGACAAAGTTTTTCCCTCCTCATTTTTAATCAGGCCAACAACTTTTCACCCTGTTTCTTAAGGGGAATATGTTTTCATCCTTTTGAAGTAGCCAAGTTTGACTCCTCTTTCTTTGTAATAAAACAACAGTTTTTAACGATAGAATATATCTTTAGTGATCTTTTCTGTGTATGGTAGTGTCGATGTGCAAGTGGCCTATAACTGCCGAAGAATTTCCTCTTCAACATGTCTTCCTAGCCATCCATGAACCATTTACTTCTGTGCATCAGTGGGCATGGTACTGCTTACCCTGATGTTCTTGCTCCCTTAGGTGAGGGGCTAGAAGTCAGGGAAGACTGCTGCAGCTGAAACTCTGGATACTCTCTAAATGGAGTGCAGACTACCCCAATGCCCCAGCTGCTGTGCTTATATCCTTGCTTTTGGAAGCATCCTTCGAAGCCCTGATGGTATGCATCCCAAAATGGAAGTCAAAGAGGGAATAGCAAATGCTCTGATCACAATCTATCAAACATCCTTGGATATAGAAATTGTGCCAGAGGACTGGAAAGTTGCCAATGTAACACCTCTGTTTAAAAAGGGAGAAACCACAGAACTATAGACCAGTCAGCAAAACATTGGATAGTTTATAGAGGCCATAATACAGGATAAAATTAACACTCACTTAGTAAAATATGGATTTGTAAAAGGCATATCACATCTGACAAATAGGAATTGAAGTGGATGTTGTGCATATGCAGTTCCGTTTCTGCATCACCTAGGTGGCTCGCTTCAAATTGTGGTACTTTTTTCCATAAGCTTCTATACCCTTTGGGTTTCAGAGCCAGTGTTAATACACGCTTGTCATTCAGATCCAGACAGCCTGGACCCGTACTTGGTTAGTGTACCACAGACTGGGCAAAAGAAGATCATCTTGGTTTTCATGCATGACATAAAATAAATATGTTTTGGACGCCGACTGAGGTGGTAATGAGTGGGGGAGGAGGGGAGGCAATCAGGAGTGGGGCAAGTGGTAGCCAGCAGTGGCCTGCAAATTCAATGTGGAACTGGGGGAAGCACTCCTGCTCCTGCCGGCTCCATGCTAAGTTAAGTAAAAAATAAAAATGTACCTTTTGGGAGGCAGCCTCCAGCCATCCCTTTAAGGTTTGGCTGCCAAGTGCCTGAGAATACCGACTGCAATGGGCAAGCCACGTGCTGCGGTCATTCGTTAAACAATTTTGTAAAAGGGGGTCTGAATCAATCATCAAGCTTCCTATTTGTATATGCCTGTTTCAGGCGTGGTCCCTGGACACCTAGGCAGGAGACTTTACCAATATGGTGGACGGAGCACCTCTGGCCCGCCATGCTGGATGCCAAGGCTCCCGTTTTACGGCTGTAACTGATACATAGGCGCCAACAGAATACTAGGCCTATGCTTTTAATATTGAAGTGTCACATTTTATTTCCTTTTAAGAAGGTAAGGGGTCGATTTTACCGAAGCTGTCGGGAAGAAGGCGGGACTACAACTTTCGGGTTTTAGTCCCGCCCACATCGACGTCTGGCCAAGCCACACGATTTTCCCTTGATTGGCCTTTTTGAGCTCGCCCAGCGGGCTCAGCAGGCCAATTAAGGGCCACTCGGCAACAGGTGACATCACAGACTGATGTCTTGTTCTTGACAGATGAAATATCAGTGTTTCACAGCTGTTTGAAGCTGTGAAACACTGACAGTCTGAGTTCTGACATGAGTCCTTCTGCACAGACTCAGTTAGAGCTCACATTGGCACTCAAAGCTGAAGGCTGTCACTTTTCACAGATCGCAGCTGTTCAGCTTTAAGTTCCGGCTGAGTGATGGACTCCCTACGGCTACAGGAAGAAAGGCTGTGAAGGTAAGTACAGGTAATTTAAACTTCTTTACACACTTTAGACACACCAAACACACTTACCTTTGCACTCATGCACCCATCACTCACCTGAGCGCCGACATCGCAACCCCTCCAACTCATTCAACCCGACGGCCCGCCTGCTCTAACGTGGCGTGGTTTGGAGCCGTCGGGAATCCCACACGAAACCCCTCAAAATAGGGATTAGGCTAAAAACTACCTGTTAACTACCTGTTAACAGGCAGTTAATTGGCACTAATCCCTTCCTGCCTGGGGTCGGCGGGTCCCAGTGCGGGGCGGGTACCCGCCGCCCCTGAAAGTTGCGTGGAGCGGGGTTTTGGACGGGATGGTGTCGGGACCCCCGAAATTGGGATTTCGCCCCCCCCCCCCGCACGCCTTAAACCCCGCCTGACGGCTCCACAAAAATCGGCCCTAAGTGTGTGTCAGAAATAGAACTATTTAGAGTAGGTAACCATAACCCTAGGTGAAATTAGGGGAAATGTCTGGACTACAGAGTGTTCAGCCTCAAAAAATTATACAAATGTTCAGTGAGTTAATCAACAAACACTATAGAGAAGACAATTAAAGAGCAAGAATTTATTGAAGTTTTTAGCTTGTAATTATGGTTGTTCAGAACAAAGTTTTACAATGGTCGCACTGTTCATAAAGCAAAGTGCTGCAATCTTGGGCCTTTTTATTTTGAGGTCCTTCTGAATCAAACCTCAGTGTTGCAGCACTAAAGCCCAGGTTGAATTATTTAAGACACAACTATCTGAGCATCATTTTCTTGTCATGCCGAGCCAAGAGGATAATTTTCGAGAATTTGTACTTCCTCCCTAAAGCATGAGGGAAAAGTTACACCCACGGCCAGTTTAGATTGGCATTTAAGATAAAGCAAAACACTATTATTCAGTTCTAACAGCTGCAGTACAATTTACCATAAATAAAAGAAAACCCAGCATTCAGATCACAAGCTGAAAGCCATTTCAAATAAACTGCAACTTTTGCATCTCTTTTTGACAAGGTGCAGCAATTGAACTACTTGACCCATCTTCTCAATCCAGTCAACGTATATAACTTCATAACTCGATACACCTTCAAAGTACACAAAAATCTTTCTCTTTTCCTTCAACAATTGGTTGAATCACCACTTACGTAACATAATTGAAGATCAATTGCAACATAGACTTTGACATAAAAGTGAACTCCATTTTAATCTTAATAGCAATAACTTCCATTGAAAAGGCTGTTTGCTACTTTAGACTGCAGGATTTTGCGACATTGCCAATGTATTGATCTTGATATCATTAAAGGAGCACTGCTGTCACAAAAAAAGTTTTTTTGGCATGCTTCTGTCATTTGAGAAAAAAAGCGACAAGAACTGCATCATTTGTGTCATGGTGTCACATGCAAGTGACATCATAACACATTTTGGTATGACGTAAATCATGTGTTTGTGGACAAGGAAATAAAGGCTTTATAACACCTTTTTAAAGGAAGACAATTCCCCTTTAACACAGTGAAAGCTATGCAGAACAATGATGGCATAATAGCTACAAATTAATCTTTAACTAACCTCAGCGCAGTCTGGATACAGGTAATAAAAGGCCCACAGTAGAATGAATTTCAGCAGCGCATTGCACTGATATCTATCAGTCTACCCAACTGTAGTCTGGTTTGTACTGCAGTAAGTGACTGTTAATCAAGCAAAGATTTTATTCTTACGAAAAGTATTTAATAGAAGGGCTTCATCTCAATATACTTTGGCAGAATCTCAACCAATTGCAGGTGTTTAATCTGTCAATAAATGTTGAGTACTATATTTGCATTCGGCCAAGTAAAAGTGAATCCAAGGGCATTCTTAAAGGGCACTGTTCTAAGAGTCACTGTCCAATTATTCCAGCTTCAGTGATTTGTATGAGATCTTAGCTGTTTCCTTCAAATCGACCGACTCCATTTATAAATGTTGCCAGTCTTTAAAAATCAACATAAAACTATTCCAAATGGAAAGACATTTCATCCAATCCTTCATTATATTGAAAATGCCATAATTACTAAGGCCACCCACATGATTTGAACCTAATATTTTTAATCTGCCTCAGACCATTTTGGATGAAGATTTTTAAACTGCAATTACCATTTTTGGTTTCTCCTTTTTGTTCCATCCCCCGCTCACAATTGTCAGCTCTGGCGGTGAGAAAATGGAGAACACACTCCTTTGGACCTTTTGACTACAATGTCACCCCGTAGTTCAGTCAGCAGGAGGTATATTTACAATCTACAGACAGACGCAGTTGCAATATTTCCTTAAGTGGTAACCCTTAGAGATTTGCTGTGGAATTACTGACGCTCATATATCGGCAAGTGGCCACCACATGCACTCGGCACTGTGCGTTCAGCTGCTTGAGACAAAGCGCCTTTACCTCTACATTACCACAACTTTTGCAAGGGTGTTGTCAGCAGATTTTTTTTTAATGAGCATCCTCAATCTTAGATCAGCCAGAAAAAAAACATTTTGTACAACACCAGCAGCTACTTTCCTCAGCGGTTGTCGCAAGAAACCTTTGATTGCTTTGCAATTCATAGTGTGTGTGAAACTATGCAATGATATAATTATTCAGTGGATAACGTGTATCCTTCAAAGTTTATGTTACTTTTACAGTACAAAATACACAGAAAAAATAAAATACAAACCAACACACAATGCATAGCAGCAACATCAATAACATTGTATAAAAAAGACCAATTGTGAAAACATCTAGATACAGAACTTGTAAAACAAGTAAAGGTAGTAATATCATACAGAACAATCCCAAACATGGACAAGTTATATGAGAGAGTTAGAGGGAAAAAGACAGAAAAGATTCAAGAATCATCACTTTATAGCCTGAATCAGGTGATGAAGTCAGATTCTATTACCGAAGTTTTGCAGTCCAGTAGCACATTCCTCTGGAATTCTTGGCGATGTTCAAAGTTTCTAGACTTATGGAAAGTTTTGCTTTTATCTCAACAGGCACTCACTGACTCAGTTCTCTTTCAGCAGATGCCAATTTTTATAAATTCATTCTCGGGATATGGGCGTTGCTAGCAAGACCAGCATTTGTTGTCCATCCCTAGTTGCCCCTGAGAAGGTGCTGGCAAGCCTTCTTCTTGAACTTCTGCAATCCAACACGTGTCCAACTGAGTATCAGATTGACGTTTCCAGGATATTAGATTAATTTTGTTATCAGGGCCGCCAAATTCAAAACAATCTTATGCTGCAATCTAATAAGCACCAATGGATCTCTATAGATGATCAAGACAAGTAGACGGTAATGTGAACTGGGTAACTAATCTTTTTTTAGGTGCAAAAAGTGACTCCAAATGAACACTGGACTGTACATTGTGTTCTACAATCGATCTTCCGAGGAGTTCTGACAGGTTTGGACTCCATACCTGCTGTAGACCACCAATGTAAACAAAGTGGCTCTCCCCCCTACTTTTAATGTAAAAATATTCCAAACTGATATCAGCCGTGGGATTTTGTTTTAAAGAACTGTTCATGCACCAGGCACTGCCCATATCTGCACATGCACAGATTTTTCAGTACACTGGCCTGGAGTTTCTGTTAGGTTGCACTGTTTTTTTCAGCACAATTCGCCCGAAATCAGCCAAACCAATGCAAAAGATCGCGGACTTTCAAGTGCAAATTACATCCAGCGCAAATTGAGTTTCCGTGATCCTTTGCACTAATTTACAAAACATCGTGCTAGAAGCTGGCCCCGCCCATAAAACTAGCCCCGCCCCCCTGATCGAATTAATCACCATGGCGAGTTTCCGCTGATTGCACCCATTTGCAGGCCTCGAGGAGGTTCTTAAAATCACAAGTGGTGCACTAATCTTTTTCTTCTTAGACAGTCCCTTGGAACCGAGGATGACTTGCTTCCACATTAAAAATGAGTTTGCAGGTGACTGATTAGTCCAATGCTACAGTCTCTGTCACAGGTGGGGCAGATGGTGGTTGAAGGGGCGGGTGGGTGGGGTGCTTGGGTTGATGTGCGCTCCTTGCACTGCCTGCGCTTGGCTTCCGCTTGCTCCCGGCGAAGAGATTTGAGGGGCTGGATTTTAATTCAGCAGTCGGGAAGGAGGCGGGACTACAACTTTCGGGTTGTAGTCCCGCCTCCATCGAGATGCGGCCAATCCACGCGATTTTCCCTTGATTGACCTTGTTGAGCCCGCCCAGCGGGCTCAGCAGGCCAATTAAGGGCCACGTGGCAACAGTTGACGTCACAGACTGAAATTTCATCTGTCAAGACGTGTTGGCAGATGAAATATCAGTGTTTCACAGCTGTTTGAAGCTGTCAAACACTGACAGTCTTACTTCTAACCTGAGTCCTTCTACGCAGACTCAGTTAGAACTCTCGCCGGCACTGAAAGCTGCAGGCTGTCACTTTTGACAGCTCGCAGCCATTCAGCTTTCAGTGCCGGCTGAATGATGGACTCCCGAAGCCTAGAGGAAGAAAGGCTGTAAAGCTAAGTACAGGTAATCTAAACTTCTTTACACATTTTAGACACACCAAACACACTTACCTTTGCACTCATGCACCCATCACTCACCTGAACACCGACATCTCGACCCCTCCAAGTCCTTCAGCCCGACGGCCCGCCTGCTCTAACCTGGCGTGGTTTGGAGCCGTCGGGAATCCCACACGACACCCTTCAAAATAGAGATTAGGCTAAAAACTGCCTGTTAACTACCTGTTAACAGGCAGTTAATTGGCACTAATCCCTTCCCGCCTCGGGTCGGCGGGTCCCAGTGCGGGGTGGGTACCCGCCTCCTTTGAAACTTACGTGGAGGCGGGTTTTGGGCGGGATGGTGTCGGGACCCCCGAATTTGGGCTTTCTGCCCCCCGCACGCCTAAAAGCCTGCCTCACGGCACACTGAAAATCAACCCCGAGGTGTTCGGCGCCTTCCCGGATGCTTCTCCTCCACTTTGTGTGGTCTTGGGCCAGGGATTCCCAGGTGTCGGTGGGGATGTTACACTTTTTCAAGGAGGCTTTGAGGGTGTCCTTTGAGGGTTCCTCTGCCCACCTGGGGCTCTCTTGCCATGCCGGAGCTCCAAGTAGAGCGCTTGTTTTGGGAGTCTCGTATCGGGCATGCGGACAATGTGACCCGTCCATCGGAGCTGATCGAGTGTGGTCAAAGCTTCGATGCTGGGGATGTTGGCTTGAGCAAGAACACTGACGTTGGTGCGCCTATCCTGCCAATGGATTTGCAGGATCTTGCGGAGGCAGCGTTGGTGGTACCTCTCCAGTGCTTTGAGGTGCCTGCTGTACATGGTCCATGTCTCTGAGGCGCACTAAACACTCTGATTAAAATGCTTATTTTTTGTGATAAACCCATTTTCAGCTGTATGAATCAAACTGCACCAAGTTACCACTCTTAAATATATCACAGAATATTTCTTAAAGCAAATTTTTAAAAAATTACATTCTCAAACAGTGCCCGATTGCGCTGGTTCATAGCAGATTTTATGTTCGGCAATATGCAAATTTATTTGAGCAGAAACTTGCAAAAAAAAACACTTCTCAAAACAAGTGCAATTTTGAGCGCAATTTGTGCCGGAATCACCGATTGTGACCAAAGCGGAAATGCCAAGCCATTTTCCATCACATAAATTTGAATGCTTACAGCAGAGGCACTGTAATAAAATCATTGCATAACAGGTACAAGAAGATCAGGGAGACTTGGGGTAGAAACAGAAAATGCTGGAAATACTCAGTAGGTCAGGCAGCATCTGTGGAAACATTAACTCTGTTTCTCTCTCCACAGATGCTGCCTGGCCTGCTGAGTATTTCCAGCATTTTCTGTTTTTAGTTCAGATTTCCAGCATCTGCAGTATTTTGCTTTTGTAAGACTTGGGGTAGACTGCTTTGTGGCAGCCTTTACTGCCCCTGCTGTTTATGGTGATGGGAAATCAAAGTCAGGTGTCACATCTGTCACTTCCAACTTTCAGAAACCCAGTAAAAGGTACATTGCCTTTAAGTTTTCTCACTTGCATTAATTTACATTGGCAAATAGAAACTGAATCTTACCAATCAGCTCAAATTTGTTGCTATATCTTTGGTATAATTCCCACTGCAGGCAGCAATTCAAAATAAATAACTTCCTACTGCAAGCCCATTATTTTTAACAAAAACAGGAATAATTTTGAATGTGAAGTCATTGAGACAATGATTGAAGGTTGCTAAGAAGCAAAATATGCAGGAAATATGCCACAAATGACATAGACTGTACATTTAACTTGTTGTAAGTTCAGATTCTCTGTTTCATCTCAATTAGGACTCTTGACTAGTCTAGCACAATTTAAACATATTGTTTATATTAAATAATTAAAAAATAGCACTATCACTACAAACTACCAATGTGTCAACACAAGTCGTTTAACTTTATGCAAGCATGTCAGGCAAATCTTTTTTTTGCTGGCCAAATATTCAGCAAGATTATGTCAATGTTTATTTTTAATTCATTCTCAGGATGTGGGGGTCTTTGTGGCATGGCCTGCATTTATTGCTCATCCCTAGTTGCCCTTGAGAAGGTGGTGGTGGGTCTTCTTCTTGAACTGCTGCAGTCCGTGTGGTGAAGGTGCTCCCACAATGCTGTTAGGTAGGGGAGTTCCAAGATATTGACCCACCAATGATGAAGTACGGTGCTTTATATGTTTGAGTCATGATGGTGTAACTTGAAGGTGACCTTGGAGGTGGTGGTGTTCCCATTCACCTGCTGCCCTTGTCCTTCTAGGTGGTAGAGGTCGCAGGTTTGGGAGGTGCTGCCGAAGAATTGCTGCAGTGCATCCGGTGGATACTACACACTGCAGACATGGTACGCCAGTGGTGGAGGGGGTAGATGTTTAGGCTAGTGGATAAGGCACCAATCAAGCAGACTGCTTTGTCCTGGATGGTGTCGAGCTTCTTGAGTGTTGTTGCAGCTGCACTCATCCAGGCAAGTGGGGAGCATTCCATCACATTCCTGACTTGTGTCTTGTAGGTGTTAGAGAGGCTTTGAAGTGTTAGGAGGTGACCTACTCGCCACAGAATACCTGCTCTAGTTGCCATGGAATTTATGTGGCTGGTCCAGTGGAGTTTCTTGTCAATGGTGACCTCCCGGGATGTTGATGGTTGGGAGCTTGGCAATGGTAATGCCATTGAAAGTCATGAGGAGGGGGTTAAGCTCTCTCTTGTTGGAGAGCATCACTGCCTGATAGGCTGTAATTAAGTCTGGAGGCATGTGGTCCTAGCAGAACCCAAACTGAGCATCGGTGAGCGGGTTATTGGTGAGTAAGTGCCGCTTAATAGCACTGTTGATGACACCTTCCACTAGTTTGCTGAATATTGGGAATAGGTTGATAGGGCAATAAATAGAAACGTAGAAACATAGAAGATAAGAGCAGGAGTAGGCCATTCGGCCCCTCGAGCCTGCTCCGCCATTCAATGAGATCATGGCTGATCATCCAAATTCAGTAACCTGTCCCTGCCTTCTCCCCATATCCCTTGATCCCTTTAGCCTTAAGAAATATATCTAACTCCTTCTTGAATATATTTAATGAATTGGCCTCCACTGCCTTCTGTGGGAGAGAATTCCACAGGCTCACCACTCTCTGAGTGAAGAAATTCCTCCTAATCTCTGTCCTAAATGGCTTACCCCTTATCCTTAGACTGTGACCCCTGGTTCTGGACTTTCCAGCCATCGGGAACATCCTTCCTGCATCTAGTCTGGCTAGTCCTGTTAGAATTTTATAAGTTTCAATGAGAGCCCTCTCATTCTTCTAAACTCCAGCGAGTATAAGCCCAATCGACCCAATCTCTCCTCATACGTCATTCCTGCCATCCCAGGTATCAGTCTGGTGAATCTTCGCTGCACTCCCTCCATGGCAAGAACATTCTTCCTCAGATAAGGCGACCAAAACTGCACAGAATACTTAAGGTGTGGTCTCACCAAGGCCCTGTATAACTGCAGCAAGACATCCTTGTTCCTGTACTCGAACACTTTCACTATGAAGGCCAACATACCATTTGCCTTCTTAACCGCCTGCTGCACCTGCATGCTTACCTTCACCAACTGGTGCACAAGGACACCCAGGTCTCATTACATTTCCCTTCTCCCAATCTATTGCCATTCAGATAATAATCTGCCTTCTTGTTTTTGCCACCAAAGTGGATAACCTCGCATTTATCCACATTATACAGCATCTGCCATGCTTCTGCCCAATCACCCAACCTGTCCAAATCATACTGGAGTTTCTCGGCATCCTCCTCACAGCACACACGCCCACCCAGCTTTGTGTCGCCTGCAAACTTGGAGATATTACATCTAGTTCCCTCGTCTAGATCATTCATATATATTGTGAATAGCTGGGGTCCCAGGACCGATCCTTGCGGTACCCAACTAATCACTGCCTGCCACTTGGAAAAAGAGCCGTTTATTCCAACTCTTTGCTTCCTGTCTGCCAACCAGTTCTTTATCCAAGTCAGTATCTTGCCCCCAATCCCATGTGCCTTAATTTTACATGCTAATCTCTTATGCGAGACCTTATCGAAAGCCTTCTGAAAGTCCAAATACACCACACCCACTGGTTCTCCCGTATCTATTTTACCAGTTACATCCTCAAAAAATTCCAGTAGATTAGTCAAGCACGATTTAGCTTATGTAAATCCATGTTGACTTTGTCCGATCCTGTCAATGTTTTCCAAGTGCACTGCTATTACATCTTTTATAATGGACTCTAGCATTTTCCCCACTACCAATGTCAGGCTTACCGGTCTATAATTCCCTGTTTTCTCTCTACCACCTTTTTTGAATAGTGGGGTAACATTAGCTACCCTCCAATCCATGGGAACTGTTCCAGAGTCTATAGAATTTTGGAAGATGACCAGCAATGCATCTACTATTTCTAGGGCCACTTCCTTAAGTACCCTAGGATGTAGAATATCAGGCCCTGGGGATTTATCGGCCTTCAGTCCCATCAATTTCCCTAACACCATTTCCCTACAAATACTGATTTCTTTCAGTTCCTCCCTCTCATTAGACCCTATGTTCCCCGACATCTCTGGGAGGTTATTTGTGTCCTCCTTTGTGAAGACAGAACCAAAGTATGTGTTTGATTGGTCTGCCATTTCTTTGTTCCCCATTATAAATTCCCCTGATTCTGACTGCAAGGGACCTACGCTTTTTCTCTTCACATATCTATAAAAGCTTTTACAGCCAGTTTTTATGTTCTCTGCAAGCTTATTCTCATACTCTATTTTCCCCCTCTTAATTAATCCTTTTGTCCTCCTTTGCTGAATCCTAAACTGCTCCCAATCCTCAGGTTTACTGCTTTTTCTGGCCAATTTATATGCCCTCTCCTTGGATCTTATGCTATCCCTAATTTTCCTTGTTAGCCACGGTTGAGCCACCTTTTTTGTTTTATTTTTATGCCAAACAGGGATGAACAAATTCTGTAGTTTATCCATGCGATCTTTGAATGTTTGCCATTGCCTATCCACCATCAACCCTTTGAGTAACATTCCCCAATCAATCCTACCCAGCTCGCGCCTCATACCATTGTAGTTTCCTTTATTTAAATTCAGGACCCTAGTCTCTGAGTCAACTACTTCACTCTCCATCTTAATGAAGAATTCTATCATATTATGATCACTCCGACCCAAGGGGCCTCGCACAACAAGATTGCTAATTAATCCTTTCTCATTACATAATACCCAGTCTAAGATGGCCTGATCGCTAGTTGGTTCCGCGACATATTGGTCCAGGAAACCATCCCGTATACACTCCAGGAATTCCTCCTCCACAGTATTGTTACTAAATTGGTTAGCCCAATCTATATGTAGATTAAAGTCACCCATGATAACTGCTTGTGCCCTTATTGCACGCCTCTCTAATTTCCCATTTAATGCCATCCCCAACCTCCGCATTAATGTTTGGAGGTCTGTATACCACTCCCACTAACGTTTTCTGACCCATGGTATTTCTCAGTTCTACCCATACAGATTCCACATCATCAGAGCTAATATCCTTCCCTTCAATTGTGTTAATCCCCTCTTTAACCAGCAATGCTACCCCACCTCCTTTTCCTTTTTGCCTATCTTTCCTGAATATTGAATACCCCTGGATGTTGAGTTCCCAGCTTTGGTCACCCTGGAGCCATGTTTCCGTAATCCCAATCATATCATATCTGTTTACCTCTATTTGCGCAGCTAATTCATCCACCTTATTACAAATGCTCCTCGCATTAAGACAGAAGGCCTTCAGGCTTGTTTTTTTAACACTCTTACACCTTTTAGAATTATTATTTACTGTGGCCATGTTTGATTTAAACCCTTGATTTCTCTGACTGCCACTTTTGCTTTTCTCCTTCCTGTCTTTTGCTTCTATTCTTGTTTCCCTTTCCTCTGTCTCCCTGCTCAGGTTCACAACCCCCTGCCATTTTAGTTTAAACCCTCCCCAGAGTACTAGCAAACACTCCCCCTAGGACATCGGTTCCGGTCCTGCCCAGGTGCAAACCGTCCAGTTTGTACTGGTCCCACCTCCCCCAGAACCAGTTCCAATATCCCAGGAATTTGAATCCCTCCCCCTTGCACCATTCCTCTAGCCATGTATTCAGCTGAAATATCCTTCTATTTCTACTCTGACTAGCACGTTGGGTGGATTTGTCTTGCTTTTGATGGACAGGACATACTTGGGCAATTTTCCACATTGTTGAGTAGATGCCAGTAATGTAGTTTTACTGGAACAGCTTAGTTAAGGCCGCAGCTTGTTCTGGAGCACAGGTCTTCAGTAATACAGCCGGGATGTTGTCAGGGCCTGTAGTGTGTCCAGTGCACTCAGTCATTGCTTGATGTCACATGGAGTGCACTGAATTGGCTGAAGTCTGTGATGGTGGGGACCTCAGGAGAAGGAAGAGATAGACCATCCACTCAGCTCTTCTGGCTGAAGATGGTTGCAAACACTTCAGCCTTGTCTTTTCTACTCACCTGCTGAGCGCCACCATCATTCATGGAGCCTCCTCCTCCTGTTAGTTGCTTAATTGTGTACCAACATTCATGACTGAATGTGGCAGGGTTGCAGAGCATTGACCTGATCCATTGGATGTGGGATCACTTAGCTCTGACTATAGCATGCTGCTTTCGCTGTTTAGCATGCATGTAGTCCTGTGTTGTAGCTTCACCAGTTTGGCACCTCATTTTCAGGTATGCCTGAGACAGTTCCCGGCATGCTCTTCTATATTCCTCATTGAACCAGGCTTGGTCATTTGGCTGGATGGTGAGGGAGAAGTGAGGGATATGCCAGGCCACGAGGATACAGATTGTGGTCATGTACAGTTCTGCTGCTGCCTCATGTCTGCCCAGTTTTTAACTGCTAAATCTGTTCTTAATCTATCCTACTTAGCACGGTGGTAGTGCCATACAACACGATGGAGGGTATCCTCAGTGTGAAAATGGGACTTGGTCTCCACAAGGACTGTGAAGTGATCACTCCTATCAATGTTATCATGGATCGGTGACAGGTAGATTGGTGAGGATAACGTCAATGAGGTTATTCCCTCGTATTGGTTCTCTTACCACCTGCCACAAACCCAGTCTGGCAGCTACATACTCGTCCTGCTCAGTGAGTGGTGGTACGAACAAGCCACTCATGGTGATAGACACTGAGGTCCTCCACCCAGAGTACATTGATATCCTCAGTGCTTTCTCCAAGTGGTGTTCAACATGGACGTGTACAGATTTATCGGCTGAGGGAGGGCACTAGGTAGTAATCAGCAAGAGGTTTCCTTGCCCATGTTTGACCTGAAGCCATGAGGCTTCATGGGGTCCAGAGTCAATGTAAAGAACCTCCAGGGCTATTATGTCCGTGTATAATTGAGACACGGACAGCAGGAGTTGATTATAACAAGTCTTTACTGAATGGAGACAAACGGGAAACTGAAACTACAGAAGGCTGTTAGTGCCTTTTATACAGGGGTGGTCACTGCCGGTACTGCAGTCTGAGACCAGTTATTCCCTTAAAGGTACATACACAACAATTCCTCCCCTTTTAGATAAACAGTACATAACATTCATTTAACAACTAAATAATAACTAATTACAATTACAATTACGGTTGCTAGATACATTGGTTGAGGTTAAGCAATTATAAGTTCAGTCTTTGAGGAGGCTTCCTGATTCTGTCTGGATAACGCCTCTTTGGGGTATCAGGTTCTTCTGGTGAGGTTGAGTCGGGATCAATGTCGTTGTTTGGTTCATCTGCTTCCAATATCACCGATTCTGCGGTAGATGCAATTGGTACTTCGGTTTCATCGCCAGGTGTATCAGATCGTGGTGTGGAGTTGACGTTTTCCAGTGACTCCAGAATCTGGTCAGCATGGCGTCGTACAATACTCTCTCCAACGTCCACGGTATACATTAGAGGTCCTTGCCGTGTACAGATCGTTCCTGGCTGCCATTTCTCTGTGCGGTAGTCCCGGGCCAAAACTGGTTGGCCTATCTTAAAGCTCCTGGTCGGCCTTTCATTCATATTCTGAAACTGCCTGTTCTCCACATCTCTTCGGACGTTTGGCTTAACCAAATCCAAGCGGCATCGTAGTCTTCGATTGAAGAACATCATGGCTGGAGTTTGGTTGATAACCGCATGTGTCGCATTCCGGTAGGCAAACAAGAAGTTATCCACCTTGTGTTGTAGGGGTATATCTTCATTACACATTGTCTTGATAGCCTTCTTGAATGTTTGAACAAACCTCTCGGCCAATCCATTAGTGGCTGGATGATATGGGGCGGATGTGTAATGCTTAACACCATTGTTCTTTAAGAACCTCCGGAACTCTTCAGACTCAAACTGTGTCCATTGTCAGAGCAAATCTGTTCAGGCAGCCCATTTCTGGCGAATATGGTTCGTAAGACTGTGATAGTTTTTTCTGTGGTGGTTGAGGACATTTTTATTACATCTGGCCACTTTGAATGTGCATTCACCGCAATTAAAAACATCGAGTCCATAAAGGGACCAGCAAAATCAATGTGCACCCTTTGCCATGGAGATGAGGGCCACTCCCATGGATGTAGAGGAGCTTGTGGTGGGGCATTTTGGACCTTCTGGCATCCTGTACAGCTCTTGGTCATCTCTTCAATTTCTCTATCGATTCCCGGCCACCACACAAACGCTCTGGCTAAGTTCTTCATTTTTACCCCACCCAGATGACCCTCATGAAGCTCATTGAGCACTCTATCCGTCAATTTAGGTGGAATTACTACTCTGGATCCACACGTCAAGGTCCCCCTGCACACTGACAGCTGTTCTCTTCTCGGCGAGAATGCTGGCAGCAGTGGTTCGCCATGTGCTGGCCATCCCTTCACCGTTAAATCATAGACCCAGGAGAGTGTCGCGTCATTTCGTGTTTCCTTTTCTATGTTTGCATTCGTCACAGGGAGACATTCGACTATAGTCGAGTGGAATAACTCCACTGGATCCACTGCCAGTTCTTCTTCCACCGTCGGTAACGGTAGGCGCGACAATCCATCAGCATTCCCATGCTGTTTAGTTCCCTTGTACTCGATGTCAAAGTGGTGTGCCCCTAGGAAAAGTGACCACTTCTGCAGCCGTTGTGCCGTCATTATCGGTACGCCCTTCTGAGGGTTGAAAATGGAGACGAGAGGTTGATGATCCGTTAGTAGAGTAAATTTCTGACTGTGCAGGTAGTGATTGAACTTCTTCACCCCCCACACCAGGCTGAGGGCCTCTCTGTCAATCTGAGCGTAGTTATGCTCGGCTGAAGTTAACGAGCGTGACGCAAAAGCTATCGGCCTCTCTGAACCATCAAGGAATTTATGTGACAGTACCGCCCCAATGCCGTAGGGAGACGCATCACACGCCAGCCTTATCGGTAGTGATGGGTTGTAGTGAGCCAATACTTTTCTTGAAGTGATTAGGTCCTTACTCTCCTGAAAGGCCCGCTTACATTCATCGCTCCATTTCCATGCTACTCCCGTTCATAGTAGGGCGTTCAGTGGATGCAGAATTGTGGACAAATTCGGCAAAAACTTATGGTAGTAATTCACCAAGCCGAGGAATGACCTCAGTTGTGACACATTTTCAGGCGCCGGAGACATAACTACCGCTTCAATTTTGTCAGGGGACTTATGCAACCCCTCTTCATCAATCACGTGGCCACAATACGATATCTGTTTCTTAAAAAACTCGCACTTGGGGCGATTGGCTCGCAGACCATGTTCACGTAGTCTAGTGAGCACCTGCTCTAGGTTGGCAAGGTGCTCACTGTCATCTTCACCTGTCACTAGGATGTCGTCTAAGTAACACTGAGTCCCCGGAATCCCTTGCAGGACTTGTTCCATCGCTCTTTGCCAGATCGCCGGAGCTGATGGTACTCCGAATACCAGTCGATTATACTGGTAAAGACCTTTGTGAGTGTTTATCGTGAGATACTTCCTAGAGGATTCTTCAACCTCCATCTGCAAATATGCTTGTGCTAGGTCAATTTTTGTAAAATGCTTCCCTCCAGATAGTGAGGCGAAGATATCTTCTATCCTTGGATGAGGATATTGTACTGTGTGAAGGACTGGGTTCACCGTCACCTTGAAGTCCCCACAGATGCGAACCTTCCTTGGCTCCTCAGACTTATTGCTTAACATTTTCTTCATGACAGGAACGATGGGTGTTGCCCACTTGCTCCAGTCTACCTTAGATAACACGCCTGCATTCTCCAGCTCTGCCTCGACGGCTGGGCGAATTGCATATGGTACCGGTCTTGCTTTGAAAAACTTGGGAATTGCATTCTCCTCTATTTTTATCGAGGCGGTTACGCCTTTAAGAGTGCCCAGTTCTTGTTGAAATACCTCTTTGGCATCAGCTAAGATTGTTGACAATCGTCCAGGAGTGACGTTGTTATCCTTTTTACCCACCACCGTCAGTGCCTGAATGGAGTGCCAGTCTAAATTTATCTTTCTGATCCATTCACGCCCCAATAACGGTGGTCCACCATCTTGCAGAATGTAGAGATACAATTTCCGTATTTTCTTGCCGTTGTATTCGACAGGCACCCTTATTTTTCCTCTGGGGTATACTTTTTGCCCCGTATACGTCCTCAAGACAATGGATGTCTCTCTCAAGGGTATGTGTGAGAATAGCCGCTCGTAGTCTTGTCGATTCATGACGGTTAGAGCTGATCCTGTATCCAACTTCATTTTGACTTGGGACCCTGCTATCGTGAGGGTGACCCAAATGGTTCGGTGATCCTCTTTTGCGATTGCGTTGTGAAGTTTGAGACAGCTTAGTCTCTTGTTCCCGGATTCACTATCGCTCATCTGGTCTTCGGAACTACTGTCCGTCATCTTTTGTACTTTCCTATACGGTTCCTTAGTAGCCTTTTTGTTGTCATTGGTCTTCTTCCCAGACCTGCAAACTCGTGCAATGTGTCCCATCTTTCCGCATTGCCTGCATATTTTGTCCTTGGACCAGCAGTCCTTCTGGTCATGGTTAGTTCTGCCACAGCGATAACATTTTGCAAATCCCTGTGTCATTTCGTGGGTGCCGTATTCCTGTGGCTTTTGTTGTATTTCCGCAGCTCCCCTGGCTGCTGCTTCGTACGATACTGCCACGCTGAAAGCCTTATCTAGCGTCAGCTCTTTCTCTGAGAGTAACCTCTTCTGGGTTCCTTCACTCAGGAGTCCACAGACAAATTTGTCCCGTAGGGTATCTGCCAGTCCTGCTCCGAACTGGCAGTGCTTTGATAGCTTGCGTAGTTCCGTAAGGTACTCAGCATTGCTCTCATCTTTATGCTGAGTTCTCCTGTGGAATTTACATCTTTCTGCTATCAGCAGCGGTGCAGGGTTTAGGTGTTCCTGTAGGATAGCAACAATTTCGTTAAAACTCTTCGCCTTCGGTTTGGCTGGAGCAATCAGGTCCCGCAATAGGCTGTACGTTCTTGCGCCCATTAAGTTTAGCAGTAGCGATGCCTTTTTCTCTTCGGCTATTTCGTTTGCCTCGCAATATACCTCGACTCTTTCCACATACGTGGTCCAGTCCTCTATTGCATTATCAAAGGCAGTGATACAGCCAGTCTTCGGCATCTTGGAAATCTAAAATGGCGCCTCCCGCGTTTTGCCTTCTTCCCCGATTTAACAAAATGGCGCCTCCCGCGCTTTTCCTTCTTCCCCGCTGGATTAAGATGGCGCCTCCCGCGCTTTGCCTTCTTCCCCGCTGTTGCTAGCGCTGCTTTCCGCGGTTTCCGTTGCAACGTGCAGCTCCTCGCGGCTTTCTGCGCGTTTAATATATATATATATTTTTTGTTATTTTATTATTTTCCCATTGTGGAACAACCCTGTGGGACTCTTGCCTCCCTCTTCGCAGGTCTGTACGCTGCCCGGCTTCGTAGCACCGGTCGCGCCGTGTGCTCCACCCTCTCTCTCTCTCCTCTTCCCGACAACGCTGCTCGGCCCCGTTGCAAGCCACCCGCTCGAGTTCTAGACCGCCGCAGCTCAGGAAGGATCAGTGTACTACCTGCCACCAGCCCGATTAGCTGAAGCACCGTCAACAGGAACCAAGCCCAGCTCTCGACAGCCTCTCCTGCAATCTTCAACTCCGCTGACTCAGGGGCGGATGCCCACGGTCGACGCCCGTTTCTACTGCTTCTTTGTTCCTTCTGGTCTCGACCTCTGCTCACTTCGCTTCAGGAATGGATCCCATGAGGTGGTGCAGACTGTAGGTAAGTTCGTATCTGCTCGTCACCAATATTATGTCCGTGTATAATTGAGACACGGACAGCAGGAGTTGATTATAACAAGTCTTTACTGAATGGAGACAAACGGGAAACTGAAACTACAGAAGGCTGTTAGTGCCTTTTATACAGGGGTGGTCACTACCGGTACTGCAGTCTGAGACCAGTTATTCCCTTAAAGGTACATACACAACAAGGGCCACTTCCGCTGACTGTATACCCATCTCTGTTGGTGAGACAGGACATAGCCAGGGATGGTGATGGAGGAATCTGGAATGTTGGTTGATAGGTATGATTCTGTGCTTATGACTATGTCAGCCGATTGCTTGACTGCTCTCCCAACTTTGACACCAATTCCCAGATGTTAGTGATGAAGACTTTGCAAGGTTGACTGGGCTGGGTCTGCCTTTATCAGGGAGCACTGACGAAGGGTTTCGACCTGAAACGTTGACTCTATTTCTCTCTCCACGGATGTTGCCTGGCCTGCTGAGTTTTTCCAGCATTTTCTGTTGTTATTTCTGCCTTTATCATGTCCTGATTCAATGCCTACATTGGTGTGAGAATGGAGTCACATATAAAAGCATAGTGACTCGGAGCTCTGGCACGGCAAGAGAGCCCCAGGTGGGCAGAGGAAACACTTCAAGGACACTCTCAAAGCCTCCTTGAAAAAGTGTAATATCCCCATCGACACCTGGGAATTCCTGGCCCAAGTCCGCACAAAGTGGAGGAGAAGCATCCGGGAAGGCGCCAAACACCTCGAGTCTCTTCACCGGGAGCAAGCGGAAGCCAAGCGCAGGCAGCGCAAGGAGCGCATGTCAACCCAAGCACCCCACCCACCCGCCCCTTCAACCACCGTCTGCCCCACCTGTGACAGAGACTGTAGGTCCCGAATTGGACTTATCAGTCATCTGTGAACTCATTTTTAATGTGGAAGCAAGTCATCCTCGGTTCCGAGGGACTGTCTAAGAAGAAGAAGAGATATGAAAGCATAGCAGGTTTCCTTCCCTAAAGGATGGGAGAGTTTGAGTTTTGAGAGGACCAGTTGAGTTTTTTACAACAATCCAACAGCTTCATCATTACTTTACTGGTATCATATTTAAAAAAAAACTGAATTCAAATTCTCAAACTGCCATAATGAGATTTGAACTCGCATTCTTGGGATTAGTAGTCTGAGCCACTGGAATACTAGTCCAGTAACATAAGCAATATGCTACTGTACCCCCTAAAATGCCACTAAAAACATGATAGTGCAGTAAATAATAAAGTAATAATAATAGTACAGTAGGTAGTAAAAACATGACAGTGCTCCCTGATGGCTCAGTGAGTTTATCCAGTTAATGGCTGAGCATTAGAAAGCAGGAAGATCCCAGGTTCACTTCTTGGGAATGTGGAAAATGGCTGCTGTGTTTGCCTACAAACCAACAATGACCACAATTTAAAAATTGTTTATTTGCTGTAAAGCACTTTGGGATAGCCTGAGGATGGGTAAGGCACTATCTAAATGCAGTCAAAAAGCTGTGGGTTTACCTAAAAACAGATGATCTGGTCATTGTTGTTTGTAGAACCTTGCGGTGTGCAAACATAAGAACATAAGAAGTAGGAGCAGGAGTAGGCCATACGGCCCCTCGGGCCTGCTCCGCCATTCAATAGGATCATGGCTGATCCGAATCTAGACTCACGTCCACTTCCCTGCCCTCTCCCCGTAACCCCTAATTCCCTTATCTGCTAGGAAACTGTCTATCTCCATTTTAAATTTATTTAATGTTGCAGCTTCCACAGCTCTCTGGAGTAGCAAATTCCATAGATTTACTACCCTCTGAGTGAAGAAGTTTCTCCTCATCTCAGTTTTGAAAGCGCAGCCCCTTATTCTTAGATTATGCCCCCTAGTTCTAGTCTCACCCATCAGTGGAAACATCCTCCCCGCATCCACCCGATCAAGCCCCCTCACAATCTTATATGTTTCGATAAGATTGCCTCTCATTCTTCTGAACTCCAATGAGTAGAGTCCCAACCTACTCAACCTTTCCTCATACGTCAACCCCCTCATCTCTGGAATCAACCGAGTGAACCTTCTCTGAACCGCCTCGAGAGCAAGTATATCTTTTCTTAAATATGGAAACCAAAACTGCACGCAGTATTCCAGGTGTGGCCTCACCAATACCCTGTATAACTGCAACAAGACTTCCCTGTTTTTATACTCCATCCCCCTTGCAATAAAAGCCAAGATTCCATTGGCCTTCCTGATCACCTGCTGCACCTGCATACTAACTTTTTGTGTTTCATGCACCAGGACCCCCAGATACCTTTGTACTGTAGCACTTTGCAGTTTCTCTCCATTTAGATAATAACTTGCTCTTTGATTTTTTCTGCCAAAGTGCATAACCTCACACTTTCCAACATTATATTGCATCTGCCAAATCTCTGCCCACTCACTTAGCCTGTCTATGTCCTTTTGCAGGTTTTTTATGTCCTCCTCACTCATTGCTTTCCCTCCCATCTTTGTATCGTCGGCAAACTTGGATACGTTGCACTCGGTCCCTTCCTCCAAATCGTTAATATAGATTGTAAAGAGTTGGGGTCCCAGCACTGACCCCTGCGGAACACCACTAGTTACTGATTGCCAGCCCGAGAACGAACCATTTATCCCAACTCTTTGTTTTCTGTTAGATAGCCAATCTTCCACCCACGCCAGTATATTACCCCCAATCCCGTGATTTCTTATCTTGATCAGTAATCTTTTGTGTGGAACCTTGTCAAATGCCTTTTGGAAGTCCAAATACACTACATCCACTGGTTCCCCTTTATCCACCCTGTATGTTACATCCTCAAAGAATTCGAGCAAATTTGTCAAACATGACTTCCCCTTCATAAAACCATGCTGACTCTGTCCTATTAAATTATGTTTATCCAAATGCTCTGTTACTGTTTCCTTAATAATGGACTCCAACATTTTGCCAACCACAGATGTTAGGCTAACTGGTCTATATTTTCCAGCTTTTTGTCTACTTCCCTTCTGTCAGTCACATTTCCTACATTACAACTGTGACTACACTTCATAAGTATTTAATTGGCTGTAAAGCATTTTGGGACATCTTGATATCATGAAAGGTATTATCTAAATTCAAGTCTTTCTTTAAAACAAAAACAGTAAAAGCTGGATATACTCAGCAGGTCAGGCAGAATCTGTGGAGAAATAGAAGTCAGTCAGTCGACGTTTCAGATCTAAGGCTTATAGAAGGGTCTTTAGACCTGAAACATCAACTGACTGAATTGTGTGTCTCCACAGATGCTGACTGACCCGCTGAGTGCAGTATCTCTAGCTTTTTTTGTCTTTGTTTTTAGATTTTTAGCATCTGCAGTATTTTGTCTTTTACATAGAATTATATAGAATTTATACAGCACAGAAACAGGCCATTATGCCCAATAGGTCCATGTCGGTGTATATGCTCCACATGAAGCTCTTCCAATCCTAGTTCATTTAACCCATCAGCACACCCGTGTATTCCTTTCTGCCTCATGTATTTATCCAGCTTCCCCTTAATCGCATCTGTACTATTCGCCTCAACTACTCCTTGTGGTAGCGAGTTCCATATTCTAACCAATCTCTGAGTAGTTTCTCTTGGATTTATTGGCGAGTATCTTATATTTATGGCCCCTAGTTTTGGTCTCCTCCACAAGTGGAAACATTCTCTCTGTATCCACCCTATCAAACCCTTTCATAATTGTAAAGACCTCTGTCAGGTCACCCCTCAACCTTCTCTTTTCTACAGAAAAGAGCCCCAGCCTGTTCAGTTTTTCCTGATCGTTACAAACTTTCAGTTCTGGTATCATCCTTGTAAATCTATTTTTGGACCGTCTCCAGTGCCTGTATATCCTTTTTGTAATAGAGACCAGAACGGTGCACAGTACTCATTTAATTGATCCCAGCTTATTTTCATGGAATCAGCCTGGCTACATAGGCAGTTACTTGGCTGCCCTGAGGCACTGCACACGATACAACATAATGAAGGAGTGAAGTAGATTGTAAAACGGTTTTGTTTAAGTTTGTTGCTTTCCTGACCTGTACTGTACAGTCCAGGCATTACAATTGGCCTCAGCGACTCTGTGTTCAGGAGGAGAAATCAGCCAGGATTCCACGCTTCTGATCACTGTCTAGTAATCCCTGCTGGAGATGTGCATGTCAAGCAGCAGGAGTGGGCTCACTTGTGATAACCCTTGAAGTTGAATATCTTGCAAGCACTCACTACCAAGCTCACACATAAATAACTGCCACTTAGGCAAAGGACATAACTGTGCCCCAAGGAATCAGCGCCTACAGGAGAGGAGAGCAGCAGAGAAAATTTACAGTGGGAATAAGGGCGTTGGTTGGTCAATTGCGTGTGCTGTTCTTACGAAAAAAATTTTAAAATGTATCTTCTGGCTATTCTCCCACATCGAAGAAGATAAGCACGTTTAACATATGTATCGAATAAAATTATAATTTGAGGGTATGTGCAGCACATTCTTACCACCCAATGTGAATGGTGGGGCACAGCAGCTTTCCATGTGCAGTGGAGGCGGTTACTGAGCCCTCCTTGCTTCCCTGCACTGCAGCAGGGAGGATGTGGAATCTGTGCTGGGGTATACTTACCAATAGCCAGCCGGGAGTGCGGGGGAGAGGGGCTTAGCTGAGAATACTTTCTCTATTGTAGGAAAGCAGAAACTCGGATAACACTGAACCAGTCCTGATCACAATCTCTGCCTTCGAGGCTCACTTCCCCCCCCTCGTCTGGTGTGACTTTTGAGGTTTTTGCCTCCAGTTCGGACCCCACCCTCACCAATCCCCAACACGGAACACCCCAAAATGTACAGTTGGAAAAAAAAAAGCTGGTGAAAAGCAAGCGCGCAATAAAGCAGGCGAATGTTCTCAGCGCTATTTTTCCAGAAGATCGCCTTTTACAATGGCAGTTTTCTGCATGCTATTACGTCTGGATCTCCAAAATGTTCATTCTGGCACATTAGGCCAAGCGCAATCTGCCCTCGTTTCCTCCTCTCCTAGCGAACAACACCAGTACCCACATTCAAGCTGTCGGATCACATTACCTTGACTGGTCGGTGGTGGTCCGTCCAACACGACAACGCTCAGATCCCCGGTGGGACAGTAGCTCAGGAGGCCATTCTCTGACCCGGGGGTGGCTGCACAGTCAGTGGGAGCATGCAAAAGGCCAGCGGTTGAAATGGCGTGCTCTGCGGAAAGGGGGAAGAGAAAAGGCGATAGATCTCGCTGACAAGCACAGTCACACTCACGTCTATTGCTTGTGATGGATGGGTTCTGTGGCTGTATGAAAGCCACAGGCTGCTCTCGTGCAAGTTTCGAGGATCCAGCACAGCAAAGCTGCCACCCAGAGGGCGAGGTGTGAACACCACCCTCAGTACATTGCGCAGAACAATCCACGAATAATCCCCACAAAAATAGCAGTTTCCAATTTTACTCAACCCATTTCTAAGTGCACTTTTACTAATTAGTTTAAAAGTACACTCAAAAACATAGATATA
Source organism: Somniosus microcephalus (assembly GCF_052327205.1). Lineage (NCBI taxonomy): Eukaryota > Metazoa > Chordata > Chondrichthyes > Squaliformes > Somniosidae > Somniosus > Somniosus microcephalus. Next base: position 225,085,889 of record NC_140990.1, read on the forward strand.
GTAACGTAAGTGATATAGAATTCTTCCCACTCAATAGTTTTTTAATTCATTCTGGGGATGTGGATTTATTGCCCATCCCTAGTTGCCCTTGAGAAGGTGGTGGCGAGCCTTCTTATTGAACCCCTGCAGTCGGGTGGTGGAGATGCTCCCACAGTGCTATTAGGTAAGGAGTTCTAGGATTTTGACCCAGCGACAATGAGGATCTATGTCCATTCAGGATGGTGTGTGATTGGAGGGGAACTTGGAGGTGATGGTGTTCCTATACACCTTTTGCCCATATCCTTCTAGGTATGGGAGGTTTTGGATTTGGGAGGTGCTACTGGAGAAGCCTTGGCGAGTTGCTGCAGTGCATTTTGTTGATAGTACACTAAAACAAAAGCAAAATACTGCGGATGCTGTAAACTTGAAATAAAAACAGAAAATGCTGGAAAGATTCAGCAGGTCAAGCAGCAAATGTGGAAAGAGAAATAGAGTTAACGTTTCAGGTCAATGACCTCTCATCAGAACTTTCAACAGTACGTCTGAGATCGCAGCAAATCATTTATGTTATATTATACAAATAATTCAATTCTGTTTTAAATGCTGCTCTCTTCCAATCATCCCAATTTATGCAATATTGGAAGTTAGGGGACAGATACACAGGATGGTACATTCACAGGTTCACTCTATGTCGGTTCATGTTATCCATCTTTTACCATTTTACCAATCACCTTTTCTGGTAGCCAATCTCCCTTGTAGTGAGTGTTTTAAAGCAGGACTTCGCTGCTCTACTCATATCTGACTGCTAACTTAGGGGAATCGGCGTTACAGTCCTCTGCCACTGCTGCATTTTGCCTGAGTGGCATTTACATAGGCTCAGATATGGGCATGTCTGGGTGCTAGTTGGGTAGGCTGTGTCCCACACAGGCTCACCCATGGCTATGACCCTTTAACAAGTTCACAATATGGAAATGTTAAATCTGGAAAATTATATCAAATTAAATAGCGAGAATAGGAGAAAGGGATACAAATTTAAACTAGTGAAAGGGTTCCTAGTCTCTCGCCATTATCTTAATGGAACTCACTGCCACAGGGGGGCTAGATAAGGGGAGGCGCGATAAGCATATGAGGGAGAAGGGAATAGAGGGTTATGCTGATAGAGTTAGATGAGGAAAAGTACTAAGCAAACTAATGGGACTAAAGGCTGATAAGTCCCCTGGACCTGTTGGCCTGCATCCTAGGGTCTTAAAAGAAGTGACTGGAGAGACAGTGGATGCATTGGTTGTAATCTTCCAAAATTCCCTAGATTCTGGAAAGGTCCCAGTAGATTGGAAAACCGCAAATGTAACACCCCTATTCAAGAAAGGAGGGAGACAGAAAGCAGGCCAGTTAGCCTAACATCTGTCATTGGGAAAATGCTGGAATCCATTATTAAGGGAGCAGTAGCAGGACATTTGGAAAATCATAAAACAATCAAGCAGAGTCAATGTGGTTTTATGAAAGGGAAATTGTGTTTGACAAATTTATTCGAGTTCTTTGAGGATGTAATGAGCAGGGTGGATAAAGGGCAACCAGTAGATGTACTGTATTTGGATTTCCAAAAGGTATTCGATAAGGTGCCACATAAAAGTTACTGCACAAGATAAGAGCTCACGGTGTTGGGGGTAATATATTAGCATGATTAGGGAATTGGCTAACTAACAGAAAACAGTGAGTTGGGATAAATGGGTCATTTTCAGGTTGGCAAACTGTAACTAGTGGGGTGCTACAGGGATCAGTGCTGGGGCCTCAACTATTTGCAATCTAGATTAATGACTTGGATGAAGGGACCGAGTGTACTGTAGCCAAATATGCTGATGATACAAAGATAGATGGGAAAGCAAGTTGTTAAGAGGACACAAAAAGTCTGCATAGGGATATAGATAGGTTAAGTGAGTGGGAAAAAATTTTACAGATGGAGAATCATGTGGGAAAATGTGAGGTTATCCACTTCGGTAGAAAGAATAAAAAAGTAAATTATTATTTAAATGGAGAGAGACTACAGAATGCTGCGGTATAGAGGGATCTGGGTGTCCTCGTACTTGAAACACAAAAAGCTAGCATGCTGGTACAGCAAGTAATTAGGAAGGCAAATGGAATGTTGGCCTTTATTGCAAGGGAGATGGAGTATAAAAGTAGGGAAGTCTTGCTACAACTGCACCGGGCGTTTGTGAGACCACACCTAGAGTACTGCGTGCAGTTTTGGTCTCCTTATTTAAGGAGGAATATACTTGCATTGGAGGCAGTTCAGAGAAGGTTCACTAGGTTGATTCCTGGGATGAAAGGGTTGTCTTATGAAGAAAGGTTGAGCAGCTTGGGATTATACTCATTGGAGTTGAGAAGAATGAGAGGTGACCTTATTGAAACATGTAAGATTCTGCGGGGGCTTGACAGGGTAGATGCTGATTGTTTTATGATTGTGTCCCCCCGTGGGGGAATCTAGAACTAGGGGGCATAGTTTCAGGATAAGGAGTTGCCCATTTAAGACAGAGATGAGGAAGAATTTCTTCTCTCAGAGAGTTAAGAATCTTTGGAATTCTCTACCCCAGAGAGCAGTGGAGGTTGAGTCAGTGAACATATTCAAGGCGGAGATAGACAGAATTGAACTACAGGGGAGTCGAGGGTTATGGGGAACAGGCAGGAAAGTGGAGTTGAGGCCAAGATCAGAATAGCCATGATCTTATTGAATGGTGGAGCAGGCTCGAGGGGCCAAATGGCCTACTCCTGCTCCTATTTCTTATGTTCTTATGTTCTAATGAAAGACGGGAGGAGGCTCGAGTGGAGCATAAACACCACATGGAGTTGTTGGGCCGAATGGCCTGTTTCTGTGCTGTATATCCTATGTAATCCTATGCTATGGATCAAAGGTGGGCAAATTAAGTTGTGGCACAGATCAACCATGATCTAATTGAATGGTGGAACAGGCTCAAGGGGTTGAGTGGTCTACTCATGTCCGTATGTTCAGATGTAAAGAAAGAACTTCTGGGTAACATAGTGGCGATGAAAATCCTCCAATTACTCAAGGAACAATTGGATGCCACAATGGACGGACAATAAAGAAAGACTTGCATTTATATAGCACCTTTCACAACCTCAGGACGTCCCAAAGCACTTTACAGCCAATTCATTACATCAGTGACTACACTTAAAAAAAAAAGTAATGTAGGAAATGCGGCAGCCAATTGTGCACAGCAAGCTCTCACAAACAGCAATGTGATAATGATCAGATAATTTTTTTTTTCAAAAGCAAAATACTGCGGATGCTGGAAGTATGAAATAAAAACAGAAAATGCTGGAAATACTCAGCATGTCAGGCAGCATCTGTGGGGAGAGAAACAAAGTTAACGTTTCAGGTCGATTACCTTTTTTTGTTATGTTGATTGAGGGATAAATGTTGGCTAGGACACCGGAGATAGCTCCCCTACTCTTCTTCTAAATAGTGCCATGGGATATTTTGGCCTTGATTTTAACTGACCCGTGGAGTCGGGATTGGAGGCGTGCGGGGGGTTAAAGTCCCGAATTCGGGGGTCCTGACACCACCCCGCCCCCATGTAAGTTTCAAAGGAGGCGGGTACCCATCCCGCACTGGGACCCACCTACCCGAGGCAGGAAGGGATTAGTGACAATTAACTGCCTGTTAACAGGTAGGTAACAGGCAGTTTTTAGCCTAATCCCTATTTTAAAGCTTGAAGTGTGGGATTCCCGACGGCTCCAAACCACGCCAAGTTAGAGGAGTCGGGCCGTCGGGTTGAAGGACTTGGAGGGGTCGAGATGTCGGTGTTCAGGTGAGTGATGGGTGCATGAGTGCAAAGGTAAGTGTGTTTGATGTGTCTAAAGTGTGTAAAGAAGTTTAAATTATCTGTACTTATCTTTTTAGCCTTCCTTCCTCTAGGTTTCGGGAGTCCATCATTTAACCGGCACAGAAAGCAGAACGGCTGCGAACTGTCAAAAGTGACAGCCTGCAGCTTTCTGTGCCGGAGAGATTTCTAACTGAGTCTGTGTAGAAGGACTCAGGTTAGACTGTCAGCTTCAAACAGCTGTGAAACACTGATATTTCATCTGTCAAAACGTCTTGACAGATGAAATTTCAGTCTGTGACATCACCTGTTGCCGGGTGGCCCTTAATTGGCCTACTGAGCCCGCTGGGCGGGTTCAACAAGGTCAATCAAGTTAAAATCGCGTGGATTGGCCGCATCTCAATGGAGGCGGGATGACAACCCGAAAGTTGTAGTCCTGCCTCCTTCCCGACTTCTGAGAGAAAATCACCCCCTTTGTGTCCACCTGAGAGAGCAGACAGGGCCTTGGTTTAACATCTCATCTGAACGACAGCACCTCAACTAGTGCAGCACTCACTCAGCACTACACTGGAGTGTCAGCCTAGATTTTTGTGCTTAAGTCTCTGGAGTGGGACTCTGAACCCACAACCTTCTGACTCAGAGGCAAGAGTGCTACCAACTGAGCTACGGTTGATAGGGTTTGTCTGACTGGATGACCTAAGATGGGTTTGAATGCCCTTCCTGATTCTTATTTATGCTGAATATTAAGTTAATAGGCTACTAGAAATAGAAGGATATTTCAGATGAATACGTGGCTAGAGAAATGGTGCAAGGGGGAGGGATTCAAATTCCTGGGACATTGGAGCCGGTTCTGGGGGAGCTGGGACCAGTACAAACTGGACGGTTTGCACTTGGGCAGGACCGGGACCAATGTCCTAGGGGGAGTGTTTGCTAGTGCTGTGGGGGAGGGTTTAAACTAAAATGGCAGGGGGTTGGGAACCTCTGTAGGGAGACAGAGGAAAGGGAAACAAGGATAGAAGCAAAAGACAGGAAGGAGAAAAGCAAAAGTGGCAGTCAGAGAAATCAAGGGTTTAAATCAAACATGACCACAGTAAATAATAATTCTAAAAGGTCTAAGAGTGTTAAAAAAACAAGCCTGAAGGCTTTGTGTCTTAATGCAAGGAGCATTCGTAATAAAGTGGATGAATTAGCTGCGCAAGTAGATGTAAACGGATATATGATTGGGATTACGGAAACATGGCTCCAGGGTGACCAAGGCTGGGAACTCAACATCCAGGGGTATTCAATATTCAGGAAAGACAGGCAAAAAGGAAAAGGCGGTGGGGTAGCATTGCTGGTTAAAGAGGAGATTAACACAATTATGAGGAAGGATATTAGGTCTGATGATGTGGAATCTGTATGGGTAGAGCTGAGTAATACCAAGGGGCAGAAAACGTTAGTGGGAGTTGTATACAGACCCCCAAACAGTAATGCAGAGGTTGGGGATGGCATTAAAAGGGAAATTAGAGATGTGTGCAATAAGGGCACAAGCAGTTATCATGGGTGACTTTAATCTACATATAGATTAGGCTAACCAAATTAGTAACAATACTGTGGAGGAGGAATTCCTGGAGTGTATACGGGATGGTTTCCTGGACCAATATGTCGAGGAACCAACTAGAGTTCAGGCCATCTTAGACTGGGTATTATGTAATGAGAAAGGAATAATTAGCAATCTTGTTGTGCGAGGCCCCTTGGGGCGGAGCGATCATAATATGATAGAATTCTTCATTAAGATGGAGAGTGAAGTATTTGACTCAGAGACTAGGGTCCTGAATTTAAATAAAGGAAACTACGATGGTATGAGGTGTGAGTTGGGTAGGATTGATTGGGGAATGTTACTCAAAGGGTTGACGGTGGATAGGCAATGGCAAACATTTAAAGATCGAATGGATGAACTACAGAATTTGTTCATCCCCGTTTGGCATAAAAATAAAACAAAAAAGGTGACTCAACCGTGGCTAACAGTTGAAATTAGGGATAGCATAAGATCCAAGGAGAGGACATATAAATTGGCTAGAAAAAGCAGCAAACCTGAGGATTGGGAGCAGTTTAGGATTTAGCAAAGGAGGACAAAGGGATTAATAAACAGGGGGAAAATAGAGTATGAGAGTAAGCTTGCAGAGAACATAAAAACTGACTGTAAAAGCTTTTATAGATATGTGAAGAGAAAAAGATTGGTGAAGTCAAGCATAGGTCCCTTGCTGTCAGAATCAGGGGAATTTATAATGGGGAACAAAGACATGGCAGACCAATCAAATACATACTTTAGTTCTGTCTTCACAAAGTTGGACACAAATAACCTCCCAGAGATGTCGGGGAACATAGGGTCTAATGAGAAGGAAGAATTGAATGAAATCAGTATTTGTAGGGAAATGGTGTTAGGGAAATTGACGGGCTTGAAGGCCGATAAATCCCCAGGGCCTGATAATCTACATCCTAGGGTACTTAAGGAAGTGGCCCTAGAAATAGTAGATGCATTGCTGGTCATCTTCCAAAATTCTATAGACTCTGGAACAGTTCCCATGGATTGGAGGGTAGCTAATTTTACCCCACTATTCAAAATAGGTGCTAGAAAGAAAATGGGGAATTATAGACCGGTAAGCCTGACATCGGTAGTGGGGAAAATGTTAGAGTCTATTATAAAAGATGTAATAGCAAAGCACTTGGAAAACGGTGACAGGATCGGACAAAGTCAACATGGATTTACAAAAGGTAAATCGTGCTTGACTAATCTACTGGAATTTTTTGAGGATGTAACTGGTAAAATACATAAGGGAGAATCAGTGGATGTGGTGTATTTGGACTTTCAGAAGGCTTTCGATAAGGTCCCGCATAAGAGATTAGCGTGTAAAGTTAAGGCACATGGGATTGGGGGCAAGGTACTGACTTGGATAGAGAACTGGTTGGCAGACAGGAAGCAAAGAGTTGGAATAAACGGCTCTTTTTCCGAGTGGCAGGCAGTGACTAGTGGGGTACTGCAGGGATCGGTCCTAGGACCCCAGCTATTCACAATATATATTAATGATCTAGACGAGGGAACTAGATGTAATATCTCCAAGTTTGCAGACGACACAAAGCTGGGTGGGCGTGTGTGCTGTGAGGAGGATGCCGAGAAACTCCAGTATGATTTGGACAGGTTGGGTGCTTGGGCAGATGCAGTATAATGTGGATAAATGCGAGGTTATCCACTTTGGTGGCAAAAACAGGAAGGCAGATTATTATCTGAACGGCAATAGATTGGGAGAAGGGGAAGTGCAATGAGACCTGGGTGTCCTTGTGCACCAGTTGCTGAAGGTAAGTATGCAGGTGCAGCAGTCGGTTAAGAAGACAAATGGTATGTTGGCTTTCGTAGCGAGAGGGTTCGAGTACAGGAACAAGGATGTCTTGCTGCAGTTATACAGGGCCTTGGTGAGACCACACCTTGAGTATTGTGTGCAGTTTTGGTCGCCCTATTTGAGGAAGGATGTTCTTGCCATGTAGGGAGTGCAGCGAAGATTCACCAGACTGATACCTGGGATGGCAGGAATGACATATGAGGAGAGATTGGGTCGATTGGGCTTATACTCGCTGGAGTTTAGAAGAATGAGAAGGGATCTCATTGAAACTTATAAAATTCTAACAGGACTAGACAGACTAGATGCATGAAGGATGTTCCCGATGGCGGGGGAGTCCAGAACCAGGGGTCACAGTCTAAGGATAAAGGGTAAGCCATTTAGGACAGAGGTGAGGAGGAATTTCTTCACCCAGAGAGTGGTGAACCTGTGGAATTCTCTACCACAGAAGGCAGTTGAGGCTAATTCATTAAATATATTCAAGAAGGAGTTCGATATATTTCTTAAGGCTAAAGGGATCAAGGGATATGGGGAGAAGGCAGGGACAGGGTACTGAGTTTGGATGATCAGCCATGATCTCATTGAATGGCGGAGCAGGCTCGAGGGGCCGAATGGCCTACTCCTGCTCCTATCTTCTATGTTACTACTCCCAACATGCACAGATCTTACTCTTTGTATGTTTTATCCTCTCCTCCACTTTGGTTAAACTATTGGATACATTTTCCACGGGAAGGATCTAAAAATTCTCGGAACGGTGCCAGGGATGATGAGTTACAGTTATGAAGAGACTTGGGAAGTTAAGATTTTTTTTTAACAGATAATGAATGTTAAGGGGTGAGCTGATCAAGGTTTTCAAGATTCTGAAGAGCTATAAGGTATTAAGCGATAGATTGTTTCCATAAATAAGCAAGATGGTAACAAGAGGGCACAGCAAAAATTTAAGGTAATTACAGAAAGAATTAAAGTGAGGTTGGAAATAAAATTCTTTGCACAGCGGTTAGTTAGAATGTGGAATTCTTTGTCATAAACCAATTGAACCACAGTTCATAAGAACTTTGAAAGAGATATTGCTTGAAAAAGAGTAATATAAAAAATAATAAAGAGGGAGAAAATAGATTGAGAGTAAACTAGCAAAAAATATAAAAACAGACAGTAAGAGCTTCTACAAGTATATAAAAAAGAAGAAAGTAGCTAAAGTAAACATTGGTCAATTAGAGGATGAGACTGGGGAATTAATAATGGGAAACAAGGAAATGGCAGAGACTTTGAACTAATATTTTGTATCTGTCTTCACGGTAGAAGACACTAAAAGCATCCCAATTATAGTGGAAAATCAAGGGGCAAAGGGAGGGAGGAACTTAAAACAATCACTATCACTAGAGAAAAAGTACTAGGCAAACTAATGGGACTGAAGGCCGACAAGTCCCCTGGGCCTGATGGCCTGCATCCTAGGGTCTTAAAAGTGACTACAGAGATAGTGGATGTGTTGGTTGTAATCTTCAAAAATTCCCTGGACTTTGGAAAGGTCCCAGTGGACTGGAAAATGGAAAATGTAACGTCCATATTCAAGAAAGGAGGGAGACAGAAAGCAGGAAACTACAGGCCACTTAGCCTAACATCTGTTATTGGGAAAATGCTGGAATCCATTAATAAGGAAGTATTAGCAGGACATTTAGAAAATCATAATAAAACCATGTTGACTCTGCTTGATTTTATGAAAGGGAAATTGTGTTTGACAAATTTATTCGAGTTCTTTGAGGATGTAACAAGCAGGGTGGATAAAGGGGAACCAGTAGGTGTAGTATATTTGGATTTCCAAAAGGCATTTGATAAGGTGCCACATAAAAGGTTGCTGCACAAGATAAGAGCTCATGGTGTTGGGAGTAATATATTAGCATAGATGGATAGAGGATTGGCTAACTAACAGAAAACAGAGAGTTGGGATAAATGGGTCATTTTCAGGTTGGCAAACTGTAACTAGTGGGGTGCCACAGGGATCAGTTCTGGGGCCTCAACTATTTACAATCTATATTAATGACTTGGATGAAGGGACCGAGTGTACTGTAACCAAATTTGCCGACAATACAAAGATAGGTGGGAAAGCAAGTTGTAAAGAGGACACAAAAAGTCTGCATAGGGATATAGATGTAGGTTAAGTGAGTGGGCAAAAATTTGGCAGGTGGAGTATAATGTGAGAAAATGTGAGGAGGTTATCCACTTTGGTAGGAAGTATAGAAAGGCAAAATATTATTTAAATGGAGAGAGACTACAGAATGCTGCAGTACAGAGTGATCTGGGTGTCCTCATACATGAAACACAAATAGCTAGCATGCTGGTACAGCAAGTAATTAGGAAGACAAATGGAATGTTGGCCTTTATTGCAAGGGGGATGGAGTATAAAAGTAGGGAAGTCTTGCTACAACTGTACAGGGCATTTGTGAGACCACACCTAGAGTACTGCGTGCAGTTTTGGTCTCCTTATTTAAGGAGGGATATACTTGCATTGGAGGCAGTTCAGAGAAGGTTCACTAGGTTCATTCCTGGGATGAAGGGGTTGTCTTATGAGGCAAGGTTGAGTCTATACTCATTGGCGTTTAGAAGAATGAGAGATGATCTTATTGAAACATATAAGATTCTGAGGGGGCTTGATAGGGTAGATGCTGAGAGGATGTTTTCCCTCGTGGAGGAATCTAGAACTAGGGGTCATAGCTTCAGAATAAGGGGGTCACCCATTTAAGACGGTGATGAGGAGGAATTTCTTCTCTCAGAGGGCCGTGAATCTTTGGAATTCTCTACCCCAGAGAGCTGTGGAGGCGGAGTCATTGAATATATTCAAGGCTGAGATAGACAGATTTTTGAACTACAGGGGAGTCAAGGGTTATGGGGAACAGGCTGAAAAGTGGAGTTGAGGCCAAGATCAGATCAACCATGATCTTATTGAATGGCGGGGCAGGCTCGAGGGGCCGAATGGCCTACTCCTGCTCCCATTTCTTATGTTGTTATTAAAGGGAATGGGAAGCAAGTAGGAAAGTGGGATTAGGCTATGAGGCTCATATAGAGAAAAACATAGGTACAGACTTGATGGGTCAAATGGTCTGTTTCTGTGCTGTAACGTTCGATAGCTCTTAAATTATTTAATTGGACCTAGATTATGCTATTACTGGTATATCTAACAGCATTTTCCAAAATTAATTATTTTTGCACTCTGGTAAGTGTATAAAAATTCTGGAAAATCAGTTATCCACTGCATCAGCACTGCTCTGATCTACAATCCACCGTACTTTTTATGGTTATTGCAAAACTGTATGACCAGGGATGAGTATTCTCCTATTTTTTTCATCAACGTGAAGCACTAATAATTCTGCAGTACCCTAGGACCTATACGAGTTCTAAAGGTCTTTCTCACAGATGAGAGATAGTGGCTCTCTCATGGGTGGTGGGTGTGATCTATTTATACGATGAGTCAAATTAACCATACATGAAGTCACGAGCATGTTAAACCCAGTGGCCTACGAGTTGTTTAAATATTGTACCATGCAAGGGTATACTGCTTGTATAATGAAAGAGATGGCAAACTCCATCACTTTTATTGTATAAAACAAAGGCCTAGAAATTCAGTTGTTAGCGCCAGCCGCTAGCACCTTAGGAGGAGGAGAAGTGGGGCGCTAAGCGGCTAGCGCCCGGGCGCGGCGCAATCTGCGCCTCTTGCAAACTTCACTCAAGATTTAGCGGCGGCGCAAAACCACAGCGCCCGCTCAGCTGCGCGCGCAGATCCTGATGTCATTTCATGGTGCAACGCCCTTGGTGCGCCCTGAACCGGAACTTCAGTGGTGCTGCCTTCTGTGCGCCTGGCGCCCCAGCGACTGGTAGAGGGGAACGGTTCCCAGTCGCTGCGGGGCGCGCTATTTAAAGGGGAATCCTGCATTTTAAGTGGCAGCCATTTTGTGGCAGTCCTTCTTTGTGAGAGACGGATATTTGGAGAGAGACAAAGGGAGAGAGCTTTCTGGTTTGACTCAGCGCTCGCACAGGTACTTCTGGCTTCAGGCCAGAGCTTTGCACTTGGATTTAACTTTCAGTGCCATAGCCTTGAGTCGCCACATATAATGGGGGCTGCAATGGGTGGAAACGTTGGCTTACTGCATTGCATTCAAAGGGCTCAGAGACGCCGTGAGAGAGTGCCAGTCATGGCCAGATGGAGAAGGGCCAACAGGCGTCGGCACAGGAGGCCTTACCCACCCAGGGTATACCGCCAGCAGTTCTCATATCTTAACATGTCTGAGGAGCAGTGTGTTCGGAGGCTGCGATTCAGAAGGGAGGTGGTCACTGAGATCTGCCACCTGCTTCGCAGAGATCTGCAGCCACAACTGAGGAGCAGGACGTCTCTGTCGGTGGCAGTGAAGGTGACGGTGGCTCTCAACTTCTATGCCACCGGCTCCTTCCAATCTGCTACTGGGGACATTGCCAACATCCCCCAGTTCACGGTACATTGCTGCATCCGCCAGGTGACCAATGCCCTTTTCAGAAGGAGACATCAGTACATCTCCTTCCCCATGACCCTGGACAAGCAGCAAGACCGTGCAATGGGATTTGGAGGAATAGCGGGCTTCCCCATGGTCCAGGGCGCCATTGACTGCATGCATGTGGCTTTACGGGCACCTCTACAGAATGCCGAGGATTACCGCAACCGGAAGGGCTACCATTCGCTCAACGTCCAGTTGGTGTGTGACCACAGGCAGCTCATACTAGCTGCCAATGCCCGCTTTCCAGGCAGCAGCCACGATGCCTTCATCCTGTGCCAGACTTCTGTGGCAGACATTTTCGAAGCCCAGGCTCACCCAGGAGGCTGGCTTCTCGGGGACAAAGGCTATCCTTTGTGCACCTGGCTGATGACCCCGCTCCGTGCGCCCAGCACCCCTGCTGAAGAGCGATACAATGACAGCCATCAAGCTACCAGGAACATAATTGAGCACACAATTGGTGTGCTCAAGCAACGGTTCCGCTGTCTGGATCGTTCTGGAGGAGCCCTACAGTACTCGCTGAGCGAGTCTCCCATTTTGTTGTAGTGTGCTGCATGCTGCACAACCTGGCTATCCTCAGGACTCAGCCACTGCCAGCAGACATTGGAGGACCACCAGAGGAGGAGGAGGAGGAGCACCAAGACGGGAGGGAGGCACAAAGTGCAAGGGCCGTCCGTCGGCGGCTTATTGCAACTCGGTTCTAGGCCCCTCTCAGGGAATGGCTTGTGCCAATGAAAGAACATGAATGGAGCCACTCCGCAAGCTCTCAGCCGATCAAGGCAACAAATAGTTCAAAGTGCAAACATGGACAATGTGATTAAAGACAATTTTTTACTGTGCAAACTCTGTGCCCTCCCCGCATGACAAACTAATTCAGATAAACCCCCCAAAAAACAGTCAGAGACATAACTGGCTCTCACAACCTTCAGAAAATGAAAAAAACAGTTAAACAAAAATGACCATGATCCTCGGCCTTCATATAAAAAACAAACACAACAGTCTCGGCCTTCATAAAAAACAAACACAACAGTCTCGGCCTTCATAAAAAACAAACACAACAGTCTCGGCCTTCATATATAAAAAAACCTTCTCAGCCTTCATATATAAAAAAACATTTGGCCACACCTTCTACTTTTTCCCCTGCGAGGGTGATCCGCCTCGCTTCCACGAGTGGCCCCTTCCCGCCCTGCAACTCCTCCTCAATGGGCCCCCAGTGGCTGCAGCAAGGCTGGGGGAAGGCTGCTGAGGGTCAGATGGTGAGATGGCAGATGCCCTTGGGGGACGGCCTGGACCAGCTCTGGGCCTGGAGGGCCCGGCTGCTGACTGCTCCAACTCTGCTTGGGCGGCAGTAGTCTGTCCTACGGGTGGTGGCAGCTGCAGTGGAGGAGTGACAGTGTTGGCTGCAGGAATGCTGCCAACCTGACAGAGCACAGGCACTCCCTGGTCGGCTGATACACTGGCACTCGCACGGGCCAGCACTGCAGCATGCGCAGCAATCTGCTTAAGCACAGACTGCTGGGCTGCTGCAGCGCGGCAAGGGCCCCGGCGATGCCTGGCCGATCCAGCGAGGGTGGCAGCAGTTAGTGCCCGTGTGGCCCTGATCTGTGTCTACATCAGACCAGCCAGTGAATGCACGGCATGACTGAGCACTTGGCTGGAAGCCGCCTGTGCTGCCGCGAAGTCCTGCAGACTCCTTGCTTGTGCTGCACTGAATTCTTGCAGACTCCTGGCCTGTGCTGCCCTGAATTCCTGAGCACTCCTTGCCAGTGACTCTATGGAGTCAGGCATCCTTGCCACTGCAGCCATGAGCTCAGTGTGCCTGCGCTCAGCCTGGGCGCCCATTTCACCAAGGAGCCGCACCTCCTCTGCGCTCACCGTAGCAGGACTGGAGGCCGCACTCACCCTCCGGGGAGAAGGCTGCCGAGCTTCCCCACCCCTCCTGCATTGCTGCAGCTTGCTGGGCCCCAGAGCTTCACTCTCCTCAGACCCTTCCCCCCCTGCTCCCCTCCAGGGAAGACGTGTCCCCATCATGGCCATGGGCTGCCTCGGCTGAGGGTGGGACTGATGGGCCGGCTTCCTCTTTCTCCTCCTCCTCCTCGAATTCAGAATCACTGACAGTGGCAGCTTGAGGGCCTGCCTCCTCACCTGGCGATTCAGCATCTGAAAGCAGGGAGGCACAAGAGTTGCTTTAGAGTGAGGACAGGGTGGCAGCGAGGGAGGCATGAGTGCTGCTATGCACTGCATTGGTTCAATAGTGGCAAAGGATGCTGGTGTGAGGCACAAGTGGAACGAGAGAGGTCAAAAAGGTGATGACCTTACCATTGCTGTCCAGAACAGGGTCGGCATCTCCACTGGCGATGGGGCCAATCAGCTGGCCTGCCATAATGCGCTCCACACGCTGGTCCAGGTCGCTGAGCTCTTTGAGGTCAGGATGGTCTCCCCCGGTCCGTCGCTGCTGCCTGCGATTTTTGGCCAGGTTGCCCTGCAAGAGAAAGGATGGCCTCTAAGTACAGTGTCAAGCCCTGATCTTGCCTGCACTGCCTCCCATGGTGGAATAGCCCTGACAGTGTCAAGCCCTGATCTTGCCTGCACTACCCCCCATGGTGGAATAGCCCTGACAGTGTCAAGCCCTGATCTTGCCTGCACTGCCTCCCATGGTGGAATAGCCCTGACAGTGTGTAAAGTGCTAAATGTGCAAGTGATTTTCATGAGAATCCCATAGCTGTTGGATGAGGGCTGGGCATTGGGGCTTTCAGGTCCCTTTGGCCATAAAGTGAGGTGCACATGCAGGGATGAGGAGGATACTGGAAAGGGTACTTACCCTGACAACCCGAGTGAGGTCGTTGAACTTTTTTCTGCATTGCACAGGAGTCCTCGCAACCATGCTGTTGGAGGTCACCCTGTTTGCCACCTCCCTCCAGGCTTTTCTATACTCGCTGGGCAGCGGCCTCCTGCCACTATCAGGGAAGAGGACAAGTCCCCTGCACTCCACTGCGCCAACCAGGGCACCCTCGCTGAAGTGCTGCGCTCACTCCCTAGCCTTCTCCATAGTCGTGGGCATTGAACTGTTGAAGCAGCTATGTTCAGGCCTTGATTCAAGGCTGCAGTGTGCAGGGCGTGGCAGCCAAACAAGTCCACCCTCCCCCTTTAAGAGCTGACCGGTGCCAGCGTGTCTGCCTTCAATCAACAACTCACCGCACCTGCGCTGCGCCCGCCCTCGGTGTTAGCGCCTCGGCACGCCGGCTTAGCGCCTTATGATAGTCGTGCATTGCCTGCTTTAGCGCAGCAGCAACCTCTTGGGGCGATGCAACTGAATATCGGCGAAGGTGGCGCTAAGTTGCGCCGGGCGCTAAATTTAGTGAACGCCCGGCTGTAGCGCCCCAAACATGGCTATACTGAATTTCTAGGCCAAAGTCTTTATTCTAGATATCCATATCCACAGTTCAATATCTGTGATTCAATTGGATACATGCCATTATTAAGGAGGATTGTTAAGATTCTTTGTGGCTACCATGAGAAATGCGCTTTTACTGGTTAACGGTCAATTTTCATTATGTAGCAGTTAAAACATCTTTTCTGGTGTACTGTTCTCTTAGTTCTCGGGGAACTGGTTTTGAATTTTCCAATCAATCTAAAAAGCAACATACAGACTTATGATTTAAACACCACGGCCTAGAAATTCAGTTGCGTCCGCCAGCCATTAGCGCCATAAGAGGGGTAGATTTCCAGCGCTAGGCACTTAGCGCCCGGGCGCAGGCCGATCTGCGCCTACGCCCAACTTCAGTTGACATTTAGCGCCGGCGCAAAGTGTTTGCACCCGCTCAGCTGCGCGCGCAGCTTATGACGTCATTTCGTCGTGCAACGCTGTTTGTGCGCCCCAAACCGGAAATTCAGTGGCGCCCGCCCAATGTGGGCGTGGCGCTGTTAAGAACTGTGAAGTGGAACGCAGCAGAGGCCCTGCGGGCCTCGGGGAGCGCTAATTAAAGGGCACTTAGACTGAACTATAAAGGCCAGCCATTTTGCTGCAATGACTTTAGTGCTTTGGATTTCTGGACAGAGACCAAGGAACAGACCTTCCTGATTTGGGACAACATAGGAGAGGTATTTTTGGCTTCTGGCCAGAGCTTGGAAATTTCACTCATTGTGATTTCACTGTTTGCAAGTTTATTATGGGGGCTGCATGGGGTTCCAACCCTCAGTTCCAGCATTATGTGCGAAGGGCTCGCAGACGCTGTGTGAGAGGGCCAGCCATGCCTAGACGCAGAGGGGCCATCAGGCGTCGGCAACGTAGGCCTTACCCACTCAGGGAATACCGGCAGCAGGTGTCCTATCTCACCATGACTGCCGCGCATTGTGTTAAGAGGCTGCGCTTCAGAAGGGAGGTGGTTGCAGAGATCTGCCAGCTGCTTCACAGAGATCTGCGTCCACAGCTGATGTGCAGGACGTCTCTGTCGGTGGAAGTGAAGGTCACGGTGGCTCTGAACTTTTATGCAAGCGGCTCATTCCAAGCCGCTGCTGGGGACATAGCGAACATTTCCCAGTTTGCCGTGCATCGCTGCATCCGGCAGGTCACCGATGCCCTTTTCGCAAGGAGACACCAATTCATCTCCTTCCCCATGACCCTAGAGAGGCAGGAGCAGCGTGCAGTCGGATTTGCCAGGATCGCCGACTTCCCCATGGTGCAGGACGCCATTGACTGCACGCATGTGGCTATGCGGGCACCTATCGACAATGCCAAGGATTACCGCAACCGGAAGGGCTACCATTCCCTCAATGTACAGCTGGTGTGTGAACACAGGCAGCGCATCCTAGCTGTCAATGCCCGCTTTCCAGGAAGCAGCCACGATGCATTTATCCTGCGCCAGACTACTGTGGCTGACATGTTCGAGGCACAGCCTCCACCAAGGGGATGGCTTATTGGGGACAAGGGCTACCCTTTGTGTACATGGCTCATGACCCCGCTCCGCGCGCCCAGGACCCCTGCGGAGGAGGCATACAACGAAAGCCATCAAGCCACAAGGAACATCATAGAGCAAACGATTGGCGTCCTCAAGCAACGGTTCCGCTGCCTGGATCGATCCGGCGGATCTCTACAGTATTCGCCGGATAGAGTCTCCCAGTTCATCGTCGTTTGCTGCATGCTGCACAACCTGGCTATCCGCAGGACTCAGGCACTGCCACCTCACGTTGGACCACCACCTCAGGAGGATGAGCAGGAGGACCATGAGGAGGAGGAGGAGGAGGAGGAGGAGTACCAGCCCAGGAGGGAGCCACAAGGTCCAAGGGCCGTCCGCCGGCGGCTTATTGAACGACACTTCTAGGCCCCCTGTCAGGGAATGGCTTGTGGCAATGAACGCACCTGAATGCAGCCGCTCCGCAAGCCCTCAGCCGTTTAACGCAACAACCACTTGAAACATGACACCTGGACAAGCTGAATAAATAAAAAGCTTTATTTAACAAACTCAGGGCCCTTCCCACATGAAACAGAAAAACAGACAACATCCCCAAAAAACAGTCAAAAACATATCTCACTCCCACAACCTGGGGAGGAATAACAAAACTTGTCCGTCCAATTGGCCTTCATCCTCGGCCTAACCAAGACAAACCCCCCCATACAGAACACAAACACCCCCATATAAAAAAACAGTTGCCTTCATCTTCGGCGTTAGCAAAATAAGCCCCCCCCCATACAGAACACAAACACCCCCATATAAAAAAACAGTTGGCAACACACTCTACTTGGTGTGCCGACAGGGCGAGTCCTTGTGCAGGCTTCTCCGGCCCCTGCCCGACCTGTTGCTCCGCCTCAACCTGGGCCCTGTGGGTGTTGCAAGGCTGGGGGAAGGCTCCTGAGGGGCACAATGCGTGACGGCAGATGCCCTTGGGGGTCGGCCTAGACGAGGTCCGGCCCTGGAGGGGCCGGCTGCTGACTGCTGCAGCTGTGGCAGGGCAGCATCAGTCTCTCCAGCAGCTCGTCGCAGCTTGGCTGGGGGAGTGGCAGTGGCGGCTGCATCAATGGGGGCAAGCTGGCTGATGCCAGGCGCTCGCTGGTCGCCAGAGACACTGGCACTCGGCCGGGCTGGCACTGCAGCAAGCGCAGCAATCTGGTGAAGGCCAGACCGCTGTGCTGCAGCAGGGCGGCGGGTGCCCTGGCGATGCTTCCGTGACACAGCGAGTGTGGCAGAAGTGAGTGCCCGAACTGCCCTGGTCTGTGCCCGCATCAGATCAGCCAGTGTCTGCACGGCACCACTCATGAACTCTCGACTCGCGTCCTGTGCTGCCGCGAGTTGGTCGACACCCCTGGCCTGTGAGTCCCCGAAATCGGCCACACTATGAGCCAGGGACTCAATGGCCTGAGGCAACTGTCCCACAACCCCCATGAACTCGTTGTGGCGCCGCTCCGAGGCCGCGGACATTTCATCAAGGAGGCGCACCTCCTGGGCGAGGACCGTCTCCGGACTGGAGGCCGGACTCTCCCTCTGGGGAGAAGGCCGCCGAGCTGCCCGACCCTTCCCGCGTGCCTGGACGCCACTGGGCCCAGCAACTGCCCTCCCCTGCAACACTTCCCCCCTCTGGGGAGAAGGCCGCCGTGCTGCCCGACCCTTCCCGCGTGCCTGGACACCACTGGGCCCAGCAACTACAACCCCCCTGCAACACTTCCCCCCTCTGGGGAGAAGGCAGCCGTGCTGCCCGACCCTTCCCGCGTGCCTGGACGCCACTGGGCCCAGGAGCTACACCCCCCTGCAACACTTCCCCCTGGCTCTCCTCCAGGCAAGACGTGTCCCCTCCATTGCCATCCCCTGGCGCGGATGAGGGTTCCCCCGATGTGTCGCCTTCCTCTTGGTCCTCGTCGTCCTCCTCTTCCGAGGGACTGGCACTCTCAGCTTCAGGGACCTCCTCCTCACCAGCTGAAAGCAGGAAGGCACAAGAGTAGCTTTAGAGTGAGGACAGGGCGTCAGCGAGGGAGGCATGATTGGTGGCATTATGCGCATTGGTCGGACAGTGGCAAAGGATGTAGATCTGAAGCGCAAGGGGAACGAGAGAGGTGCAAACGGTCATGTCCTTACCATTGGGGCCCAGCACAGGGTCGGCATCTCCAATAGCAACGGGGCCAACCACCCGGGCACGCATGAGTCGAGCCACGCGCTCCTTCAGGTCACTGAGCTCCTGGAACTGGGCACGGCCTCCCCCGGTGACAGTCCGGCTCCTCAGATTCTGCGCCAGCTTGGCCTGCAAGAGAAAGGATGGCCTCTAAGTACAGTGTGGTGCCCTGTTGTTGTGTGCACTGCCTCCCATGGTCGAATAGCTTGGCCAGTGTGGTGCCCTGTTGTTGTGTGCACTGCCTCCCATGGTCGAATAGCTTGGCCAGTGTGGTGCCCTGTTGTTGTGTGCACTGCCTCCCATGGTCGAATAGCTTGGCCAGTGTGTGAAGTGCAGAAAGTGCTATTGATGATCATGCCAGTGCCATAGCTGCGGGAGGAGGGCTGGCCATTAGGCCTTTGAGGTCCCTTTGCCCATAATGTGAGGTGCACATGCAAGGATGAGGAGGACACTGGAAAGGGTACTCACCCTGACCATCCGAGTGAGGTCGTTGTACTTCTTGCGGCATTGGTCACCAGTCCTGGGGACATCGCTGTTAGCTGACACCCTCAGGGCGATTTCCCTCCAGGCTCTCCTGTACTGCCTCCTGGGAGCCTTCTTGCCACTGTCCGGGCACAAGATCTCTCTGTTCTTTTCCAACCCCCTAAGCAGCACCCTCAAAGCATGCTCTGAGAAGCGCTGCGCTCGTTCACGGGCCTTCTGCATGGCATCAGGCGCTATTTGGGTCCACCAGCAGTGTTCAGGCCTAGCTGCAGGGCTCCACTATCCAGGGCGTGGCAGCAGACAAAGTCGACCCTTCCCCCTTTAAGAGCTGGCCGGCGTCAGGGTGTCTGCTGTCAATCAAAACATGACCGCACCTGCGCTGCGCCCGGCCTCGGCGTTATCAGTCCGCACCGCCGGCTTAGCGCCTAAAGATAGGAGTGCAACGCCAGTTTCAGCGCTCGCCCAAACTCCTTGGCCAAAGCTACTGAATTTCGGCGAAGTGGCCTCCACTTTCCGGCGGGCGCTAACTTTACCGCCCGCCCGACTTTACCGCCCCAAAAGTGGCTAGACTGAATTTCTAGGCCCACCAGTCTAGCTGGTAATTCAGATTTTTGGGGAACTTTTATAAACAAATTTAAACTCTGGATTGTGAGTTGTGCCTGTGTAGATTCCTAACATAACTGGTGTGATATAAAAGAATAATGATGTATCTTCACACATATGAAAAAAAACTTCTCAGATTCGTGACTGAGGTATTTTGTTTATTCTACAGTCTTGTGTTTTTCCTTAATAGACTTCTGGCAGATCAACAAATTGCAGAGAGCATGTATATGCAGTCAATCATCATTCGGTAATAATTCAAAAATGTTTTGATCAGTGTAAGCTATCTACCATTTCATCAATTACGTCAATAAAACTGAGGTAAATATATAACTAATGTCCAAGAGATGCTGTTAGTTATGTATATATGAACCTATTTTAATACTTGGCAGAAAAATGGTATGGAAATAAAAGTCCGAGGGGGGTGAAATTGGGTGCCGTTGCACCTACCGTAAGCGCCGCCGGGGGCGCGCTAATGGGGTGCTAATGTCTTTGCGAACGGGCACAGCACTGACATTGACTCGTTTTTATTCGTTCCTGGGATGTGGGCGTTGCTGGCAAGGCCAGCATTTATTGCCCATCCCTAATTGCCCTCGAGAAGGTGGTGGTGAGCTGCCTTCTTGAACCGCTGCAGTCCGTGTGGTGAAGGTACTCCCACAGTGCTGTTAGGGAGGGAGTTCCAGGATTTTGAGCCAGTGACGATGAAGGATCAGCGATATATTTCTAAGTCAGGATGGTGTGTGACTTGGAGGGGAACTTGCAGGTGATGGTGTTCCCATGCACCTGCTGCCCTTGTCCTTCTACGTGGAAGAGGTCACGGGTTTGGGAGGTGCTGCCGAAGAAGCCTTAGTGAGTTGTTGCAGTGCATCTTGTAGATGGTATACACTGCAGCCACGGTACACCGGTGGTGGAGGGAGTGAATGTTTAAGGTGGTGGATGGGGTGCTAATCAAACTTTGTCCTGGATGGTGTCGAGTTTCTTGAGTGTTATTGGAGCTGCACTCATCCAGGCAAGTGGAGGGTATTCCATCATACTCCTGACTTGTGCCTTGTAGATGGTGGAAAGGCTTTGGGGAGACAGGAGGTGAGACACTCGCCGCAGAATACCTAGCCTCTGACCTGCTCTTGTTGCCACAGTATTTATGTGGCTGGTCCAGTTAAGTTTCCGGTCAATGGTGGCCCCCAGGATGTTGATGGTGGGGGATTCGGCGATGGTAATGCCGTTGAATGTCAAGGGGAGGTGGTTAGACTCTTGCTTGTTGGAGATAGCCATTGCCTGGCACTTCTGTGGCGTGAATGTTACCTGCCACTTATCAGCCCAAGCCTGAACGTCATCCAGGTCTTGCTGCATGTGGGCATGGACTGCTTCATTATCTGTGGAGTTGTGAATGGCACTGAACACTGTGCAGTCATCAGCGAACATCCCCATTTCTAACCTTATGTTGGAGGGAAGGTCATTGACGAAGCAGCTGAAGATGGTTGGGCCGAGGACACTATCCTGAGGAACTCCTGCAGCGATGTCCTGGGGCTGTGATGATTGGCCTTCAACCACCACAAGCATCTTCCTTTGTGCTAGGTATGACTCCAGCCAGTGAAGCGTTTTCCCCCCGATTCCCATTGACTTCAGTTTTACTAGGGCTCCTTGATGCCACACTCGGTCAAATGCTGCCTTGCTGTCAAGGGCAGTCACTCTCACCTCACCTCCGGAATTCAGCTCCTTTGTCCATGTTTGGACCAAGGCTGTAATAAGGTCGGGAGCCGAGTGGTCTTGGCGGAACCCAAACTGGGCATCAGTGAGCAGGTTATTGGTAAGAGCCGCTTAATAGCACTGTCAATGACACCTTTCATCAATTTGCTGATGATTGAGAGTGGACTGAGGGGACGGTAATTGGCCGGGTTGGATTTGTCCTGCTTTTTGTGGATAGGACATACCTGGGCAATTTTCCACATTATCGGATAGATGCCAATGTTGTAGCTATACTGGAACAGCTTGGCTAGAGGTACGGCTAGTTCTGGAGCACAGGTCTTCAGCACGATAGCTGGGATATTATCGGGGCCCATAGCCTTTGCTGTATCCAGTGCGCTCAGCCATTTCTTGATATCACGTGGAGTGAATCGAATTGGCTGAAGACTGGCTTCTGTGATGGTGGGGTCCTCAGGAGTAGGCCGATATGGATCATCCACTCGGAACTTACATAAGAACATAAGAAATTGGAGCAGGAATAGACCACTTGGCCCCTCGAGCCTGCTCCGCCATTCAATAAGATCATGACTGATCTTGGGCTCAATGCTACTTCCCAGCTAGCTGCCCATAACCCTTCACTCCCTTATCTTGCAAAAATATGTCTATCACCACCTTAAATGTATTTAATGACCCAGCCTCCACAGCACTCTGCAGCAGAGAATTCCAGAGATTTATGACCCTGAGAGAAGAAATTCCTCTTCATCTCAGTTCTAAAAGGGCGACCCTTTATTCTGAAACTATGCCCCCTATTATGTCCGTGTATAATTGAGACACAGACTGCAGGAGTTGATTATAACAAGTCTTTGCTGAATGGAGACAACCTGGCACTGAAACTACAGAAGCCTGCTAGGGCCTTTTATACAGGGGTGGTCACTGCCGGTACTGCAGTCTAAGACCAGTTATTCCCTTAAAGGTACATACACAACAATTCCTCCCCTTTTAGATAAACAGTACATAACATTCATTTAACAACTAAATAATAACGAATTACAATTACAATTACGGTTGCTAGATACATTGGTTGAAGTTAAGCAATTATAAGTTCAGTCTTTGAGGAGGCTTCCTGATTCTGTCTGGATAACGCCTCTTTGGGGTATCAGGTTCTTCTGGCAAAGTTGAGTCGGGATCAATGTCGTTGTTTGGTTCGTCTGCTTCCAATATCACCGATTCTGCGGTAGATGCAATTGGTACTTCGGTTTCATCGCCAGGTGTATCAGATCGTGGTGTGGAGTTGACGTTTTCCAGTGACTCTAGAATCTGGTCAGCATGGAGTCTTACAATGCTCTCTCCAACGTCCACGGTATACATTAGAGGTCCTTGCCATGTACAGATCGTTCCTGGCTGCCACTTCTCTGTGCGGTAGTCCCGGGCCAAAACTGGTTGACCTATCTTAAAACTCCTGGTCGGCCTTTCATTCATATTCTGAAACAGTCTGTTCTCCACATCTCTTCTGATGTTTGGCTTAACCAAATCCAAGCGGCATTGTAGTCTTCGATTGAAGAACATCATGGCTGGAGTTTGGTTGGTAACCGCATGTGTCGCATTCCGGTAGGCAAACAAGAAGTTATCCACCTTGTGTTGTAGGGGTATATCTTCATTACACATTGCCTTAATAGCCTTCTTGAATGTTTGAATGAACCTCTCGGCTAATCCATTAGTGGCTGGATGATATGGGGCGGATGTGTAATGCTTAACACCATTGTTCTTTAAGAACCTCCGGAACTCTTCAGACACAAACTGTGGTCCATTGTCGGAGCAAATCTGTTCAGGCAGCCCATTCCTGGCGAATATGGTTCATAAGACTGTGATAGTTTTTTCTGTGGTGGTTGAGGACATTTTTATTACCTCTGGCCACTTTGAATGTGCATCCACCGCAATTAAAAACATCGAGTCCATAAATGGACCAGCAAAATCAATGTGCACCCTTTGCCATGGAGATGAGGGCCACTCCCATGGATGTAGAGGGGCTTGTGGTGGGGCGTTTTGGACCTTCTGGCATCCTGTACAGCTCTTGGTCATCTCTTCGATTTCTCTATCGATTCCCGGCCACCACACAAACGCTCTGGCTAAGTTCTTCATTTTTACTCCTCCCAGATGACCCTCATGAAGCTCATTGAGCACTCTATCCTTCAATTTGGGTGGAATTACTACTCTGGATCCACACATCAAGGTTCCTCTGCACACTGACAGCTGTTCTCTTCTGGTCATGGTTTGTTCTGCCGCAGCGATAACATTTTGCAAATCCCCGTGTCATTTCGTGGGTGCTGTATTCCTGTGGCTTTTGTTGTATTTCCGCAGCTCCCCTTGCTGCTGCTTCGTACGATACTGCCACGCTGAAAGCCTTATCTAGCGTCAGCTCTTTCTCTGAGAGTAACCTCTTCTGGGTTCCTTCACTCAGGAGTCCACAGACAAATTTGTCCTGTAAGGTATCTGCCAGTCCTGCTCCAAACTGGCAGTGCTTTGATAGCTTGCGTAGTTCCGTAAGGTAATCAGCATTGCTCTCATCTTTATGCTGATTTCTCCTGTGGAATTTAAATCTTTCTGCTATCAGCAGCGGTGTAGGATTTAGGTGTTCCTGTAGGATAGCAACAATTTCGTTAAAACTCTTCGCCTTCGGTTTGGCTGGAGTAATCAGGTCCCGCAATAGGCCGTACGTTCTTGCGCCCATTAAGTTTAGCAGTACCGATGCCTTTTTCTCATCGGCTACTTCGTTTGCCTCGCAATATACCTCGACTCTTTCCACATACGTGGTCCTGTCTTCTATTGCATTATCGAAGGCAGTGATATAGCCAGTCTTCGGCATCTTGGAAATCTAAAATGGCACCTCCCGCGCTTTGCCTTCTTCCCCGATTCAACAAAATGGCGCCTCCCGCGCTTTGCCTTCTTCCCCGCTGGATTAAGATGGCGCCTCCCGCGCTTTCTGTCTTCTCCGCTGTTGCTAGTGCTGTTGCTGGCGTTTTATGCCTCGATGGCGACGCCCTATGGTCTTCGCACACTTCCCCCCCCGCTCTGCTACTAACGCCGCTCTCCGCGGTTTCCGTGGCAAACTGCAGCTCCTCGCGGCTTTCTGCGCGTTTAATTTTTTTAATTATTTCCCCGTCATCGGAAAAACCCTGCGGGACTCTTGCCTCCCTCTTCTCGGGTCTGTACGCTGCCCGGCTTCGTAGCACCGGCCGCGCCCTGTGTGCTCCACCCTCTCTCTCTCTCCTCTTCCCGACAACACTGCTCGGCCCCGTTGCAAGGCACCCGCTCGAGCTCTAGACCGCCGCAGCCCAGGAAGGATCAGTGTACTACCCGCCACCAGCCCGATTAGCTGAAGCACCATCGACAGGATAACCAAGCCGCGCTCTCGACAGCCTCTCCTGCAAATCTTCAACTCCGCTGACTCAGAGGTGGATGCCCACGGTCGACGCCCGTTTCTACTGTTTCTTTCTTCCTTCTGGCCTCGACCTCTGATAACTTCGCTTCAGGGATGGATCCCCATGAGGTGGTGCAGACTGTAGGTAAGTTCGTATCTGCTCATCGCCAGTATTATGTCCGTGTATAATTGAGACACGGACTGCAGGAGTTGATTACAACAAGTCTTTACTGAATGGAGACAACCTGGAACTGAAACTACAGAAGCCTGCTAGGCCCTTTTATACAGGGGTGGTCACTGCCGGTACTGCCGTCTAAGACCAGTTATTCCCTTAAAGGTACATACACAACACCCCCGAGTTCTAGATTTCCCCACAAGGGGAAACACCCTCTCTGCATCTACCTTGTCGAGCCCCCTCAGTATCTTATATGTTTCAACTAGCTGGGGAGCCCCGCGTTGCGAGGGCAATTTTGGGGTGCTTGGTCTCCCTGCCCCTGTGTGTCCCCCCTCTCCCTGTCATGTCCTCTCCCTGTCCTATCCCCTCCTCTCCCTCCCCTCCTCTCCCCCACTCCCCTCTGTCCCTCTCTCCGGCCCCTCCCCCTGCCTAGTGCCTGAGGTCTGGAGCTGAGGTCCCCCGCGTATCGCGCGGCTGATGGACGGCCGCTGTGGGCGGGCGGGCGGCGCATGCGCGGTCAGTGCAGGCGGTGCATGCGCGGTCAGTGCGGGCGGCGCATGCGCGGTCAGTGCGGGCGGTGCGAGCCCACCGTGATTTCCCGAGGCTCGCCCCCCCCCGCGATTTCCCGAGGCTCTCCCCACCCCCCCCGCGATTTCCCGAGGCTCTCCCCCCCCGCGATTTCCCGAGGCTCTCCCCCCCCGCGATTTCCCGAGGCTCTCCCCCCCCGCAATTTCCCGAGGCTCTCCCCCCCCGTGATTTCCCGAGGCTCTCCCCCCCCCGCGATTTCCCGAGGCTCTCCCCCCCCGTGATTTCCCGAGGCTCTCCCCCCCCCGCGATTTCCCGAGGCTCTCCCCCCCGCGATTTCCCGAGGCTCTCCCCCCCCCGCGATTTCCCGAGGCTCTCCCCCCCCATTAAATTGTTATTTAATTCCCTAACACATCATTAAAATACTTACCTTAGTTCCCTAACACACAGAAAGTGTGGGGGAAAAAATTGTGAAAAATCAAGATGGCGGCCACTCACCTCGGTTCAGAAGGATAAGGCCCGCCCACACACGCACCGATTGGTCGACCGGTCAGGTCACCGAAGCGTAGGATTGGTCAATCGTCGAGTCACTCGACACTCAACTGTAGGATGGCACGCGCCCGTCCGATTGGTCGACCTCGACGTCACACGGTCGCTAATGAGATGCTAATGAGCGGAACGCTGAACGTTTTTCGGATACCGCGGGCGGGATTTTTGTCCGGCCGAAACGTAAATACGCCTATGACCGGTCCGGAATCGCAAGCTTTCTTTTGAGGTGACGCGCGCGTCGGTACGCTCTCTAACTTTCAAACGTATAGAGAACAGGCGGACAGACAGACATCCGGACAGACAGAAGAGCCGCTTTACATATATAGATAAGATCACCTCTCATTATTCTAAATTCCAATGAGTATAGGCCCAACCTGCTCAACCTTTCCTCATAAGTCAATCCCCTCGGCCTAGAAATTCAGTCTGGACACTTTTGGGGCGCTAAAGTCGGGCGCTCGCTAAAGTTAGCGCCCGCCGGAAAGTGCAGGCCACCTCACCGAAATTCAGTAGAGTTGGCCAAGAGTTTGGCCGAGCGCTGAAACTGGCGTTGCAATGCTCTGTTCAGGCGCTAATCCGGCGATGGGGCCTGATAACGACGAGGCCGGGCGCAGCGCAGGTGCGGTCATGTTTTGATTGACAGCAGACACCCTGACGCCGGCCTGCTCTTAAAGGGGGAAGGGTCGACTTTGACTGCTGCCACGCCCTGCATACTGGAGCCCTGCAGCTAGGCCTCAACACTGCTGGTGGGCCAAAATAGCGCCAGGAGACATGGAGAGGGCCCGTGAACGAGCGCAGCGCTTCTCCGAGCATGCTCCGAGGGTGCTCATTAATGGTGTGGAGGACAAAAGACAGATCTTGTGCCCGGACAGTGGCAACAAGGCTCCCAGGAGCGAGTACAGGAAAGCCTGGAGGAGAATCGCCCGCAGGGTGTCATCCACCTGCGATGTCCCCAGGAGTGCGGACCAATGCCGCAAGAAGTTCAACGACCTCACTCGGTTGGTGAAGGTGGGTACCCTTTCCAGTGTCCTCCTCATCCTTGCATGTGAACCTCACATTATGGGCAAAGGGACCTCAAAGGCCTA
The DNA here is from genome assembly GCF_052327205.1 of Somniosus microcephalus. Taxonomy (NCBI): domain Eukaryota; kingdom Metazoa; phylum Chordata; class Chondrichthyes; order Squaliformes; family Somniosidae; genus Somniosus; species Somniosus microcephalus. The sequence continues at coordinate 225,113,211 of NC_140990.1, forward strand.
ATGGGCAGCCCTCCTCCCGCAGCAATGGCACTGGCATGATCAATAGCACTTTCTGCACTTACCACACTGGCCAAGCTATTCCACCATGGGGGGCAGTGCACACAGCAACAGGGCACCACACTGGCCAAGCTATTCCACCATGGGAGGCAGTGCACACAGCAACAGGGCACCACACTGTACTTAGAGTCCATCCTTTCTCTTGCAGGCCAAGCTGGCAAGGAATTTGAGGAGCCAGACTGTCACCGGTGGAGGCCGTCCCCAGTACCAGGCGCTCACTGATCTGGAGGAGAGTGTGGCTGGACTCATGCGTTCCCGGGTGACTGGCCCTGTTGCGATCGGAGATGCGGACCCTGTACTGGAACCCACTGGTAAGGACATGACCGGTTGGACCTCTCTCGTTGCCCTAGCGCTTCAGATCTAGATCCTTTCCCACTGACCGACAAATGCGCATAATGCCACCACTCAGGCCTCCCTCGCTGACGCCGTGTCCTCACTCTAAAGCTACTCTTATGCCTTCCTGCTTTCAGCTGCTGAGGAGGAGGTGGTCCCTGAAGCTCCGAGTGCCAGGCCCTTGGAGGAGGAGGACGACGAGGACCAGGAGGAAGGCGGCACATCGGGGGAACCCTCAGCCGCGCCAGGGGATGGCAATGGAGGGGGGACATCTGGCCTGCAGGAGAGCCAGGGGGAAGTGTTGCAGGGGAGGGCAGATCCTATGGCCAGTGGGGTTGAGGCACGCGGGAAGGGTCCGGCAGCACGCCGGCCTGCTCCCCAGAGGGGGGAGGTGTTGCAGGGGAGGGCAGTGATGTGCCTCAATTATTCTGAGACTCGAAGTTAGCAGAACAAAAGTAAGGCTTTTATTAACTTAGAACATAACACACGTAAACTAGAGAGATGCCTTCCTTCAGGAGGCTGATGCCCGACTGACTTAGATTACAAAGGAGCCAGGTATGGGCGGAGCCCTGCACACAACCAATTCCAGCACATTCCAATACATAATACATGAGGACTGGGGGAAGGGAAAAGACACAGAAAGCAGGCAGTTACAAGACACAGAAAACAGGCAGTGATGAATGGAATATATTTCATCACATTCACCCCTTCTATAGATTTAGTTTGTTCGGGGGTTTGATAGTCCTCTGCGACCGACGTGGCTGTTGTGGTGCCGCGGGTGTCGGCTGGGTGTCCCCGGTAGCCTCCTGGGTCTCTGCCGGGGGTGCCGCCGGGGTTGTTGAAGGGGTAGTTGGTGGGGGTGCCGTTGGTCGATGTTCTTCTGGGGGTGATGAAAGAGTAGTGGGTGGGTAAGGGTTGCTGTGATCGTCGTCGCTGCTATTGCCGTGGTTGTTGTCGATGCCAGCTGGGGCGACGTCTTTTATGGACACGGTGTCCTCCCTTCCGTCGGCGTGCCGGACATATGCGTATTGGGGGTTGGCGTGGAGTAGGTGTACTGGCTCCACGAGAGGGTCCGTCTTGTGGCCCCTCACATGCCTTCGCACGAGTACCGGACCTGGGGTGGAGAGCCATGACGGCATGGATACGCCTGAGGTGGATTTCCGAGGAAAGACAAACATTCGTTCATGAGGCGTGGCATTAGTGGCCGTACACAATAGCGACCGTATCGAGTGGAGCACATCCGAGAGGACTTCCTGCCAGCGGGAGATAGGGAGGCCCTTGGTCCTTAGAGCTAGAGTGACTGCTTTCCACACTGTCCCGTTCTCTTGCTCCACCTGGCCGTTACCCCGGGGGTTGTAGCTGGTGGTACGGCTCGTGGCGATCCCCTTGGACAGCATGTACTGGCGTAGCTCCTTACTCATGAAGGACGCCCCCCTATCCGTGTGGATATAGCTCGGCATACCGAACAGGCAGAACAGGCTGTTGAGGCATTTAATGACCGTGGCGCTGGTCATGTCTGGGCAGGGGAAGGCGAATGGGAAACGGGAGTATTCGTCCACAATGTTCAGGAAGTAAACGTTGCGGTCGACGGACGGGAGGGGGCCCTTGAAATCTAAGCTGAGCCGCTCGAAGGGCCGTGTAGCTTTGATTAAGTGGGCTCTATCTGGGCGGTAGAACCGAGGCTTGCACTCAGCGCAAGTGCGGCAGTTCCTGGTCAGAGACCGAACTTCCTCAATCGAGTAGGGTAAGTTACGGGACTTTATGAAGTGGAACAGCCGCGTGACCCCTGGGTGGCAGAGGTCGTTGTGGAGGGTCTGTAGCCGATCCTCGGTGGCGCTGGCACACATCCCTCGTGAGAGGGCGTCAGGGGATTCGTGAAGGGCCCCTGGCCGGTAAATGATGTCGTACTCGAAAGTGGAGAGCTCGATCCGCCATCTAAGAATCTTATCATTTTTAATCTTCCCCCTCTGTTTATTGTTGAACATAAACGCTACCGACCGCTGGTCGGTAAGTAGGGTGAAGCGTTTGCCGGCTAGGTAGTGGCGCCAGTGGCGCACTGCCTCCACGATGGCTTGGGCCTCCTTTTCCACGGAGGAGTGTCTGATCTCGGGCCCTTGGAGGGTCCTCGAGAAGAAAGCTACGGGCCGCCCTGCCTGGTTGAGGGTGGCCGCCAAGGCAAAGTCGGACGCATCACTTTCCACTTGAAATGGAGTGTTCTCGTCCACTGCCTGTAGCGTGGCCCGCTCAATATCCTGCTTAATGCTTTTGAAGGCGGCGTGGGCCTCAGCAGAGAGCGGAAAAGAGGATGCTTTCAAGAGGGGGCGGGCTTTGTCGGAGTAGTTGGGGACCCATTGGGAATAGTAAGAAAATAACCCCAGGCACCTTTTCAGGGCTTTGGGAGTGTTGGGCAGGGGCAGCTCCCGTAGGGGGCACAATCGGTCGGGGTCTGGTCCGATTTCCCCATTCTCCACCACGCTGCCCAGTATGCAGAGGCGCGTGGTGTTGAAAACGCACTTGTCCTCGTTATAGGTGAGGTTGAGTTTTTGTGCGGTTTTCAGGAACCTCTCGAGGTTCGAGTCGTGATCCTGCTGGTTGTGACCGCAGATGGTGACGTTGTCAAGGTAGGGGAAGGTTGCCTGCAAGTGGTGGTCATCGACCATGCGATCCATCTCCCTCTGAAAGACCGAGACCCCGTTCGTCACCCCAAAGGGGACTCTGAGGAATTGGTGGAGGCGTCCGTTCGCCTCGAAGGCGGTGTACGGGCGGTCCTCTGGTCTGATAGGGAGCTGGTGGTACGCTGACTTGAGGTCGATGGTGGAGAACACCCGGTATTGGGCGATTTGGTTCACCATTTCTGATATGCGGGGTAGCGGGTAGGCGTCTAGTAGGGTGTACCTGTTGATCGTTTGACTATAGTCGATCACCATCCGTTTCTTCTCGCTACCCCTTACCACTACCACTTGGGCGCGCCACGGGCTGTTGCTGCGTTCAATAATGCGCTCTTTCAGGAGCCTGTCCACCTCGGTCGCGATAAACCGCCTGTCCTCCCAGCTGTACCTCCTGCTTTTGGTCGCTATTGGCCGGCAGTTAGGGGTAAGGTTCGCGAATAGCGAAGGCGGCTTTACCTTCAGGGTAGCCAGACCGCACACTGTGAGGGGCGGCTGGGACCCACCGTACTTGAGCGTGATGCTTTGGTGGTTGCATTGGAAATCCAAACCCAAGATCACGCTCGCACATAGATTCTTCATGATTAATACTTTAAAATTATCATACACAGTTCCGTTAACGCACAATTGTACCATGCAGTAACCCAGAATGGTCGATGTCTGGGTTTTATCGGCCATAGAGATGGTACCCTGAGCAGGGACCACCTTTAGGGAGAGTTGTTGTGCCAGTTCAGGGTGGATAAAACTCTCCGTGTTTCCACTGTCAATTAAGCATTTAACCCGGCACCCGTTTACCTCGATGTCCACCATTGATTTGGATAGCGGGTGCGGCCTGGTCTGGTCCACTGTGACCGATGCCACTGTAGGGCCCTGATCGAGACAAGATGGTGTCCACGCTGTCTGCTCATAAGATGGCGGACCCCACGAGGTCGGGCGAGATGGCGTCCAAGATGGCCGCTCCCACGGCGCACACGCGGCGGTGGCGGGTTTTCCGGCGGTTGGTTTTCCGGCGGTTGGTTTTCCGGCGGGGTTCCCTCTGCACACCTTCCCGAAGTGCCCCTTCTTACCGCACTTAAAGCAGGCGGTGCCTTTCGCCGGGCACAGGTTTCTGGTGTGCTTTGGCTGCCCGCAGAAGTAGCAGTTGGGTCCTTGACGCGTTGCGGCTGTCGTAGGGCTTCTGGGGGGAGAGCTGGGCCCCGCTGGTGTCGGGCTGCCGGGCGGGGAAGATGCCTTCCAAGATGGCGGCGCCCTCGGCGCACACGTGGCGGCGTGGGCGGCGCGGGCTGAAGAGTAGGCGTCCGAGTTTCTCTGGGCCATCTCCAGGGACCGCGCGGTGTCCGCAGCCTGTTTCAGGTCCAACTCCGTTTTTTCCAGCAGTCTTTGCCGGATGTGAGTGGAGCTGAGGCCTGTGATAAAGGCATCGCGAACAAGCTCGTCGGTGTACACTGCGGCTTTTACATCTCGGCACTTACAGTCCTTGCCAAGCTTTTTCAGGATGCTTAGGAACTCCTCCACCGATTCCCCAGGTCGCTGTGCACGAGTAGCGAGTAGATGCCTAGCATACACCTCATTCGTAGGCTGCTGGTAATGCGCCTTTAAGATGTTGCAGGCGGCCAGGTACGTATCGGCGTCTTGGATGAGGGGGTAAACCCGGTGGCTTACCCAATTCCGTAGCATTCCGAGTCTCATCTTCGCAGTGTCCGTAGCGTCTTTGACGGCTGCGGAATTGTCCAGGAAGAATTCCATACAGTCAAACCAGTGTCCGAAGCGTGCTGATGCGTCCGGAGCATGTTGATCCCAATCCAAACGTTCGGGTTTCAGGAGTTGATCCATAGTGTTGAAAATTTAAGTTAATAAAATTGATGTGCCTCAATTATTCCGAGACTCGAAGTTAGCAGAACAAAAGTAAGGCTTTTATTAACTTAGAACATAACACACGTAAACTAGAGAGATGCCTTCCTTCTGGAGGCTGATGCCCGACTGACTTAGATTACAAAGGAGCCAGGTATGGGCGGAGCCCTGCACACAACCAATTCCAGCACATTCCAATACATAATACATGAGGACTGGGGGAAGGGAAAAGACACAGAAAGCAGGCAGTTACAAGACACAGAAAACAGGCAGTGATGAATGGAATATATTTCATCACAGGCAGATCCTGGGCGCAGTGGGGTTGAGGCACGCGGGAAGGGTCCGGCAGCACGCCGGCCTGCTCCCCAGAGGGGGGAGGTGTTGCAGGGGAGGGCAGATCCTGGGCCCAGTGGGGTTGAGGCAGGCAGGAGGGTTCGGCCAGCTCGGCCGCCTTCTCCCCAGAGGGAGAGTCCTCCCTCCAGTCCGGAGAGGGTCCTCGCCCAGGAGGTGCGCCTCCTCGAAGAGATCTCGGCGGCCTCTGAGCGGCGCCACCAGGAGTTCATGGGGGTTGTGGACCACATGCCTCAGGCCATTCAGTCCCTGGCTCAGAGTGTGGTCGCATTCGGGGAATCACAGGCCAGGGGGGTGGAACAACTCGCGGCAGCCCATGACAGGGGTGTCCAGCATCTCGCGGCAGTGCAGGACGCGACTCGCGAGATGAGTGGTGCCGTCCAGACACTGGCACAGCTGATGCGGCCACATACCAGGGCAGTTCGGGCACTCACTTCTGCCACACTCGCTGTGGCGCAGAGGCTTCGCCACGGCACCCGCCGCCCTGCTGCAGCACAGCGGTCTGGCCTCCACCAGATAGCTGCGCCTGCTGCACTGCCAGGCCGGCCGAGTGCCAGTGTCTCTGGCGAACATCGCGCGCCTGCCATCAGCCAGCTTGCCCCCCTTGGTGCAGCTGACACTGCCACTCCGCCAGCCAAGGTGCGACGAGCTGCTGCTGGCACTGATGCTGGCCAGCGACAGCTGCAGCAGTCAGCAGCCGGCCCCTCCCGGGACGTGCGTCGTCTAGGCCGACCCCCAAGGGCATCTGCCGACATGCCTCAGGGCCCTCATGAGCCTTCCCCCAGCCTTGTCCCAGCCACAGGGCCCAGGTTGAGGTGGAGCAGCAGATCGGGCAGGGGCCGGGGAAGGCTGTCTAAGGACTCGCCCTCTCAGCACACCCACTAGAGTGTGGTGAGAGCGTTTTTTTATATATGGGGGGGCTTGTGTTTTGGGGGGGATTATTTTGGGAAGGCCGAAGATCAAGGCCTTGTTTGTTTTTATGGGGGTGTTTGTGTTGTGGAGGGGGGCCCTTATTTTTGTAAGGCCGATGTTGAAGGCCATTTGGATGGCCAAGTTTTGTAAGTCCTCCCCAGGTTTTGGGAGCAACAGATGTTTTTGACTGTTTTTTGGGGCTCTTGTCTGTTTTTCTGTTTCATGTGGGAAGGGCCCTGAGTTTGTGAAATAAAGCGTTTTATTTATTCAGCATGTCCAGGTGTCATGTTTCAAGTGGTTGTTGCGTTAACCGGCTGAGGGCTTGCGGAGCAGCTGCCTTCAGGTGCGTACATTTCCACAGCCCATTCCCTGACAGGGGGCCTAGAAGTGTCGAGCAATAAGCCCCCGGCGGACGGCCCTTGGACCTTGTGGCTCCCTCCTGGGCTGGTACTCCTCCTCCTCCTCCTCCTCCTCCTCCTCATGGTCCTCCTGCTCATCCTCCTGAGGTGGTGGTGCAATGTCAGGTGGCAGTGCCTGAGTCCTGCGGATAGCCAGGTTGTGCAGCATGCAGCACACGACGACGAACTGGGAGACTCTATCCGGCGAGTACTGTAGAGAGCCGCCGGAACGATCCAGGCAGCGGAACCGTTGCTTGAGGACGCCTATCGTTTGCTCTATGATGTTCCTTGTGGCTTGATGGCTTTCGTTGTATGCCTCCTCCGCTGGGGTCCTGGGCGCGCGGAGCGGGGTCATGAGCCATGTACACAAAGGGTAGCCCTTGTCCCCAATAAGCCATCCCCTTGGTGGAGGCTGTGCCTCGAACATGTCAGCCACAGTAGTCTGGCGCAGGATGAATGCATCGTGGCTGCTTCCTGGGAAGCGGGCATTGACAGCTAGGATGCGCTGCCTGTGGTCACACACCAGCTGTACATTGAGGGAATGGTAGCCCTTCCGGTTGCGGTAATCCTCGGCATTGTGGATAGGTGCCCGCATAGCCACATGCGTGCAGTCAATGGCGCCCTGCACCATGGGGAAGCCCGCGAACCTGCCAAATCCGACTGCACGCTGCTCCTGCCTCTGTCGGGTCATGGGGAAGGAGATGAATTGGTGTCTCCTCACGAAAAGTGCATCGGTGACCTGCCGGATGCAGCGATGCGCGGCAAACTGGGAGATGTTCGCTATGTCCCCAGCAGCGGCTTGGAAGGAGCCGCTTGCATAAAAGCTCAGAGCCACCGTGACCTTCACTTCCACCGAGAGATACGTCCTGCACATCAGCTGTGGACGCAGATCTCTGTGAAGCAGCTGGCAGATCTCTGCAACCACCTCCCTTCTGAAGCGCAGCCTCTTAACACAATGCGCCGCAGTCATGGTGAGATAGGACACCTGCTGCCGGTATTGCCTGAGTGTGTAAGGCCTACGTTGCCGACGCCTGATGGCCCCTCTGCGTCTAGGCATGGCTGGCCCTCTCTCACAGCGTCTGCGAGCCCTTCGCACATAATGCTGCAACTCAGGGTTGCACCCCCATACAGCCCCCATAATGAAGTTGAAAACAGTGAAATCACAATGAGTCAAATGTCAAAGCACTGGCCAGAAGCCAAAAATACCTCTCCTATGTTGTCCCAAATCAGTTAGCTCTGTCCCTTGGTCTCTGTCCAGAAATCCAAAGCAGTAAAGTCATTGCAGCAAAATGGCTGGGCTTTATAGGTCAGTGTAAGTGCCCTTTAATTAGCGCTCCCCGAGGCCCACAGGGCCTCTGTTGCGTTCCACTTCACAGTTCTTAGCAGCGCCACGCCCACATTGGGCGGGCGCCACTGAATTTCCGGTTTGGGGTGCACAAACAGCGTTGCGCGACAATATGACGTCATAAGCTGCGCGCGCACCTGAGCGGGCGCAAACACTTTGTGCCGGCGCTAAATGTCAACTGAATTTGGGCGTCGGCGCGGATCGCGCTGCGCCCGGGCGCAAAGTGCCTAGCGCTGGAAGTAGACCCCTCTTATGGCGTTAACGGCTGGCGCTATCCACTGAATTTCTAGGCCCCCATCTCTGGAATTAACCTAGTGAATTGTCTCTGAACTGCCTCCAATGCAAGTATATCCTTCCTTAAATAAGGAGAACAAAACTGTATGCAGTATTCAAGGTGTGGTCTCACCAATACCCTGTACAGTTGTAGCAGGACTTCTCTGCTTTTATAGTCCACCCCCTTGAAATAAAGGCCAACATTCCATTTGCCTTTTTCATTACTTGCTGTACCTGCATGCTAACTTTTTGTGTTTCATACACAAGGACCCCCAGGTCCCTCTGAGCTGTAGCATTTTGTAATCTCTCTCCATTTAAATTATAATTTGCTTTTTTATTTTTCCTGCCAAAGTAGATAACCTTGCACTTTCCCACATTATACTCCATCTGCCAAATGTTTGCCCACTCACTTAGTCTGTCTATATCCCTTTGCACATTCTTTGAGTCCTCTGCACAATTTGCTTTCCCACCCATCTTTGTATCATCCACAAATTTGGCTACATTACCCTTGGTCCCTTCATCCAAGTCATTAATGTAGATTGTAAATAGTTGGGGCCCCAGCACCGATCCCTGTGGCACCCCACCAGTTACCATTTGCCAACCGGAAAATGACCCATTTATCCCGACTCACTGCTTTCTGTTGGTTAGCCAATTCTCTATCCATGCTAATATATTACCCCCAACTCCATGAGCTCTTATCTTAGGCAGTAACCTTTTATGTGGCACCTTATCGAATGTCTTCTGGAAATCCAAATACACCACATCCACTGGCTCACCTTTGTTCACACTGCTCATTACATCCTCAAAGAACTCCAGCAAATTTGTTAAACATGATTTCCCTTTCATAAAAGCATGCTGACGCTGCTTGACTGCATTATGATTTTCTAAATGCCCTGCTACTGCTTCCTTAATGAAGGACTCCAGCATTTTCCCAACGACAGATGTTAGGCTAACTGGTCTATAGTTTCCTGCTTTCTGTCTCCCTCCTTTCTTAGATAGGGGTGTCACATTTGCAGTTTTCCAATCTGCTGGGAGCTCTCCTGGCTGAAGAATGCTGCAAACGTTTCAGCCTTGTCTTTTGCACTCACGTGCTGGGCTCCATCATCATTGAGGATGGGGATATTCATGGAGCCTCCTCCTCCCATTAGTTGTTTAATGGTCCACCAACATTCACGACTGGATGTGGCAGGACTGCAGAACTTTGATCTGATCCGTTGATTGTAGGATCGCTTAGCCCTGTCTATAGCATGCTGCTTCCACTTTTTAGCATGCATGTAGTCCTGTGTTGCAGCTTCCCCAGGTTGGCACCTAATTTTTAGGTATGCCTGGTGCTGCTCCTGGCATGTTCTTCTACACTCCTTCTTGAACCAGGGTTGGCCACCTGGCTTGGTGGTAATGGTAGAGTGAGGGATATGCCGGGCCATGAGGTTACAGATTATGGTGGAATACAATTCTGCTGCTGCTGATGGCCCACAGCACTTCATGGATGCCCAGTTTTGAGCTGCTAGATCTGTTCTGAATCTATCCCATTTAGCACAGTGGTAGTGCCAAACAACACGATGGAGAGTGTCCTCAGTGTGAAGGTGGGACTTCGTCTCCACAATGACTGTGCGGTGGTCACTGCTACTAATACTGTCATGGACAGATGCATCTGTGACAGTTAGATTGGTGAGGATGAGGTCAACTAGGTTTTTCCCTCGTGTTGGTTCTCTCACCACCTGTCGCAGGCCCAAACAGGCAGTTATGTCCTTCAGGACTCGGCCAGCTCGGTCAGTAGTGGTGCTACCGAACCACTCTTGGTGATGGACATTGAAGTCCCCCACCCAGAGCACATTCTGTGCCCTTGCTACTCTCAGTGCTTCTTCTAAATGGTGTTACAACATGGAGGAGCACTGATTCATCAGCTGAGGGAGGGCGGTAGGTAGTAATCAGCAGGAGGTTTCCTTGCCCATGTTTGACCTGAAGTCATGAGTCTTCATGGGGTCCGAAGTCAATGTTGAGGACTCCCAGAGGCATTCCTTCCTGACTGTATACCACTGTGCCACCACCCCTGGTGGGTCTGTCCTGGTGGTGGGACAGGACATACCCAGGGATGGTGATGGAGGAGTTTGGGACATTGGCTGAAAGGTATGATTCTGTGAGTATGACTATGTCAGGCTGTTGCTTGACTAGTCTGTGCGACAGCTCTCCCAATTTTGGCACAAGTCCCCAGATGTTGGTGAGGAGGACTTTGCAGGGTCAACTGGGCTGGGTGTGCTGTTGCCATGTCTGTAGCCTGTGCCAAGGTCGATGCCGGGTGGTTTGTCTGGTTTCATTCTTATTATGTTTCATAGCGGTTAGTTACAACTGAGTGGCTTGCTAGGGCATTTCAGAGGGCAGTTAAGAGTCAACCACATTGCTGTGGGTCTGGAGTCACATATAAGCCAGACCAGGTATGGAGGGCAGATTTCCTTTCCTAAAGGACATTAGTGAACCAGATGGGTTTTTACAACATTCCGATAGTTTCATGGTTCCCATTACTGATACTAGCTTTTTATTCTAGATTTATTTAATTAACTGAATTTAAATTCCCCAGCTGCCATGCTGGGATTTGAACTCACATCTCTGGATCATTAGTCCAGGCCTCTGGATTACTAACCCAGTGACATTACCAGTACACTACCATTCCCTTATTCAGTGGGAATTTTGGTACGATGTTGCGCCCTGATCTCCTTCGCCCAGAGATCGTGATGTCATGCCCATGCGCATCGCCCCGGTAGCACCCCGGACCTGAAATTGACTTCCGACCCCTGCAGCAGCGCCGGTTGAAAACACCGACAGCTGCAGGAGGCATGCATCGGGCGGCCAGCCGCTTCGGGCGCAATGATTAAAGGCGAGGTGGCCGAGGTAAGTAGAAAAAAAACTTAGCTTTCCTGTTCTCGTTTTTTTCGCGGGTTATTGCCTGTGATCGATCAGCCCGACACTCTGCTTCAATGTCGGGCTTATTGCGCGGGATCGCGGCTGCCTTGGTGGTCCAGGTAGGTACTTTTTAAATTGCAGCACCTGCAGCGATGGTCCTTCCCTTTAAGGGAGGGAAGGAGCCTTTGAACGCGGCAGCGCTGCACTGCCCAGTGTGCAGTGCTGCTGAAGTCTCCGCCCTGTTTTTCGACGTTAATGCCCTAAGAAGGAAGTAGAGTGCTTGATTTAACACTCCACTTCCCTCTTGGGGCGCTAAAACTCAATTTTGCGGCGCCAGGTGCTAAAGTTAGCAACCAGGCGATGTTAGCGCCCCAAAATGGTCAATACCGAATTTTTCCCTCCTATTTCCGTACTTAAAACATTACAATGAATGAGTAACTTATTTTGATTTTCCAGCTCTAAAAAACATAGGGAAATTAAAATCATTGGAAATTATTTTGTTTTAGTGAAACAAATAAGTTTATTAAACAGTATACTAAATGGTCTGTGTGATATGACTTGTATTGGCACCTGTGAAGATGGCCAAAACTTACCCGTCATCTCTTTTTTGGGATTGAGGTCATGTCGCACGTTTCTGCATGAAGTATCTATTAAAACTTATAGAATTTTTTTGTTAAAAACACAGTGATACATTACACTGTTTTGCTAGCTTAGCTGTAAGTAATTATTAATGAAAATCAACAATTACAGTACAACTTCCATTTTGGTGTTTGAATTTTAAAATGTCAACAAAATTGTAGATTAAATACTGAACAATGAGTGACTATTCGGCTATAATCCTATTGATGATTTAGAAGATATCATAGACTAAATTAGTGAAGTTTGAGCAGTTTATTATCTTCATTTGAAGTCTCAAATTACATTATTGCCCGTTTATTACTCCTGTCTATCTGGGTGATGGCTTAATGCATGGATGGAGTCGATGCACGAGGACACCTTCATTAGAGGGTTAAAATTATATTTAATCACTACAAGTTTACTGAAATATAATGTGCAGCTGATTACCAGGAAATCAACAAAAGTGGTATATTATAAAATGAATGTACCAACAGTGCTGTTTTATATCCTCGAGAGCGGAGCCTGAGGATATAAAAAGCGTGGCAGAGCGAGGCCCGAGAGCGGAGGCAGCGGACCTGAGAGGGAGCGAGAGTGGAGCCTGAGGATATAAAGAGCGCGGCAGAGCGAGGCCCGAGAGTGGAGGCAGTGGACCTGAGAGGGAGCGAGAGTGGAGCCTGAGGAAATAAAGAGTGCGGCAGAGCGAGGCCCGAGAGTGGAGGCAGCGGACCTGACAACAAAAACAAGGAAGTGATTGGTCGGTCAGTATTTCTCCCTTTATCTTGGGCATTGGTTTAAATTAAGAGCCGTGATTAAAAACTAAACGTTCAAAAAGAGGGAGCTGATTGGTGAGTATCTGGTAAGTGTTTTTACTTGGCTTTCTTAAAGTTTTAAAGTTTATTCCAGTTAGGTTAGTAAATAGTCTGTTAATTAGAGGTATGGCAGGGCAGCTCACACCCGTGGAATGCACATTCTGTGCCATGTGGGAAGTCCTGGACACCTCCCATGGTCTGGACGACCACATGTGTAACAATTGCATACTGAATTATCATTGGCCCGCAGGCATCTGTAAGGAATACCTATTATATTCACATGTGATCACATGCTGAGTTGTCATTGGCCTGCAGGCATCTGTAAGGGGTCCTGACTCCATCTTGTCGCCACTGTGCTGTATGATTGAGATCACAGACCTGATGCCTCATAAAAGAGTTTAAACTGTAATACTCCATTGTCCTGCAATTTATTATTTTTGTACAAAGTGTACAAAACAAGGCATGGTGTCAGAACAGGGATTTGAAATGGACATCATTGGAGCTCCCTTACCTCGAATGAATTGGGAATCTTTGAACTTACATAGAGAATGGCGCAAGTCCAAGCAACACGTGCAGTTGATATTCTCGGGTCCGTTGAAAAGCAAAGGGGAGGAAGAAAGATGCAGCTACCTACTCCTGTGGATCGGAGAAAAAGGGAGAGACATTTTTAACACATGGTCTCTCACCGCGGATGAAGCAAAGGTACTGAAAAGTTATTTTGACCGTTTTGAAGCATATGTGATGCCCAAGACAAATACGATATTCGCTAGGTACAAGTTTCAGGAGAAAGTACAAGGAGCTAGTGAGTCATTTGAACAGTTCGTGACTGAGTTAAAACTGCTGGTAAATGACTGAATATTCAGATAAAGATGAGATGGTCAGAGACCGCATTGTGTTTGGAATACATTCAGCTAAAGTGAGAGAGAAACTTTTGAATGTTGGGTCCGGGCTAACGCTGGACAAAGCTATGGACATAGCTAGATCGCACGAGATAGCCCAAGCACAGTTGAAAACCATAACCGGCGCCACGAGCAGCTCACGTGAACAGACAGTGCACGCAGTTAATAGACACACACCAAAGAACACCACCCAGAGAGCGTGTTTCAGAACAGAAAGAACAGAGAGAGTTCTAAAAATGAGCGACACAGACATAAAACGCTTCGAAAATTGTGGATATTGTGGAAACAAGATGCATGGAGAAAAGGAGCAATGCCCCGCTAAAGTTTGCAGGACTGTTTTCGGAAGAGCAGTACACACAGTGGGTGATAGCTAAATGCCAGATAGAGAGCCAAATGCAGAGGAACTGTTTATTGATTCTGTGTCACAGAAAAAACAGATTTCAGAGACTGAGCAAGCCTATGCCGATATTGAGATAGGAAAACAGGGCACAGAGCTTAGGTTTAAACTAGACACTGGAGCTCAGGTTAATGTAATTCCTCTGAGTGAGTATCACAGCTTGAAGGATGAGTGTGAGCTACAGCCCACCTCATGCAGACTGACCAGCTATGGGGGTGAGCAGCTCATTGTAAAAGGCACATCAGTGATGAAATGCGACATGATGTTGGACTTTTACATATTTGACACTCAAGCACCTCCAGTGCTAGGTCTAAAGGCATGTTTAGACATGGACCTCATCAAGCTAGTGCTATCATTGACAGCACCAGTTGACAAGCAGACAGTCATGGAGGAGTTTGCTGACGTTTTCAAAGGAATCGGACTATTCCCAGGTGAATGCACTATTCACCTTGACCCAGTAGCAACCCCTGTGGTTTGCCCACCAAGAAGGATACCCCTTGCTCTACATAGTCACCTGAAGGAGGAGCTGCAGAGCATGGTGAATACAGAAATCATTGTCCGGGAAACAGAACCGACAGAGTGGGTCAACGCGTTAGTAGTGGTTGAGAAACCACGTACAGGCAAGCTCAGAGTCTGTCTCGACCCCAGAGATTTGAACAAGGCTATCAAACGCCCTCACTACCCTCTACCAACGCTAGATGACATCACACCCAAGCTAGTGGGAGCACGTTACTTCAGTATAATGGACGCATGATCAGGATACTGGACTATCAAGCTCACGGAAGAGTCACCTAAGTTAACAACGTTCAACACAACATTTGGACGCTACCGATTTCTACGTTTACCATTTGGTCTTATCTCAGCTCAGGATGAATTCCAGCGGAAGATCGACAAAACCTATGAAGGCCTCGACGGAGTAGTCGCAATCGTAGACGACATCCTCATCTATGGCAGGTATAGAGAGGAACATGACAGGAACCTCCGTGCGATGCTACAAAGATCACGGGAGAAAGGTATCCGGCTCAACCCCGAGAAAAGCATAATCGGATCCACCGAGATCAGTTATTTCGGGCATCGCCTCTCAACTGATGGCATTAAGCCGGATCCAGAGAAAATCTCCACCATCAAGAAGATGGCGCCACCGATGAACTGTGCAGAGCTAGAGACAGTACTAGGCATGGCTAACTACTTAGCCAAGTTTGCCCCGAGCCTCTCCGAAATCAACGCACCTATGCGTCAGTTGCTCAAACAATCCAATGAGTTCCTGTGGAACAAACAACATGACACTGCATTTCAGAAAATGAAAGACCTAATCACCAGAGAACCAGGACCAGTTCTTGCCTACTTCGACCCCAACAAAGAGCTCAGACTACAAGTGGACGCGTCAAAGTACGGACTAGGTGCAGTATTACTGCAAGAAGGAAAGCCCATCGGCTATGCTTCCAGATCTCTCACAGACAGTGAAATCAACTATGCTCAAATTGAGAAAGAGCTATATGGAATTCTGTTTGGATGTAAGCGTTTCCACCAGTACGTTTATGGCCGACAAGTCATTGTGGAATCCAACCACAAGCCCCTCGAGTCAATCATGAGGAAACCACTAGCCGCAGCCCCACCAAGGCTACAGAGAATGATCCTTCAGCTACAGAAGTACGACTTCACAATCATTCACCGTCCAGGCAAAGAAATTCCTGTCGCAGACACGCTCTCCAGAAAGTCTCTTAGCTACCAGGACAGCAGCCTCAGTGAAGGCATGGATGTGCAGGTGCACATGGTGTACCACAGCTTACCTGTGAGTGACTCAAAACTGAAGGAGATCCGAGCAGGAACATGTAATGATCAGTAACATTGAAAAGGAATGTCTAGGCTTGGTAGTTGGACTAGAAAAGTTCCATGGCTACATATATGGACTTCCCACCTTCACAGTTGAGACAGACCACAGCCCACTGGTTGCCATCATTAAAAAAAATCTGACTGAAATGTCTCCAAGGATTCAACGACTCATGATGAAGCTGCAAAGATATGACTTTGAACTGATCTACATACCAGGCAAACACATAGTGTTAGCAGATGCACTATCCCGAGCATCCACAATGAGTCATGTGAGCTCTACTGAGGAAGACGTGGATGTTCATGTGAGTATGGTCACTGCTGCGCTGCCCGTGTCAGACACAAAATCAAAGCAAATAGCAGAAGAAACAGTAAAAGATACAGTGTTACAAACAGTAATAGAGAACATTCATCATGGTTGGCCAAAAGGTTCCTATCCAAAGTACTATCACATCAGGTCAGAGTTGAGTGTCGCAAGTGGACTATTACTAAAACAGAACAGAATAGTCATTCCACAGGCTTTACGTCAAGACATGCTCAAAAGGATTCATGAGGGATACCTCGGAATTGAAAAATGCAAAAGGAGAGCAAGAGACACTGTTTATTGGCCTGGCATAAATAAGGACAGTGAGAACATGATAGGCATATGTGAGACATGTCAGAAACACCAAAACAAACAAGCAAAGGAACCAATGATAGTAGCTGACTTACCAACAGCACCATGGCAAAAGGTTGGTATGGACCTCTTTCATTTGAATGGTAAAGACTATCAAATAGTGATCATGTTAAATCCATCTTCGCCAGACATGGAATTCCCAGGATTGCCATTAGCGACAATGGTCCGTGCTTCAACTGTAAGGAGTGGCAACAGTTTGCAGCACATTATGACTTTCAACACATCACATCCAGTCCTCTGTATGCTCAGTCAAATGGTAAGGCAGAGAAAGGTGTTCAAGTTCTCAAACAGCTACTGAAGAAAACAACAGAAAGCAAGCCTGGTCCTTATCTCGCCCTGCTGAGCTACCGAGCCTCCCCTTTAGACTGTGGTTCTTCACCTGCTGAACTCCTAATGGGTCACAAGTTGCGCACCACGCTACCCTGCTGTGCAAAAGAAAAGCAGAGTAAGGAACTGAGACAGAGACTTCAACTGTTAAAGCTGAAACAGAAATCACACTATGACAAGTCATCCAAAACTCTGAAACCATTGACAAGGGATGATGTTGTCAGGATTGAGGATCCAGATGCATGGAACAGGAAAGCTACAGTTCTTGAGGAAGTAGGACCAAGGTCATACACTGTTAGAACTGAGGAAGGACAGATTCTCAGGAGGAACCGCCGTTCCCTCCTGAAAACACAAGAAACTATCCAAGAGCAAATCGATGACAATGCCGCAACTGAATCTTGTCACTCACCACCAGAACAATCTAACACAAACACACATACAGGCTCTCATGAAAACACATCAGACCTACCTGTGCTGAGAAGATCCACACGTGAAGTAAAAAAGCCTGATAGACTTAATCTTTGAGCACAAAGAAAACTATAATAAAAGAATGAAAAGCTTAGAGTTCACAAAGTAAAGCTTTGAAAATGTGTTGACTGTTGTGAAGATGTTTATGTCGTTATGATTGATTGATACTGATTTTGTTTAACCTCTAAGGAAGGGGGATGTAATGATCAGTAACATGTCATTCTAGAATGGTACACTAGGTGGAGCTGTATGTTTAGTAGGGGGCTAGCCACAAGGCAGTAGTCAAGATGGATGCCTGTACACTAGTCCACATGGCTGAATAAATGACTAGCTGAAGCTAGCTGTTCATAATGAAAACGTCTATTTATTTATGAACATAATAACAGAACAGAGAAAGGTGCACAACTCACACTGCTGAGCAAAGTCATACATGAAGGATGGCCTGAGGAAAGGAGGAAATGCCCTCAGAGCATATCTGAATTCTGGAACCACAGAGATGAACAGTCACAAATCAACGGAATCATCTTCAAAGGGGAGAAAATCATCATTCCTACCAGTCTCAGAGAAGAGATGTTGACAAAAATTCATGCTGGACATATGGGCATGGAAAAATGCAAGCAAAGAGCACGTGACATTATGTTTTGGCCCGGAATGTGCAAACACATTGAGGACATTGTCGGAAAATGTTCCATTTGTCTAGAACGCCGCCCATCAAATGTCAAAGAGCCCATGATACCTCACCGTATCCCAGACAGGCCCTGGCAGGTCGCGGCAACGGATCTGTTCACATGGAACAGCGAGGACTACATATTGACTGTTGATTACTACAGCAGATTTTTTGAACTGGACAAGCTTCACAGCACCACATCTGCAGCTGTGATCCACAAGCTAAAGGCAGCCTTTGCCAGGCATGGCATGGTAAAGACTTTAGTCTCAGACAATGGCCCCCAATTCAAATCAAAAGCGTTCGAGTCGTTTGCCAAGGCATGGGATTTCACACATGTCACATCAAGCCCACATTACCCTCAAAGTAATGGCCTTGCTGAAAAAACTGTCCAGATTGCAAAAACACTCATGGACAAAGCCAAAGCGGACAAAAGAGACCCCTACATCAGTGTCCTTGAGTACCGCAACACTCCTGTTGACAACTTCAAGTCACCAGCACAGCTGTTATTGAGCCGCAGACTTCCAAGCACCAACCAGCAGCTGCAGCCAGAGGTCGTCAGCTGCAAGCAAGTGCATGCAAAACGTGTACAGAGACAGCAACACCAAAAGAGATATTATGACAGGTCAGCTAGACTACTGCCGCCGCTGCACAATGGAGAATCTGTCAGAATCCAGGAGCATGACTACTGGAAGCCAGCAGTCGTCATCCAGCCAACTGACACTGAGCAATCGTATCACATCCGCGCCCGAGAACCGCCGCAATCGCAGGCACCTCCTGAACACCAAGGAACAACACCGTCATTCCAACGAGAGGATCAGTTCAACAGAGTGTGATGAACAGAGCAATACACAAAACACATCATACTTACCTGAACCGAAACCTGAACCTGAATTGTTGACCGATTCAGGAGCATGCTCAGTTCCATACCACACAAGGTCGGGACGAGTGGTCAAGCCTAGAGTTATCCTTGACTTGTGAACTGTCAAAGGGTGTAGGCGGATCGCTGCCCTAAAAAAAAACTGTACTTCGTTATTGAAACATTGAGATGTTTTCAGCGCTAGTTAAATGCTGAGTTTACTTATATGTTTATGCTACCGAGAACATTAGGTAGAAGAAAGGTTTAAAAGTAAGGCATAACATTTTACTTTTAAAAGGGGATGTAACATTTGCATACTGAATTATCATTGGCCCGCAGGCATCTGTAAGGAATACCTATTATATTCACATGTGATCACATGCTGAGTTGTCATTGGCCTGCAGGCATTTGTAAGGGGTCCTGACTCCATCTTGTCCCCACTGTGCTGTATGATTGAGATCACAGACCTGATGCTTCATAAAAGAGTTTAAACTGTAATACACCGTTGTCCTGCAATTTATTATTTTTGTACAAAGTGTGCAAAACAAGACAACATGTGCGGGAAGTGTCGCCAGCTACAGCAGCTCGAGCACTGGGTTATGGAGCTTGAGCAGCGACTGCAGTCACTGCTATGCATCCGCGAGGCTGAGAGCACGTTTTGGGAGGTGGTCACCTCACAGCTTAAGAGTGTGCAGGCACAGAGGGAATGAGTGACCATCAGACAGAAGAGGGGGACCAGGCAGATAGTGCAGGAGTCCACTGAGCCCATCTTGCTCACCAACCAGCATTCGGTGCTGAGTACTGGTGAGGGCAATGGTTCCTCTGCGGAGTGCAGCCAGAGCCAAGTCCACAGCACCATGGAAGGCTCAGCTGCACAGGCGGGGGGGAAGAGGAGAGGGAGAGCAATAGTGATATGGGATTCAATAGTTAGGGGAGCAGACAGACGTTTCTGCGGCCGCAGACGTGACTCCAGGATGGTATGTTGCCTCCCTGGCTCCAGGGTCAAGGATGTCACTGAATGGCTGCAGGGCATTCTGAGGGGGGAGAGTGAACAGCCAGAGGTCGTGGTCCATATTGGTACCAACAACATAGGTAGGAAGAGGGATGAGGTCCTGCAGGCAGAGTTTAGGGAGCTAGGAAAGAGGTTAAAAAGCAGGACTTCAAAGGTAGTAATCTCCGGATTACTACCAGTGCCACGTGCTAGTGAGTACAGAAATAGGAAGGTAGAGCAGATGAGTGCGTGGCTGGAGAGATGGTGTAGGAGGGAGGGCTTTAGATTCCTGAGAAATTGGAACCGTTTCTGGGAGAGGTGGGACCTCTACAAGCCAGACGGGTTGCACCTCAACGGGAACGGGACCAATATCCTCATGGGAGAGTTTGCTAGTGCTGATGGGGAGGGTTTAAACTAGCTTGGCAGGGAGGGGGAACCTCATATAGAGTCATTTGGGAGGGAAGAAAAACTGGAATTGGAAAACAAAAATGTAGAAAGTAAATTGGAAGGACAGAGGAATCAAGGGCTAGATAGTAGTCAACAAGGAGGTTTGCCTGTACTAAATGGTATATACTTCAATACAAGGAGTATCGTGAACAAGGCAGATGAGCTGAGGGCACAGGTAGATACTTGGGACTATGATATTATAGCTATTACAGAGACGTGGCTGGAAGAGGGGCAGCTCAACATTCCTCGTTACAGGATTTTCAGACGGGATAGAGAGAGAGGTAAAAAGGGAGGGGGGTCGCGGTATTGATTAAAGAAACTATTACAGCTGTGAAGAGGGATGATATGTTGGAGGGAACATCAAACGAGGCCATATGGGTGGAACTGAAAAAAAAAGGGGCGATCACACTGCTGGGAGTGTACTACAGACCCCCAAACAGTGATAGGGAGATAGAAGAATAAATATGAAGACAAATTTCTCAGAAGTGCAAAAACTATAGGGCAGTAATAGTAGGGGATTTCAACTACCCCAATATTAACTGGGATAAAATTAGTGTGAAGGGTATAGAGGTTGCGGAATTCCTAAAATGCATCCAGGAGAACTTTTTTAGCCAGTATGTAGCAAGCCCAAAAAGGGGGGCGGTTCTGGACTTAGTTTTAAGGAATGAATCTGGGCAGGTCGAAGGCGTTATCAGTGGGGGAGCAATTTGGTGCTAGTGACCATAATTCTGTTAGATTTAAGATAGTTATGGAAAAGGACAAGGATAGATCAGGAATAAAAATTCTAAATTGGGGAAAAGCAAATTTTGCTAAGCTCAGAGGGGATTTAGCCATAGTGGAATGGAAACAGCTACTTGAAGGTAAATCACTGTCAGAGCAGTGGGAGGCATTCAAGGAGGAGATTCGGAGAGTTCAGACCAAATTTGCGCCCTTAAAGAAAAAAGGTGGGACTAACAAATCTAGAGCCCCCTGGATGTCTAGAGACATACAGGGTAGGATAAAGAAAAAAAGGGAGGCGTATGACCGATACCGAGGGCTAAATACTGCAGAATCTTTAGAGGAGTACAGAAAGTGTTGGGGTGCAATTAAAAGGGATATTAGGAAAGCAAAGAGAGAGCATGGAAAATTCTTGGCAAGTAAAATCAAGGAAAACCCAAAGATGTTTTATAAATATATTAAGAGTAATAGGATAACTAAAGAAAGGGTAGGGCCTATTAGAGATCATGAGGGTAATCTGTGTGTGGAGGCGGGAGATGTCGGTAGGGTTCTTAATGAATACTTTGTGTCTGTTTTCACAAAGGAGAGGGGCGAAGCAGACATTGCTATCAGGGGGGAGGAGTGTGAAATATTAGATGAAATAAACATAGTGAGAGTGGAAGTATTAAGGGGTTTAGCAGCTTTAAAAGTGGATAAGTCTCCAGGCCCGGATGAAATGTATCCCAGGTTGTTAAGCGAAGCAAAAGAGGAAATAGCAGAGGCCCTGACCATCATTTTTCAATCCTCTCTGGCTTCAGGTGTGGTGCCGGAGGACTGGAGGACTGCTAATGTGGTACCTTGTTTAAAAAGGGAGAAAAGGATAGACCGAGTAATTACAGGCCAGTCAGCCTAACCTCAGTGGTGGGAAAATTATTAGAAAGAATTCTGAAGGACAGGATAAATCTTCATTTAGAAAGACACGATTAATCAAGGATAGTCAGCACGGATTTGTTAAGGGAAGGTCGTGTCTGACAAACTTGATTGAATTTTTTGAGGAGGTAACAAGGAGGGTAGTGCGTTTGATGTAGTTTATTTGGACTTTAGCAAGGCTTTTGATAAGGTTCCACATGGCAGACTGGTCACGAAGTTAAAAGCCCATGGGGTCCAGGGCAAAGTGTCAAGTTGGATTCAAAACTGGCTCGGAGACAGGAAGCAGATGGTAATGGTTGGTGGGTGTTTTTGTGACCGAAAGGCTGTTTCCAGTGGGGTTCCGCAGGGCTCAGTACCAGGTCCCTTGCTTTTTGTGGTATATATCAATGACCTAGACTTGAATATAGGGGGTATGATTAAGAAATTTGCAGATGATACTAAAATCAGCTGTGTGGTTGATACTGAAGAAGGAAGCTGTAGACTGCAGGAAGATATCAATAAATTGGTCAGGTGGGCAGAACAGTGGCAAATGGAATTCAATCCGGAGAAGTGTGAGATAATGCATTTAGGGAGAGCTAACAAGGAAAGGGAATACACATTAAATGGTAGGACATTGAGTAGTGTAGAGGAACAAAGGGACCTTGGAGTGCATGTCCACAGACCCCTGAAGGTAGCAAGCCAGGTCGATAAGGTGGTTAAGAAGGCATACGGAATGCTTGCCTTTATTAGCCGTAGCATAGAATACAAGAGCAGAGGGGTTATGCTTCAACTGTATAAAACACTAGTTAGGCCTCAGCTAGAGTACTGCGTGCAGTTCTGGTCACCACATTACAGGAAAGATGTGATTGCACTAGAGAGGGTACAGAGGAGATTTACAAGGATGTTGCCGGGAGTAGAGAATCTTAGCTATGAGGAAATACTGGATAGGCTGGGTCTGTTTTCCTTGGAACAGAGGAGGCTGATGGGGGACCTTATTGGGGTGTATAAAATTATGAGGGGCATAGATAAAGTGGATAGAAAGGACCTATTTCCCTTAGCAGAGGGGTCAAAAACCAGGGGGCACAGATTTAAAGTAATTGGTGGAGGGTTTAGAGGGGATTTGAGGGAAAATGTCTTCACCCAGAGGGTTGTGGGGGTCTGGAACTCACTGCCTGAAGGGGTGGTAGAAGCAGGAACCCTAACCACATTTAAAAAGTACTTGGATGTGCTCTTGGGATGCTGTAACCTGCAGGGCTACAGACCAAGAGCTGGGAAGCGGGATTAGGCTGGATAGCTCTTTGTTGGCCGGCACGGACACGATGGGTCGAACTGGCCTCCTTCCGTGCTGTAACTTTCTATGATTCTATTCTATGCAGATTATCACGCAATAAACTATTTCTACCATGGTCTTTAATCTATCAAAGTGAACTTGTTGATGCTTCGACCACATACAGTGCACAGGATGTTGACATCTGCCTCACGATAGCTGTAATTGGTAAAACAAAAGGCTGAGGACAAAACAAAACCAGCACCATTACATGCACAGTATATCGATAAGAATTATGATACACTTAAGCATTGGTACTTATTGATGGCTTTATATGAAACCTTCTATTAGATTATGTATTATTATCTGCATCTTTTCCAGTATATTTACTCACTATACATCTTTTCCAGGCAAAGAAAAAGACGTGGTGGTAGTGTATGCTTTTTAAAATCTGGGATGTCAATGCTACTCCCTAGAAAGAGGTTTGTAGTGTGAAGGAGGTAGAGGGCATTCATTATCATCTCCTCCCTCACCAAAAAGATTGTCTAAGGCAGACACGTGTAAGTGCTGAGGCTGATGGTGAGGCAGTGCTCTAAAATTGTTGCCCTACTCATTAATGTTTGAATTTACAAAATTAGCTTTGTTTACTTACAAAGTCATCAGCATCCAGTAAACCTGCAAAGTGTCATGTGGCGGAGACCACATAGGGACAGTAACACAATTCACTATGTATCGCCAATGTTGTTATCGCTCCACGTTATGTACGGAACTTGGTTGGGTTATCGGGGCAGGGTCCCTTTAAGAGTCGTCGATTGTGTGATGACGTCATAGCCCTGCGACGAGGCCGAGTCCCTCAGTCCATGCGGAGAGTTAATAAAGCTAACACGCGTTTTTCTTTGCTGCTATGAAAGTCTCACAGTCTGTTTATTTCCAGCGACTCCTACATTGGTGACCCCGACGTACCTCAGCCAGCATGGCCTAATCGTCAATCCGGCCAAGTGCCAGTTCGGGCTGTCCTCGATTGACTTTCTCGGGCACCGCATCACGAAGGACGGGGCGGTGCCACTGCCGTCGAAAGTGGAGCCCGTGAAGGATTTTCCGCGACCCCTCACCGTGAGAGCCCTGCAGGAGTTTTTGGGCATGGTGGACTTTTATCATTGCTTCGTTCTCCAGGCAGCCCAGCTTATGCGGCCCCTTTACGAGGCCCTCAAAGGCAAGCCCGCCAAGCTCGCCGTCAACTGGTCCGAGGAGATGGCCAATTCTTTCACGGACATGAAAAGGGCCCTGGCTAACGCGACCACGCTGGTGCATCCGTTGCCCGATGCGCCGATCGCTCTCACCACTGACGCTTCGGACTATGCTGTCGGCGCCGTCCATGAACAGTGGGTTAACGGCACCTGGCAGCTACTCGCCTTCTTCAGCCGGCAGCTCCGCCCCAACGAATGGAAGTACAGCACCTTCGATCGTGAGCTTCTCGGCCTCTACCTCGCCATCCGACACTTCCGTTTCCTGCTGGAGGCCCGCCCGTTCACGGCGTTCGTGGACCACAAGCCGTTGACCTTCGCCATGGCCAAAGTTTCCGAGCCGTGGTTGGCCCGTCAGCAGCGCCAGCTTTCCTTCGTCTCCGAGTTCATGACGGACATCCAGCGTGTGGCTGGGAAAAACAACTCTGTCGCCGACTGTCTCTCCCGGGCCGTCGCCAGCGCCGTACACCTCGGCATCGACTACACCCGCATGGCGGCCGACCAGACCTCCGACCCGGACGTCCAGGCCTACAGGACGGCTGTCATGGGCCTTCAGTTAGCGAACGTCGCTTTTGACGATGCCGGCACCACGCTCCTGTGCGACGTCTCTGCTGGGCAGCCACGTCCCGTCGTGCCCGACGGGTGGAGACGGCAGGTTTACGACGCCGTCCATAGCCTTTCCCACCCAGGCAGGAAGCCGTCACAAAAGCTGGTGGCGGTTAAGTTCGTCTGGCACGGGCTCAAGAAGGACGTTCGTGACTGGGCCAATACCTGCGTGGTATGCCAGCGCTCGAAAGTGCATCGCCATGCTAAGGCCCCATTGGCGCCTTTCGCGGTGCCCGATAGGCGGTTCGACCATGTTAACGTGGACCTGGTGGGGCCCCTGCCGCCCTCCCGCGGGTTCACCCACCTCCTCACGATGGTCGACAGAACCACCCGATGGCCGGAAGCCATCCCGCTGTCGTCAACAACGTCCGCCGATGTGGTTCGGGCGTTCATCAGCACTTGGGTCGCCCGGTTCGGTGCCCCATCTGACGTCTCCTCCGACCGAGGGCCCCAGTTCACGTCGGAGCTCTGGAACACTTGTCGTACAAGGCCTCGGGTTGAGACTCCACCGCACCACCGCATATCACCCTCAGGCTAACGGGCTGTGCGAACGGTTTCATCGCTCCATGAAGGCCGCGCTCTGGGCCAGCCTCCGGGACGACAATTGGATTGACAGACTCCCGTGGGTCATGCTGGGACTCAGGACCGCCCCCAAGGAGGACCTCCAGTCCTCATCCGCCGAGCTCGTCTACGGGCAACCGCTGCGGGTTCCCGGGGATTTTGTCCCCAACGCCATGGACCCTTGGTCCGCAGACCGTCAGCGGTCCACCCTCCTGGACAACGCCAAGGTTTTCGAGCCGGTGCCCACGTCTCCCGCAGTCCCACGTTCCGCTCGACCTTCATGCAGCGGAGTACGTTTTCGTCCGCCACGACGCCCACCGGGGACCTCTTCAGCCACCCTACGATGGACCATTCCACGTCCTGGAAGCCGGGGACAAGGCCTTCGTGGTGGATGTTGGCGGTAAGCCGGACTACATTTCCGTGGACCGTCTTAAGCTGGCCCACCTGGACCTGGACCGACCTGTTGGGTTGGCTCAGTCCCCGCGGCGGGGCCAACCTCCGGCTTCTGCACCCTCAGTCCACCACCGAGCGCCCGGGGACCCATCTGCGACCCTCCCGGTCCCCGCCCCGGACTTAAGGAGCCGTTTCGGCTGTGTGATCCGGGCCCCTCAACGACTGACATTGCCACTTCTAGTGAATTCTGGGGGGCCGTATGTGGTGGAGACCACATAGGGACAGTAACACAATTCACTATGTATAGCCAATGTTGTTATCGCTCCACGTTATGTACGGAACTTAGTTGGGTTATCGGGGCAGGGTCCCTTTAAGAGTCGTCGATTGTGTGATGACGTCATAGCCCTTCAACGAGGCCGAGTCCCTCAGGCCATGC
Organism: Somniosus microcephalus; assembly: GCF_052327205.1. NCBI lineage: Eukaryota > Metazoa > Chordata > Chondrichthyes > Squaliformes > Somniosidae > Somniosus > Somniosus microcephalus. The sequence continues at coordinate 225,139,392 of NC_140990.1, forward strand.
GGAGAGTTAATAAAGCTAACACGCATTTTTCTTTGCTGCTGAAAGTCTCGCAGTCTGTTTATTTCCAGCGACTCCTACACTCACTTACTTCCAGTGCCAATGACTATTACTATGTTTCGTGTGGGGGAAAAAAACTTACCTGTTGTATTTAAAAAATACTTCAGTAATTTCCATAGTTTTACAAATAACGTCACTGCTTTTCCTCAATCTCATCGTTTCCAGTTATTTGACCTGGGTAATACTATATATTTAAAAAAAAATCGTAACTCCGGTTGTGGTTCATCCCTCCCCTAGGCTTCGCTGCAGCAGGCAACGGCGAGGGAGAGGGGCCAGGGGAGGCTCTTGGAAGCGCTGGCGGTCGGGTAGCGTGATGAGGTCAGCACGTTCTGACAGCTGCGAGTGGAATCTCTGGGTAGAATTTGGAACCTGGTGTAACTGTTTCGGGATGAGTCTCTGTGCTCAGCTCAGGTGGGTTGCTGGTTTCCGAAAGACATGGAGGTGTGTGAGTGTTGCAAAAAGCTGCTCACCCGCGGTGGTCCGCTGCAACTTGTCCCAAGTGCACTGAGGTCACCTTTCGGGCTGCATTAACATTCAAACAGTGCCTCTAATGCAGTGACAACTTTTCACTGTAACATTGGGTCTGTGTAAGTAATAATAATATTGATTAGGGATCACTTGATCAAAAACGTATTTTTAATGTATAATCTATTCATAATCTTTTTTCGACTTAAAACCCATCTTCTCCAGCGCTCCCATAGTCCAAGATTTCTCCGCCATTGCCCCACTCCAACAACCCCTTTTACAATTTCTGAACACAATATTTCCATTACTCCCAGAACCCTTTCTCGGTACTCCTGGATCCAAAGACGCCAATCACAAGACTCCCAGACCCCAACACCTCTCTGCACATCTTGCACTCCACTACCCTGCTCCCAGATCCCTGGACGATTCTCCCAACTTCCTTCCCGAGTACTTCTACATACTTCCTATCTACCTGTATTAGAATATATCTTCATATATATAAAAAATGAATTGAGTTCACAGGTAAACAAAAATAATAAGACACTGATACTGCTCCCATAATGCTCTGAGTAAGTGAAATTACAATCACTATAAATTAATGGCCTATGTATTGTATACATCGCGCAAAGCAGCATGACTTTCTGAGAAAAACATTGCAGAACAAAATGAGAAATGCCTTATTTCTAAATATTTGGACGATTTCCCGACTGAAAACAAGAGCATATAAAGTAGCCAAATCTAGTGGGAGGATAGAAGATTGGGAAGCATTTAAAAGCCAGCAAACAATAACTAAAAGATTAATTAAGAAAGGGAAGATAGATTATGAAAGTAAACTAGCAAAAAATATAAAAACAGATAGCAAGAGTTTCTACTGCTATATAAAAAGAATAAGGGTGGCTAAAGTGAACGTTGGTCCCTTAGAGGATGGGACCGGGAAACTGGTGGTGGGGAACATGGAGATGGCAAAGATGCTGAACAAATATTTTGTATCAGTCTTTACAGTAGAGGACACTAAAAATATCCCAACACTGGACAAACAGGGGGCAATGGGGGGGAGGAGCTAAACACGATTAAAATCACTAAGGAGATGGTACTCAGTAAAATAATGGGACTTAAGGCGGATAAATCCCCCGGACCTGATGGCCTACATCCTAGGGTCTTGAGAGAAGTGGCGGTAGGGATTGTGGATGTATTGGTGATCATTTTCCAGAACTCCCTGGACTCAGGAAAGGTCCCGGCAGATTGGAAAACTGCTAATGTAACACCCTTATTTAAGAAGGGAAGTAGACAAAAAGCTGGAAACTATAGACCAGTTAGCCTAACATCTGTGGTTGGCAAAATGTTGGAGTCCATTATTAAGGAAACAGTAACAGAGCATTTGGATAAACATAATTTAATAGGACAGAGTCAGCATGGTTTTACGAAGGGGAAATCATGTTTGACAAATTTGCTCGAATTCTTTGAGGATGTAACATACAGGGTGGATAAAGGGGAACCAGTGGATGTAGTGTATTTGGACTTCCAAAAGGCATTTGACAAGGTTCCACACAAAAGATTACTGATCAAGATAAAAAATCACAGGATTGGGGGTAATATACTGGCATGGGTGGAAGATTGGCTATCTAACAGAAAACAAAGAGTTGGGATAAATGGTTCGTTCTCGGGCTGGCAATCAGTAACTAGTGGTGTTCCGCAGGGGTCAGTGCTGGGTCCCCAACTCTTTAGAATCTATATTAACGATTTGGAGGAAGGGACCGAGTGCAACATATCCAAGTTTGCCGATGATACAAAGATGGGAGGGAAAGCAGTGAGTGAGGAGGACATAAAAAACCTGCAAAATGACATAGACAGGCTAAGTGAGTGGGCAGAGATTTGGCAGATGCAATATAATGTTGGAAAGTGTGAGGTTATGCACTTTGGCGGAAAAAATCAAAGAGCAAGTTATTATCTAAATGGAGAGAAACTGCAAAGTGCTACAGTACAAAGGGATCTGGTGCATGAAACACAAAAAGTTAGTATGCAGGTGCAGCAGGTGATCAGGAAGGCCAATGGAATCTTGGCTTTTATTGCAAGGGGGATGGAGTATAAAAACAGGGAAGTCTTGCTGCAGTTATGTAGGGTATTGGTGAGGCCACACCTGGAATACTGCGTGCAGTTTTGGTTTCCATATTTAAGAAAAGATATACTTGCTCTCGAGGCGGTTCAGAGAAGGTTCACTCGGTTGATTCCAGAGATGAGGGGGTTGACGTATGAGGAAAGGTTGAGTAGGTTGGGACTCTACTCATTGGAGTTCAGAAGAATGAGAGGCGATCTTATCGAAACATATAAGATTGTGAGGGGGCTTGATCGGGTGGATGCGGGGAGGATGTTTCCACTGATGGGTGAGACTAGAACTAGGGGGCATAATCTAAGAATAAGGGGCTGCCCTTTCAAAACTGAGATGAGGAGAAACTGCTTCACTCAGAGGGTAGTAAATCTATGGAATTTGCTACCCCAGAGAGCTGTGGAAGCTGCAACATTAAATAAATTTAAAATGGAGATAGACATTTTCCTAGCAGATAAGGGAATTAGGGGTTACGGGGAGAGGGCAGGGAAGTGGACGTGAGTCTAGATTCAGATCAGCCATGATTCTATTGAATGGCAGAGCAGGCCCGAGGGGCCGTATGGCCTACTCCTGCTCCTATTTCTTATGTTCTTATGTTCTAATTTCATATATGATTAATGTAAGAAGTCACACGACACCAGGTTATAGTCCAACAGCTTTATTTGAAATCACAAGCTTTCGGAGCGCTGCTCCTTCTTCAGGTGAAGTGGAGAAATGCATAAAGACACAGCTTATATAGTCAGAGAATCATGTCAGATGTTTACAGGTAACCTTTCCAACTGCCATTTATCACACCTCGGCAGAGAGATAATCACAGCAGTCAAAGGTGTGAATGGTGTCCAAACAGGTCAGTCAGGGAAACATTACATCAAAGAACAATGAGGTGGGGTCACAAGGGGTCAAATATTGCAGATGCTGGGGTCTGTATGAAAAACACTCTCCACTTCACCTGAAGAAGGAGCAGCGCTCCGAAAGCTTGTGATTTCAAATAAAGCTGTTGGACTATAACCTGGTGTCGTGTGACTTCTTACATTTGTCCACCCCAGTCCAACTCCGGCATCTCCACACCATATATGATTAATGGGGGGAAGATTATTGTGATTAACAGCAAAAGCAACTTGCACCTGTGCAGTGTCGTTAACATCGAAAATGCCCCAAAGCACTTGAGAGGGAGAAGGAAATGAAGAAATGGAGCAGATGTGCCATGGTACGAGAGTTAGGAGAGGTGACTGAAAGCATGGTTGGAAAAATGGGTTTTCAGAATATTTTCAAGTTGGAGGGAGAAGTGGAGGGGTTTACGGGAGTAATTCCAGAGAGTAGGGACACAATAGTTGAAGGTTCACTGTGTTGGGAGACAGTGATCCAATGTAAGTAAGCGAGAATGAGATTGATGGGCAAACCAGACTTAGTGCAGGACAGAATCCAAGCAGATGACATATAAATTGGCCAGAAAAAGCAGCAAACTTGAGGATTGGGAGCAGTTTAGGATTCAGCAAAGGAGGATAAAGGGATTAATTAAGAGGGGGAAAATAGAGTATGAGAGTAAGCTTGCAGGGAACATAAAAACTGACTGTAAAAGCTTCTATAGATATGTGAAGAGAAAACGATTGGTGAAGTCAAGCGTAGGTCCCTTGCAATCAGAATCAGGGGAATTTATAATGGGGAACAAAGACATGGCGGACCAATTAAATATATACTTTGGTTCTGTCTTCACAAAGAAGGACACAAATAAACTCCCAGAGATGTCGGGGAACATAGGGTCTAATGAAAGGGAGGAACTGAATGAAATCAGTATTTGTAGGGAAATGGTGTTTGGGAAATTGACGTGATTGAAGGCCGATAAATCCCCAGGGCCTGATAATCTACATCCTAGGGTACTTAAGGAAGTGGGTCTAGAAATAGTAGATGCATTGCTGGTCATCTTCCAAAATTCGATAGTCTCTGGAACAGTTCCCATGGATTGGCGGGTAGCTAATATAAACCCACTATTTAAAAAAGGTGGTAGAGAAAAAATGGGGAATTATAGACCGGTAAGCCTGACATTGGTAGTGGGGAAAATGCTAGAGTCCATTATAAAAGATGTAATAGCAGAGCACTTGGAAAACAGTGACAGGATCGGACAAAGTCAGCATGGATTTACAAAAGGTAAATCATGCTTGACTAATCTACTGGAATTTTTTGAGGATGTAACTGGTAGAATAGATAAGGGAGAACCAGTGGATGTGGTGTATTTGGACTTTCAGAAGGCTTTCGATAAGGTCCCGCATAAGAGACTAGCGTGCAAAGTTAAAGCACATGGGATTGGGAGTAAGGTACTGATTGGATAGAAAACTGGTTGGCAGACAGGAAGCAAAGAGTTGGAATAAACGGGCCTTTTTCTGAGTGGCAGGCAGTGACTAGTGGGGTACTGCAGTGATCGGTGCTAGGACCCCAGTTATTCACAATATATATTAATGATCTAGACGAGGGAACTAGCTGTAATATCTCCAAGTTTGCAGATGACACAAAGCTGGGTGGGCGTGTGTGCTGTGAGGAGGATGCAGAGAAACTCCAGTATGATTTGGGCAGGTTGGGCGATTGGGCAGATGCAGTATAATGTGGATAAATGCGAGGTTATCCACTTTGGTGGCAAAAACAGGAAGGCAGATTATTATCTGAATGGCAATAGATTGGGAAAAGGGGAAGTGCAACGAGGCCTGGGTGTCCTTGTGCACCAGTTGCTGAAGGTAAGCATGCAGGTGCAGCAGGCAGTTAAGAAGGCAAATGGTATGCTGGCATTCATAGCGAGAGGATTCGAGCATAGGAGCAAGGATGTCTTGCTGCAGTTGTACAGGGCCTTGGTGAGACCACACCTTGAGTATTGTGTGCAGTTTTGGTCACCTTATCTGAGGAAGGATGTTCTTGCCATGGAGGGAGTGCAGCGAAGATTCACCAGACTGATACCTGGGATGGCAGGAATGACGTATGAAGAAAGATTGGGTCGATTAGGCTTATATTCGCTAGAGTTTAGAAGAATGAAACTTATAAAATTCTAACAGGACTAGACAGACTAGATGCAGGAAGGCTGTTCCTGATGGCGGGGGAGTCCAGAACCAGGGGTCACAGTCTAAGGATAAGGGGTAAGCCATTTAGGACTGAGATGAGGAGGAATTTCTTCACCCAGTGAGTGGTGAACCTGTGGAATTCTCTACCACAGAAGACAGTTGAGGCCAATTCATTAAATATATTCAAGAAGGAGTTGGATATATTTCTTAAGGCTAAAGGGATCAAGGGATAAAGCAGGGACCGGGTACTGAATTTGGATGATCAGCCATGATCGCATTGAATGGCGGAGCAGGCTCGAGGGGCCGAATGGCCTACTCCTGCTCCTATCTTCTATGTTCTATGTTTCTATGAATATGGGGAACTGAGTTTTAAATAAGATACTTATGGTGGATGAAGGATGGGAGGTTAGCAAAAGGACGTTGGAGAATTTGAGTCTAGAGGCAACAAAAATGTTGATAAAGGTTTCAGCAGTAGTAGGGATGACGGGCGGAGGCAGGTCATGTTGTGGAGGTGGAAGTAGGTAATGGATGGGATGTGGGTTTGAAGCTCAGCTCTATTTCAGAGGATGCTAAAGATTCAGCCTGTGCAAGCAGCTGGGCTGGGGCTTGAAGTTGGTGTGAGGGAGCAGGAAACAATTGTCTTGTTTGTCCTGCTATCTGGTTGAAGGAAATTCTGGCTCCTTGATGTCAGACAGGCACATGTTTTTAAACTGTATGTAGCGCTACAGAGCTCTAGTGTTCGTTCTTCAGTGCTAGCTATATGAAACAGAATAATGGGGATTAAACCTATTTGCGTTCATTTGAAAAATTCAGATTTCATTTTGCAGGATATTCATCTGGAACCCCTTTTATGATAAAATATTACCCACATTGACATTTCATTATAAGCGTAGTTTCACTGTAACGCAAGTTGTTTGAATGACTTGAGGCTTTGGAGCTCTGAAACTTAATTGTTTTATTTAATTTTGGGGAATTGTGGTGTATTAGTGAGATTTAATTTTAAAGGAAGTTTTATAATGACACCTTCTTGTGCGAGAATTAACTTTATGTTTTACGATAGTAAATGCAAGTTTGTTCTTTCTTAAATAACCAGTGTTTATAGGCAGAGACCTATACATGTGCCAAAAGAAAAAATCAGTAGTTAGATTTAATTGAGGCAGAGCACTGTATCATATTAGCAAGGTAAATGGGGTGAAAACTTTGCTGGTTTAAGGTAATCAGAGAACAATAATCTAGGCTGACACTTCGGTGCAGTGCTGAGGGAGCGCTGCACTGTCAGAGGTGCTGTCTTTTGGATGAGATATTAAACCGAGGCCGTGACTGCCCTCCTGTGGACATAAACGTTCCATTGCATTATTCGAAGAAGAGTAAGGGAGATCTCCTGCTGTCCTGACCACTATTTATCCCTCAATCAACATCACTAAAACAGATTATCTGGTCGTTTATCTAATTGCTGTTTGTGAGACTTTGCAATGCCCATATTGGCTACTGCATTTCCCTATATTACCACAATGACTACACTTCAAAAGTACTTCATTAGTTATAAAGCGCTTTGGGACATCCTGAGGTCATGGAAGGTGCTATATAAATGCAATCTTTCCTTTTCTTATTTCTTTTGTCAGCTTATAGTTGCAGTGACAAGAATAAACACAGTATAGAACAAGATGGACATTTTAGTTTATGGTTACTTATAAGTGATTTAAATTCAGGAAGTAAACACAGCATTAGATCTAGCTATATATATATTTTTTAAATCTTACATCTGTGTGCACTTCCTGTCTGCAACAGTTAACTTACTGTTGTCACGTTTTTGTCACACTTTTTGTCAACCTTTTCCAATTATAATTTTCTATGTCTGCATTTATAATGCGTTTGCCTAAGTAAACTTGCTTTTTATTTGTTTTTGGGGTGTGAGCAACACTGGCATTGCTGCATTTATGCCCACCCTAGTCGCGCTGAAAAGATCGGACCTGGGAGCAGTGAGGCCGAGTATAAAACCGGCAGTAAGGTAAGGCCCGACCAGATCGGACCTGGGAGCAGCGAGGCCGAGTATAAAACAGGCAGTGAGGTAAGGCCCGACCAGATCGGACCAGGGAGCAGCGAGGCCGAGTATAAAACCGGCAGTGAGGTAAGGCCCGACCAGATCGGACCAGGGAGCAGCGAGGCCGAGTATAAAACCGGCAGTGAGGTAAGGCCCGACCAGATCGGACCAGGGAGCAGCGAGGCCGAGTATAAAACCGGCAGTGAGGTAAGGCCCGACCAGATCGGACCAGGGAGTAGCGAGGCCGAGTATAAAACCGGCAGTGAGGTAAGGCCTGACCAGATCGGACCAGGGAGCAGCGAGGCCGAGTATAAAACCGGCAGTGAGGTAAGGCTTACCAACTCAGCAGCGGGGAGAGAGGTAAAAAGTAATCAGAGTGTGACATCACCAGAGAGCAGGTAAGTGATTGGTTGGTGAGTATTTCTCTTTTTTAAACTTTAACTCTGGTTTATAGTTGCTAAGGTCTTTCTGGTGTAGCGGGGACTGTTAGTAAACCATACAAGCGCCCTAGTGTATATCTTTAATTGGTGGTATTGAATTAATTTAAATTAATTAAAGGGTAAGTCATGCCAGGACAGCCCAGCCCTGTGTTATGCTCCTCTTGCTCTATGTGGGAATTCAGGGACGCTGCCTGTGTCCCTGACGACCATGTGTGCCAGAAATGTATCCAGCTGCAGCTACTAGTAGACCGCATCGCGGCGCTGGAGCTGCGGATGGATGAGTTTTGGAGCATTCACGATGCTGAGCGGGTCGGGAGTAACACTTTTAGTGAGTTGGTCACACCGCAGGTAAGGGCTGCACAGGCAGAAGGGAAATGGGTGACCATCAGGCGGAGCAGTAGAAGCAGGCAGGTAATGCAGGGGTCCCCTGTGGACATCCCCCTCTCAAACAGGTACACCAATTTGGATACTGTTGAGGGGGATGACTTACCAGAGGAAGGCAGCAGCAGCCAACTTCCTGGCACCAGGGGTGCTTCTGCTGCTCAGGAAGGGAGGAAAAAGAGTGGGAGAGCAATAGTGGTAGGGGATTCTATCGTAAGGGGAACAGATAGGCGTTTCTGTGGCCGTAGACGTGACTCCAGGATGGTTTGTTGCCTCCCTGGTGCCAGGGTCAAGGATGTCACTGAACGGCTGCAGGGCATTCTGAAGGGGGAGGGTGAACAGTCAGAGGTCGTGGTTCACATTGGGACCAATGACATGGGTAGGAAGAGGGATGAGGACCTGCAGCAAGAATTTAGGGAGCTAGGTAGCAGACTAAAGAGCAGGACCTCAAAGGTTGTAATCTCTGGATTACTCCCGGTGCCACGTGCTAGTGAGTATAGGAATAGGAGGATAGAGCAGATGAATGCATGGCTAAAGAGTTGGTGCAGGAGAGAGGGCTTTAGTTTCCTGGATCACTGGGCCTGCTTCTGGGGAAGGTGGGACTTGTACAAGTCAGACGGGTTGCACCTGAACCAGAATGGGACAAATATCCTTGCGGGGAGGTTTGCTAGCAGTGTTCGGGGGGATTTAAACTAACTTGGCAGGGGGGTGGGATACAGAGTGGAGCTATAATAATAGGGGGTGATGTACAGCCAAATATAGAGGAAAAAATAAGTCAGCCTGGAAGGCAGAGCAAATATGTAACGGCACAAGGGAGTAGGGCAAGGCTAAATGGCATTTATTTTAATGCAAGGAGTCTTACGAATAAGGTGGATGAACTGAAGTTGTTGATGAACACATGGGAGTATGATATTGTTGCTATCACGGAGACATGGTTGAGGGAGGGGCAGGACTGGCAGCTCATTATTCCGGGGTATGGAATCTTCAGGCGAGACAGGGGGGGGGTGGGGGTTAAAAGAGGAGGGGGTTGATGCGCTCTCAATTACTCATAAAAGACTGAGAGTTAGAAGAGTAACCAAAGGCTTTTATTAACAACAGAATGGAGGTCTGCCTCGAGTGGTCGACCGGTCCAGGATACCAAGGGCTGGGGAGCAGTCACCTTTATACTAGGACCTGTGGGAGGAGTCAGCCGAGGCATGTCCAGGCATGTACACAGTGGAATACAAACAGGACAAACAGGAATACAAACAGTGGTTTACCACAGGGGTGTTGCAATATTAATTAAGGAGACAATTACTGCTGTAAGGAGGGATGATATATTAACAGGTTCCTCTAATGAGGCCATATGGGTTGAACTTAAAAACAAAAAGGGGGCTAGCACTTTGCTGGGAGTGTACTATAGGCCCCCAGACAGCCAGGGGGAGATAGAGGAACAGATATGTAGGCAAATCTCAGAGAAGTGTGCAAATAATAGGGTAATTATAGTGGGGGATTTCAACTTCCCCAATATTAACTGGGATAGTCAGAGTGTGAAAGGCTTAGAGGGTACAGAATTCTTAAAGTGCATCCAGGAGAGCTTTCTGAGCCAGCATGTAGAAAGTCCTACAAGAGAGGGGGCGGTACTGGACCTAATTCTAGGGAATGTGGCCGGGCAAGTGGTAGAAGTGTTAGTAGGTGAGCACTTTGGTGACAGTGACCATAATTCGGTGAGATTTAAGGTAGTCATGGAAAAGGACAAGGATGGACCGGAAATAAAGGTTCTAAATTGGGGGAAGGCTGATTTTAATATGATAAGGCAGGATCTGGCCAATGTGGACTGGGATCAGCTACTTGAAGGAAAATCCACATCGGAGCAATGGGAGTCTTTCAGAAAGGAAATTGAGAGAGTACAATGGCAACATGTTCCCGCAAAGGTCAAGGGTGGGACCAACAAGCCCAGGGAACCTTGGATGTCAAGGGATATACGAGAATGGATTAGGAAAAAAAGGGTGGCTTTTGGCAGATACAAAGGACTAAAGACAGAGGAAGCCCTAGAGGAGTATAAAAAGTGCAGGGGGATACTTAAAAAAGAAATTAGGAGAGCGAGGAGGGGCCATGAAATAACACTGGCGAGCAAAATAAAGGAAAATCCTAAGTTGTTTTTTAAGTATATTAAGGGCAAGAGGATAACTAGGGAAAGAGTAGGGCCCATTAGGGACCAAAGTGGCAAACTGTGTGTAGAGCCAGTGGATGTAGGTGGGGTTTTAAATGAATTTTTTGCGTCTGTGTTCACTATGGAGAAGGACGATGTGGACATAGAAATCGGGCAGGGGGACTGTGATATACTTTAACATATTAGCATCGAGAGGGAGGAGGTACTAGCGGTTTTAGCAGGCTTAAAAGTGGATAAATCCCCAGGCCAGGACAAGATGTATCCCAGGCTACTATGTGAGGCAAAGGAGGAGATTGCAGGGGCTCTGACACAAATTTTCAGAACCTCTCTGGCCACAGGGGATGTGCCAGAGGACTGGAGAACAGCTAATGTAGTACCATTATTCAAGAAGGGTAGTAGGGATAAACCAGGGAATTACAGGCCAGTGAGCCTAACATCAGTGGTAGGGAAATTATTGGAAAAAATTCTGAGGGACAGAATTGGTCTCCACTTGGAGAGGCAGGGATTAATTAGGGATAGCCAGCATGGCTTTGTCAAGGGACGATCATGTCTGACCAATTTGATGGAATTTTTTGAGGGGGTGACTAGGTGTGTGGATGAGGGTAGTGCAGTGGATGTGGTTTACATGGATTTCAGTAAGGCTTTTGATAAAGTCCCGCATAGGAGACTGGTCAGGAAGGTAAGAGCCCATGGGATCCAGGGTGCCTTGGCACATTGGATCCAAAACTGGCTTAGTGGCAGAAGGCAGAGGGTGATGGTGGAAGGTTGTTTCTGTGACTGGAAGCCTGTGTCCAGTGGGGTACCGCAGGGATCGGTGCTGGGTCCCTTGCTGTTTGTGGTCTACATTAATGATTTGGATGTGAATGTAAAAGGTATGATCAGTAAGTTCGCAGATGACACAAAAATTGGTGGGGTAAATAGTGAGGCGGGAAGCCTCAGGCTACAGGACGATATAGATGGGTTGGTCAGATGGGCGGAACAGTGGCAAATGGAATTTAACCCTGAAAAGTGTGAGGTGATGCATTTTGAAGGGACTAACAAGGCAATGGAATACACAATGAATGGTAAGACCCTAGGAAAGACAGAGGATCAGAGGGACCTTGGTGTGCATGTACATAGATCCCTGAAGACAGCAGAACAGGTGGATAAGGTGGTTAAAAAGGCATATGGGATACTTGCCTTCATTAGCCGAGGCATAGAATATAAGAGCAGGGAGGTTATGATGGAGCTGTACAAAACGCTGGTAAGGCCACAGCTGGAGTACTGTGTGCAGTTCTGGTCGCCACACTATAGGAAGGATGTGATTGCCTTGGAGAGGGTGCAGAGGAGATTTACCAGGATGTTACCTGGGCTGGAGCGCTTCAGCTATGAAGAAAGACTGGACAGGCTGGGGTTGTTTTCCTTGGAGCAGAGAAGGCTGAGGGGGGACCTGATTGAGGTATACAAAATTATGAGGGGCATAGATAGGGTGGATAGAAAGGAACTTTTCCCCTTAGTAGAGGGGTCAATAACAAGGGGGCATAGATTCAAGGTAAGGGGCAGGAGGTTTAGAGGGGATTTGAGGAAAAACGTTTTCACCCAGAGGGTGGTTGGAATCTGGAACTCACTGCCTGAAAGGGTGGTAGAGGCAGGAACCCTCAATATTCAAGAAGCATTTGGATGAGCACTTGAAATGCCATAGCATACAAGGCTATGGACCAAGTGCTGGAAAATGGGATTAGATTAGACAGAGATTGATGGCCGGCGCGGATGCGATGGGCCGAAGGGCCTCTTTCTGTGCTGTATAACTCTATGACTCTATGGTGGTGGGGCTGCTTGAACTGCTGCAGTCCCTGTAATGATGGTGCTCCCGTGCTGGTGTTAGCTAGAAAACGCCAGGATTTTGATATAGCGAAGATGTAGGAATGGGGTTATATATTCAAGTCAGGATGGTGTGTGACTTGGAGGGCAACCTGAAGGTGATGTGTTCCCATGACATTGCTGCTCTAGTCATACTGTAATTACACAATCAGGCCACTTGGTGGCTTTCTACCCAGTTTGTGAACAGCTTCACAGACTTGTTCTGAATAATGTTAGAGCCGCCTGTCACCGTCTTGTATTACAGTCCCCGCCGTTTAGAGTGGGTGTGCTTGTGCCAATGCGATTTGCCTGCTACACGCGATGGCCAGTATAATGTTTGACAGGCTTTAAGATGAGTTCCCAAGATAATGCCAGTGCCACCACTTTTAATAAGTGTGAGGAATATTGCCAAGCTCTATGAGCCGGCAGAGACTATCATGGCACGTGTAAGCAGCTTCGACTTGAAAGCCGCAGGTCAACTTCGAAGTTCCTGAACTGCTACCACCGCATTAACATTTTAAACTTAACATTTTAAAATTAACATTTAATAAGGGGGTGCAACCACCCTCCTCAACAATATCATATTGGATACAGTCTGCTAAGAGCTAATCCACCCCCTGCTCAATGTTCCTCTTTCATTATGATATCACTGCAGCATATTCCATCAGGGTACCCTGGACTACAGTAATGGGTTGAGAGGGAGAGACAAGAGATAGATTATTATGGTCACTCAAAATAGTTAAAAAATATCTTGATATAAAATGGCAAACACAGTCAGATATATATAAGTTGCTGGCCAGTAGAGGCGATAACCCCTGCCAAGTGATTGGGAATGGGAAGATTATGACAGCTCAGACAGTCAACTTTGCTTTTGACATGTGCAAGGACAGATCTTTGGCCCACACCTCAGAAAATTTATTTTCCAACAGTAAAACAAAAAATATGAGCATTCCTGATGACTCAGTTGGTAGCTAACTGCCCATTGTGACTGGCACGAAAAATATCCAGGAATGAGATCTGGTAGAATAACATTTGTGAATATGTGTCCATTTTTACTGGAAAATAATTTTTGGCAGCAGTTGCAAGCATTATTGTATAGTTTTCTAACCAGATTACAGGTGGATCATGTGCATTGGATCATGGTGTCAGTCGTGGCTCAGTGGTACCATTCTCGTCTGAGTCAGAAAGTTGTGGGTTCAAGTCCCACTCCCGAGACTTGAGCACAAAATCTAGGCCGACGCTCCAGTGCAGAGCTGAGGGAGTGCTGCACTGTCGGAGGTGCCGTCTTCCAGATGAGACGTTAAACCGAGGCCCCGTCTGCCCCCTCAGGTGGACGTAAAAGAGCCCATGGCATTATTTCGAAGAACAGAAGGGGCGTTCTCCCCAGTGTCCTGGCCAATATTTATCTCTCAACCAAACAGATTATCTGGTCATTATCACATTGCTGTTTGTGGGACCTTGCTGTGCGCAAATTGGCTGTTGTGTTTACTACATTACAACAGTGACTTTGCTTCAAAAGTATTTCATTGGTTGTAAAGCGGTTTTGGGACCTCCTGAGGTCGTGAAAGGTGCTGTATAAATGCAAGTCTTTTTTCATTTATTTATTTAAAAGAGAACAACTGCCTGTTTTACAGAGAGAGGGTCTGAATGAGAGTCTGAGGCAAATGCCTGAAATCACAATGAGAATGTGTCTCCCACTTTCCATCTTTCACACCAACAAAGGAGAGAGAATGGAGAGTATAAAACAATGGGAGGCAAGCAGAGACACAGTTATAGGCAGAAAGGGACATAAACATTTTTCTTTTACTTTAGTCCATGAACACCATGGGATTGTAGGAAAATTAGGTACAGGAGGAGGCCATTCAGCCCCTAGAGCCTGTTAGATTAGGAACAGGAGTAGGCCATTCAGCCCCTAGAGCCTGTTACATTAGGAACAGGAGTAGGCCATTCAGCCCCTAGAGCCTGTTACATTAGGAACAGGAGTAGGCCATTCAGCCCCTAGAGCCTGTTAGATTAGGAACAGGAGTAGGCCATTCAGCCCCTAGAGCCTGTTAGATTAGGAACAGGAGGAGGCCATTCAGCCCCTAGAGCCTGCTACATTAGGAACAGGAAGGAGGCCATTCAGCCCCTAGAGCCTGTTAGATTAGGAACAGGAGTAGGCCATTCAGCCCCTAGAGCCTGTTACATTAGGAACAGGAGGAGGCCATTCAGCCCCTAGAGCCTGTTAGATTAGGAACAGGAGTAGGCCATTCAGCCCCTAGAGCCTGTTACATTAGGAACAGGAGGAGGCCATTCAGCCCCTAGAGCCTGTTAGACTAGGAACAGGAGGAGGCCATTCAGCTCCTAGAGCCTGTTACATTAGGAACAGGAGGAAGCCATTCAGCCCCCTCGAGCCTGTTACATTAGGAACAGGAGGAGGCCATTCAGCCCCTAGAGCCTGTTACATTAGGAACAGGAGGAGGCCATTCAGCCCCTAGAGCCTGTTCCGCCATTCAGTTAGATCACGGCTGATCTGTACCTCAATTACATTGGACAGACCACCTGTCATCGACCTCGGCACCGGCTAAGGACACGGCAATGGGGCACACCCAGCAAAGTCCTCCTCACCAACATCTGGGGACTTGTGCCAAAATTGGGAGAGCTGTCCTACAGACTAGTCAAGCAACAGCCTGACATAGTCTTACTCTCAGAATCATACCTTTCAGCCAATGCCCCAAACTCCTCCATCACCATCCCTGGGTATGTCCTGTCCCACCACCAGGACAGACCCACCAGGGGTGGCGGCACAGTGGTATACAGTCAGGAAGGAATGGTCCTGGGAGTCCTCAACATTGACTCTGGACCCCATGAATCTCATGGCTTCAGGTCAAGCATGGGCAAAGAAACCTCCTGCTGATTACCAAATACCGCCCTCCCTCAGCTGATGAATCAGTACTCCTCCATGTTGAACACCACTTGGAAGAAGCACTGAGGGTAGCAAGGGCACAGAATGTACTCTGGGTGGAGGACTTCAATGTCCATCACCAAGAGTGGCTCAGTAGCACCACTACTGACCGAGTTGGCTGAGTCCTTAAGGACATTACTGCCAGTCTTGGCCTGCGACAGGTGGTGAGATAACCAACACGAGGGAAAAACCTACTTGACCTCGTCCTCAGCAATCTACCTGTCACAGATGCATCTGTCCATGACAGTACTGGTAGCAGTGACTACCGCACAGTCATTGCGGAGACGAAGTCCCATCTTCACACTGAGGACACCCTTCATCGTGTTGTGTGGCACTACCACCATGCTAAATGGGATAGATTCAGAACAGATCTAGCAGCTCAAAGCTGGGCATCCATGAGGCGCTGTGGGCTATCAGCAGCTGCAGAATTGTATTCCACCACAATCTGTAACCTCATGGCCCGGCATATCCCTCACTCTACCATTACCATCAAGCCAGGGGACCAACCCTGGTGCAATATGGAGTGCAGAAGAGCATGCCAGGAGCAGCACCAAGCGTACCTAAACATTAGGTGCCAACCTGGGGAAGCTGCAACACAGGACTACATGCATGCTAAAAAGCAGAAGCAGTATGTTATAGACAGGGCTAAGTGATCCCACAATCAACGGATTAGATTATAGCCCTGCAGTCCTGCTACATCCAGTCGTGAATGTTGGTGGATCATTAAACAATTAACGGGAGGAAGAGGCTCCATGAATATCCCCATCCTCAATGATGGTGGAGCCTAGCACGTGAGTGCATAAGACAAGGCTGAAGAGTTTGCAACCATCTTCAGCCAGAAGTGCCAAGTGGATGATCCACATCGGCCTATTCCCGAGGTCCCCACCATCACAGAAGCCAGTCTTCAGCCAATTCCATTCACTCCACGTGATATCAAGAAACGGCTGAGCGCACTGGATACAGCAAAGGCTATGGGCCCCGACAACATCCCGGTTATCGTGCTGAAGACTTGTGCTCCAGAACTAGCCGCGCCTCTAGATAAGCTGTTCCAGTACAGCTACAACACTGGCATCTATCCGACAATGTGGAAAACTGCCCAGGTATGTCCTGTCCACAAAAAGCAGGATAAATCCAATCCGGCCAATTACCGCCCCATGAAGCTACTCTCAATCATCAGCAAAGTGATGGAAGGTGTCATCGACAGATTGGAAAACTGCTAATGTAACACCCTTATTTAAGAAGGGAAGTAGACAAAAAGCTGGAAACTATAGACCAGTTAGCCTAACATCTGTGGTTGGCAAAATGTTGGAGTCCATTATTAAGGAAACAGTAACAGAGCATTTGGATAAACATAATTTAATAGGACAGAGTCAGCATGGTTTTACGAAGGGGAAGTCATGTTTGACAAATTTGCTCGAATTCTTTGAGGATGTAACATACAGGGTGGATAAAGGGGAACCAGTGGATGTAGTGTATTTGGACTTCCAAAAGGCATTTGACAAGGTTCTACACAAAAGATTACTGATCAAGATAGGAAATCACGGGATTGGGGGTAATATACTGGCATGGGTGGAAGATTGGCTATCTAACAGAAAACAAAGAGTTGAGGTAAATGGTTCGTTCTCGGGCTGGCAATCAGTAACTAGTGGTGTTCCGCAGGGGTCAGTGCTGGGACCCCAACTCTTTACAATCTATATTAACGATTTGGAGGAAGGGACCGAGTGCAACATATCCAAGTTTGCCGACGATACAAAGATGGGAGGGAAAGCAATGAGTGAGGAGGACATAAAAAACCTGCAAAAGGACATAGGCTAAGTGACTGGGCAGAGATTTGGCAGATGCAATATAATGTTGGAAAGTGTGAGGTTATGCACTTTGGCAGAAAAAATCAAAGAGCAAGTTATTATCTAAATGGAGAGAAACTGCAAAGTGCTACAGTACAAAGGTATCTGGGGGTCCTGGTGCATGAAACACAAAAAGTTAGTATGCAGATGCAGCAGGTGATCAGGAAGGCCAATGGAATCCTGGCTTTTATTGCAAGGGGGCTGGAGTATAAAAACAGGGAAGTCTCGCTGCAGTTATACAAGGTATTGGTGAGGCCACACCTGGAATACTGCGTGCAGTTTTGGTTTCCATATTTAAGAAAAGATATACTTGCTCTCGAGGCGGTTCAGAGAAGGTTCACTCGGTTGATTCCGGAGATGAGGGGGTTGACGTATGAGGAAAGGTTGCGTAGGTTGGGACTCTACTCATTGGAGTTCAGAAGAATGAGAGGCGATCTTATCGAAACATATAAGATTGTGAGGGGGCTTGATCGGCTGGATGCGGTGAGGATGTTTCCACTGATGGGTGAGACTAGAACTAGGGGGCATAATCTAAGAATAAGGGGCTGCGCTTTCAAAACTGAGATGAGGAGAAACTTCTTCACTCAGAGGGTAGTAAATCTATGGAATTTGCTACCCCAGAGAGCTGTGGAAGCTGGAACATTAAATAAATTTAAAATGGAGATAGACAGTTTCCTAGCAGATAAGGGAATTAGGGGTTACGAGGAGAGGGCAGGGAAGTGGACGCGAGTCCAGATTCGGATCAGCCATGATCCTATTGAATGGCGGAGCAGGCCCGAGGGGCCGTATGGCCTACTCCTGCTCCTACTTCTTATGTTCTTATGTTATCGACAGTGCTATCAAGCAGCACTTACCAATAACCTGCTCACTGATGCCCAGTTTGGGTTCTGCCAAGACCACTCGGCTCCCGACCTCATTACAGCCTTGGTCCAAAAATGAACAAAGGAGCTGAATTCCAGAGGTGAGGTGAGAGTGACTGCCCTCGACATCAAGGCAGCATTTGACCGAGTGTGGCATCAAGGAGTCCTCGTAAAACTGAAGTCAATGGGAATCGGGGAAAACGCTCCACTGGCTAGAGTCATACCTAGCGCAAAGGAAGATGGTTGTGGTGATTTAAGGTCCATCATCGCAGCCCCAGGACATCGCTGCAGGAGTTCCTCAGGCCCAACCATCTTCAGCTGCTTCTTCAATGACCTTCCCTCCAATATAAGGTCAGAAATGGGGATGTTCGTTGATGACTGCACAGTGTTCAGTGCCATTCACAACTCCTCAGATAATGAAGCAGTCCATGCCCACGTGCAACAAGACCTGGACGACATTCAGGCTTGGGCTTATAAGTGGTAGGTAACATTCGCAGCACAGAAGTGTCAGGCAATGACTCTCTCCAATAAGCGAGAGTCTAACCACCGCCTCTTGACATTCAACGGCACTACCATCTCCGAATCCCTCACCATCAACATCCTGGGGGGTCACCATTGACCAGGAACTTAACTGGACCAGCCACATAAATACTGTGGCAACAAGAGCAGGTCAGAGGCTAGGTATTCTGCGGCGAGTGCCTCACCTCCTGACTCCCCAAAGACTGTCCACCATCTAGAAGGCACAGGTCAGGAGTGTGACGGAATACTATCCACTTGTCTGGATAAGTGCAGCTCCAACAACACTCAAGAATCTTGACACCATTCAGGACAAAGCAGTCCGCTTGATTGGCACCCCATCCACCACATTAAACATTCACTTCCTCCACCATCGGCGTACCGTGGCTGCAGTGTGTACCATCTACAAGATGCACTGCAGCAACTCGCCAAGGCTTCTTCGGCAGCACCTCCTAAACCCATGACCTCTTCCACGTAGAAGGACAAGGGCAGCAGGCGCATGGGAACTCCATCACCTCCAAGTTCCCCTCCAAGTCACACACCATCCTGACTTAGAAGTATATCGCCGATCTTTCATCGTCGCTGGGTCAAAATCCTGGAAAACTCTCCCTAACAGCACTGTGGGAGTACCTTCACCACACGGACTGCAGTAGTTCAAGAAGGCGGCTCACCACCACCTTCTCAAGGGCATTTGGGGATTGGCAATAAATGCTGGCCATGCCAGTGACGCCCACATCCCATAAACGAATAAAAATAAATTTACACGCCTTTGCTCCATATCCCTTGATACCCTTGCCTAACAAGAACCTATCGATCTCAGTCTTGAAAGCTCCAATTGTCAACTAGTAATATATAATATAACAAGAATTAGGAGTAGGCCTTTCGGCCCCTCGAGCCTGCTCCGCCATTCAATATTATCATGGCTGATCTTTGGCCTCAACATGCACTTTCCCGCCCGATCTCCATATCCCTTGATTCCCCTAGAGTCCAAAATTCTATCTATCTCAGCCTTGAATGTACCCAATGACTCAGCATTCACAGCTCTATGGGGTAGAGAATTCCAAAGATTCACAACCCTCTGAGTGAAGATATTCCTCCTCATCACAGTCTTAAATGGTCAACCCCTTATCCTGAGACTATGCCCCCTAGTTCTAGACACTCCAGCCAGGGAGCCCAATCTACTTAATCTCTCCTCATAGGACAGCCCTCTCGTTCCAGGAATCAATCCAGTGAACCTTCGTCGCACCAACTCTAAAGGAAGTATCTCCTTCCTCAGGTAAGGAGACCAAAACTGTGCACAGTACTCCAGGTGTGGTCTCACCGAGGCCCTGTACAATTGTAGCAAGACTTCCTTACTCTTGTACTCCAACCCTCTAGCAATAAAGGCCAACCTGCCATTTGCTTTCCTAATTGCTTGCTGTACCTCCATGCTAACTCTCTGTGTTCCCTGTACAAGGACACCTTATTCTCTCTGAACACCAACATTTAATAGTTTCTCAACATTTAAAAACTATTCTGTTTTTCTATTCTTCCTACCAAAGTGAATAACCTCACAATTACCCACATTATACTCCGTCTGCCACCTTATTGCCCACTCACTTACCCTGTCTGTATCACTTTGCAGGCTCTTTGTGTCCTCCTCACCGCTTACTTTCCCACCTAGCTTTGTATTGTTAGCAAACTTGGATACATTACATTTGGTTACAGCCTTCCGACCTGAAAATGATCTGTTTATCCCTATTCTCTGTTTTCTGTCTGTTAACCAATCTTCTATCCATGCTGATATAGTACCCCAACCCCATGAGCCCTTATCTTGCGTAACAACCTTTTATGTGGCACTTTATCGAATGCCTTTTGGAAATCCAAATATACTACAGCCACTGGTTTCCCTTTAACTACCCTGCTAGTTACATCCTCAAAAAACTTTAATAAATTTGTTAAATATGATTTCCCTGTCATAAAACCATGTCGTGATGCCCTGTTACCACTTCTTTAATAATGAATTCCAGCATTTTCCCCATAACTGTTGTCAGGCTAACTGGCCTGTAAGTTCACTTTTTTCTCTTCCCTCCTTTCTTGAACAGCGGGGTTACATTTGCTACCTTCCAATCTGCTGCGACCGTTCTAGAATCTAGGGAATTTTGGAAGATCAAAACTAATGCATCCACTATCTCTGCAGCTACCTCTTTTAGAACCCTAGGATTAAAACCATCAGATCCAGGAGATTTGCTGGTTTTTAGTCCCATTAGTTTCTCTACTGATATTCATTAGTTTAAGTTCCTCATTCTCATTAGCCGCTTGGTTCTCCACTATTTTTGATATTTTGTTGTCTACTATGAAGACAGATACAAAATATTTGTTTAAAGTCTCTGCCATTTCCTTATTTCCCATTATAATTTCTCTTGCTACAGTCTCTAACGGACCAACGCTTACTTTTACTACTCTCTTCCTTTTTATATACTTGTAGAAGCTCTTACAATCTGTTTTTATATTTCTTGCCAGTTTACTTTCTCATTCTATTTTCTCCCTTTTTATCAATTTTCTGGTCATCCTTTGCTGGTTTCTATAGCTCTCCCAATTCTCAGGCTTGTTACTATTTTTCGCAACATTATAAGCATCTTCTTTTAATCTAATACTATCCTTAACTTCTTTAGTTAGCCATGGATGGATCACTTTTCCCATGGAGCTTTTATTTCTCAATATATATTCATTGAGAATTTTGGAATATTTCTTTAAATGTTTGCCATTGCTTATCTACTCTCATAACTTTTAATCTAATTTCCCAATCTACTATAGCCAACTCGCCCCTCATACCTATGTAATTGGTTAAGACTTAAATTGGTATTTAAGTTTAAGACTCTAGTTTCAGACTTAGAATTTCACATTTGGTTTGAGAGTGAAATACTTATTGTATTATGATCACTCTTCCCCAGATGATCCTTTACAATGAGATTACTAATTAACCCTGTCTCATTACACAATACAAGATCTAAAATAACGTGGTCCCTGGTTGGTTCCATGATGTATTCTAGGAAACTCTCAAATGCATTCCATGAACTCGCCCTCCAGACTACTTTTGCCAATTTGATTTTCCCAGTCTATATGAAGATTAAAGTCCCCCACAATTATTGCATTACATTTGTTACAAGCTCCTTTTATTTGTTGCTTAATACTCCATCCAACGGTATAGCTACCTGTACTGTTAGGGGGCCTAGAAACTACTCCCAACAGTGTTTTCTGCCCCTTGTTATTTCTTATCTCCACCCATACTGATTCTACTTCCTGATCTATGAGCCAAGATCCTTTCTCACTACTGTCTTTATGTCATCCTTTATTATCAGAGCTATTCTCTCTCTCTCCCCCCCCCCCCCCCCGGCCTTTTTCCATTCTGCCTGTCCTTTTGAAACGTCAAGTACCCTGGAATATTTAGTTCCCAACTGTGGTCGCCTTGAAACCACGTCTCTGTAATGGCTATTAGATCAAAGCCATTTATCTCTATTTGTGCCGCTAATTCGTCTATCTTGTTATGAATGCTTCATGCATTCAGATAAAGAGCCTTTAATTTTAACCTTTTACCATTATTTCCTGCTTTCACCTTATTCGCTGATGCACTATTATGGTTAAACACTCTGTCCCATGTCACACTCTGCTTACCTTTACCCAAATCGCTACACTGCTCCATTGCCTTGACTTTTCTCTTTAGATTTCTAAATTTCCCCTCACATGACCTCTTTTTCTCTCCCCCCCCCCCCCCCCCCCTTTTAGTTTAAAGCTCTATCTACAGCTCTAGTTATTCGATTCGCTAGGACCCTGGTCCCAGTCCGGTTTAAGTGGAGCCCATCCCAAAGGAACAGCTCCCTCTTTTCCCCAATACTTATGCCAGTGCCCCATGAATCAAAACCTCGTCCTCCCACACCACTCTTTGAGCAACACATTTAACTCTCTGATCTGCTTGTCCCTATGCCAATTTGCACGTGGCTCAAGTAACAATCCAGAGATTATTACCTTTGAGATTCTGTGTTTTAATTTGGACCCTAGCTCCTTAAAAACTCTCTCAGCAGAACCTCATTCCTAGTTCTACCTATGTCGTCGGTTCCTACATAGACCACGACAACTGGATCCTCCCCCTCCCACTCCCAATATTTCTCCAGCCGCGAGGAGATATCCTCAACATATAGCCTGTATAATCTGAAAATCTGGTTCAGTTTCAGCTGTTAATCATTATTATTTTGTTCTTTATTTCAGGGTGAGGGCACTTTCTAGATTACAGATTATACAGAAACATCTGGTGAGTGTGCATTGATGTTTATATTTTGGTCCTCTTGGATTTGTAATTGAGTGCATGAGAAATTAAAATGAGTAATTGAAAAGGGTAGATTTGAGCAGGTGCTCCAAGCTGGTTTAGATGAACCGGGAATACTTGGCGGTAATGTTGGGGTCCTACATTACTGTCATCCCTTACCTCGATGAGCGCATGTGCAAAAAAAAACAATTAAAACTAAACAGAACAAATTATAGTAATCTGTCAGTTGCAGAGAGGCATGGACATTTTAGCACAGGAGGTGACCATTCTACACATTTTGCCTGCACTGCAATTATATAGCAGCTTTAACTCATTACGTAGAGTAGAAGACCATTTTTGTTTTAATGTAGTGAAATATCATTTTAGAAAATGTTTTCCTCAAACAGAAGGGTTCTGTGAAAATACATGCCAGAGGTGGTAGCCTTGGAAAGAATTGATTGCATTTGCATGATGTTACCACCAGGGGGAGATGGTGTAACGAATTATATTCTCACCCAACTAATTTTTAGTTCAGATTTTTATTGGCGTTAAGAGTTGTTACGAACAATATTCTGATAGCATCAAAATACTTTCAGAAATATATACACATTGAAACCTAAAATAGGCCTTCTGCTACTTGAGGCTTCAGAGGTCTGTCACCTATCACCGTTTGCTTTGAGTTCGTGCAACATAACTGCACCCATACCAATGTTGTTTTGCAGAGCCACTTTCACTCCCGTTTGTAAGTGCTGTGTTTACCCTGTGAACTCTGCATTCCCATTTCCAGTCCTGCTGTTTGTGGTATCATATTACACCACTGCTGTAGCCCACGTGCACACTTCCAGTGCTGGAGAGCTGTTTCTGCCAGCAGTAAGAACAATGTTAGCCTCATTCTCCTTACTCAACTGGAGTACTACTGATCAAATTCCAAAGACCATCCGATGGGGAAACCTGGTGTCATTCTGATACTGATTGTCTAAAATACTTTTTTCTCATAATTGTTTGAGGACTGAGAAACCACATGAATAAAATATTAAAATTAATTCATTGGAGTGCTTTGCAACCTGTCGATCAGCAGATTAATGCATGTAATTCATTTTACAACTAGTTCTTACATTTTAGTTTGTGACAGTGCTACTGTTGACCATTCCTGTCATATCTTCAGTTAACAAACATGCCTGGGACTTCAACTGTGATCATATAACTGGGGTTATATGATCATCCCCAGTCCTTATATTATCCATATTGTCTGCACATTAGATGCTTCAAATCTGATAGGGTGTAGGTTATTTTTAATGAGCTATTCGCACTTTCAACAGCCTTGCACTCCCTGCAATCAAACCTCGAGTCACGGAAATACCAACATACTGTACTACACTCGAGTTAATTACAGACTCCAAATTGGATTGCTAAGTTTATTAACAAGAATTTTAACAAAGAAAGCCATTTCAATACAGTGATCAGCAGTAACGGATGCAACTATTGCACCACAAGTCTGTCTTTCAGTCCAACGCTGGATCCATGAGTTTTCTCTGGACAGTCTCCATGTCTCTTCCTTTGCTTTCTTGTTCACCCCAGCAATCCTCAAGACCAATGCTTATAGAGCCTTTTGCTCTTTGATTTGTCCAGAGATCGTAGTGAATTCAATTATGGACATAAAAATGCAGATTTGTCTTACGGTGTCTTGTTTTCTCTGGCAATGTTTGTTCCAAAGTGAATTGAACATGACTTGCACAGAACAGGTATTGTTCACACCCCTGAAACGAGCTCCTTCTGGCTTGATTAACACATCAAGCTACTCTGAGGATCGAGAAGAAACCGCATCTATAGCAGTTCAGATAACCTGGCACCTATCGACCATCTTGAGGATTTTAGGCACAAGACAAACCCTGCCTTAGCTTTTAATTTACACAGAGAAAATAAGATATAAATGCAAGCATAGTTTTACCCCTATATAAATTTACACAGTGAGAGGACCACTGAACAGTTAACTTGTTATTTTATTCCATTGCTTCTGTTGTCACCATGTAGCAGATTCACAGTTATTGAAATGGCTGCCCTGTGACTTCATCTGTGGGCCACATCCTCCCATCTAGTCTATTTTATTATTACTATGTTATCTAGACACTTAGCTTTACATCGATCTTGTCAACGGATGTGGAATGGTTTTTTGTGCCATTGACAGCACTGGCATGGATCCGACCTCCATGCAGCTGATGACGGCATTGCCCCATTTATTTGTGAATTCTTGTGATCTGCCCTGCTGTAGACGTGAGCACAAAATCTTCAGCGGAGTACTGAGGCGATGCTACATTGCCCGAGGGGCTGCTTTTGTATGATAAAATAAACCAAGGTCCTGTCTACCTGCTCATGTATATGTAAAAGATCCACTATTTAAAGAAGAGCAGGGAGATCTCCCGGTGTCCTGGCCAATATTCCTCCCTCAACCAATATCATCCTAGAAACGGGTCATCATTCATTTGCTGTTTTTAGAGCTGCTGTGTTTCCCCACATAATAATCGTGACTGCACTATAAAAGTAATCCATTGGTTTTAACGTGCTTTGGGATGTCCTCAGAATGTCAAAAGCGAGTTCTTCTCTTTCTCTGTTCTATAGAGAAGAACCAGTTCCTGTACATCCAGTCAGTTTCTAGAAAATCTAGAGGAGACTGGCATCAAACTTTAACTTAAAAGAAAATGGGAGGGTGACTGAGGAAAGTAATTTTGACATCGTTCTCCCAGGGTTTGAACAACAGCGAGCTGTTATGTAAAAGTACCTTTACTTCACTGAAAATTGTTTTAATGTTTACCTTTCAAAGGCCATTGAAGTTTTGTTCTGTGTGTCTTAGATGTCTACAAATGCCAGTTTGGAAAAGGAAGTGCAATTGACAAAGTCTGGATGTGCTGGAATAATAACACTAAATCGGCCAAAGGCCCTTAATGCTCTGAACCTTTCCATGATTAGACTGATCTACCCCCAGCTAAAGGTTTGTGTCATTGTTTTGGAAAATGTCACTGTCTGATTTTTAAAATGGAGGGTCTACAGTACCTGGTTTTAAAATGGACGGTTTAAAATATCTGTTACTGTGTCTGGGAATGGGTGAATTGCCAATACATTCACAGCTTTAGTAGTCTTCATCTTATAATGCATTGAATACATTAACCTCTGCTCCAAACCCAAGCAGACAGTGGAAACATTTGGAAAACAAATGTTGATTTTGTGCAAGCAATACTGCCTTCAAACAGCTGTCTTGCATTATTATAGAAAACTTTTTTCCAACAAAAGTTGCTGTTCTGGTTGTTTATGCAATTGGGTTGAATGTCACTTTATTTGATTTATAGCCCTCTTAAAGGGGAAAGCAAGTATGTAGAGGTGCCATTTCAATGCAAGTACTATCTTCTTTCCGTGTATAAAATGAGGAAGAATTTTGAACGGAAGCTACTCCCCTTCAGCCTACTTCCCCTCTAAATCGCCCATGGCAACCTTTGCAGCCTGAGATATTGCCTCAAGGAAATATGAACTGCTGGTTGGAACCATAGGGGTATGACATCACTGCAAACTGACTCTGTGGCCCCTTTTCAACTTTCGTTGCTCTCCAGACTACTTCTTCCCCTGCCACCCCCAATTTTCACTTGTGTTGCGCTGTGGCAGTTGACAGCACTCTGGTACACCACTCAAATGGCTCTCCTTCACGTGTGGGCCAAGACATTATGAATATTGGCAGGATGCTCAGCGAAGGGGGGCATCACAGCTGAGCCACGTTTGCAGCTCGTCAGTGTGCGCACATGCCCTTACCAGCACGAGTCACTGAACAGTGAGCAGGAAAAGGATCCCCAGCTGTATTTTTTTTTACCTTCCTAGCTCAGGGGCACAGGGGCAAATTGTAGTGCCCTGACATGTGTTGTTTTCACTAGAGAAACAAATGCATCAGTTGTGCACTTTATTTCCCACAACTAGATTGTTTAAAACTCAATGTTGAGATTTTCTTCTCACTGTGTTCTACAATATTCATGCTGAGAGAGTCTCTGTGGCAAAGTATAAGCAAAATGGAAAAATTCTAATTTTGTATAATTTTCAAACGTGCCAAGAACCTTGTTAGTTGACTCAAGCTTAAATCTCCTGACTTTGGATGACACGACGTGTTGGGGATTAAATTGGAAGCAAGAGAGGAAAATATCTACTGTTTGGTGTTAAAAGATGGTCTGAAGCTATTGTAGCTATAAATTGTACAATACCCACAATTTGTGCTTCATTTCTAAATTGCTTATACCACAAACGTGGGCAGAAGTAATCCAGAGATAATTGCAATGTGATGCTAAACTTATTTGGCTTTATGTAATAGCTTTAGTTAGAGTGGTGATGTGATATGATTGGTTTGTCAGTTGCAGTATACATCTACCCGACAGATAGGGAGATGTCAAAGACGGCGAATACACATCGCTTCAGAAAACCTACAGTTTTGATCTGTGTTATCAGTTTGAGTGTCTTGTTTTCAGCAATGTGTAAAGATTACGCATTTCATGGCGATTTAAATTGAATTACATATATGCAGTCATATAATAGATTGAAATAAAAGCCATATTTCTTTGGTCAGGAACACTGCTGTTTGAAAAGTGTCTTGGAGGAATGGTACATATTGTGCACAGTGATCATATGGGAGGCATTACTTAACTGAAGAAGTACTTCTGGCTTGTGTTTCCCAAAGACGTGCTTTATTAATTAACTCCTGCCTGTGAGGATTTTCTTTATTGAAAGGCCGTATATCTCTAGCTTCTCGTTCATCTCCCCCCATGTCCTCTCCGAGCTGATCTTGCCCATGGGACCCACTTCCTGCTCCCTTGATTGCATTCCCACTAAACTGCTGACCACCCAACTTCCCTTCCTGGACCCATGTCAGCTGACATTGTAAATGGTTCCCTCTCCTCAGGTACTATCCTCCCTTTCAAAACTGCCATGATCACCCCCTCCTCAAAAAAAAAACTCTCAGTCGACCCATCTGTCATTTCCAGTCCATCTCCAAATGCCCTCTCCTCCCCAAAGTCCTTGAAGGTGTTACAGCCTCCCAAACTATGGCCACCTCTCCCGCAACTCCGTTTAAATCACTCCAACCAGATTTTCACCCGTTCGTTTCTCTCCCCACTCCGCACCGTTACCTTTGAAGTCTCCATCCTCTTCCTAATCTACATGCAGCCTCTTGGCAGCATCATTCGTAGACATGGTGACAGCTTCTACGTGTACGCTGACGACAACCAACTCTACCACTTCACAACCTCTCTCGATCCTTCCACTGTCTTTGTGTTGTTCGACATTCAGACTTAGTCTTCAAACTTCATACCCTTGCCACTGATACCATCCCCCTTCCGGCCACTCTGTCAGGCTGAACTAGACCGTTTGAGTTGTTGATGGCATATCCTCTCCATTAGATAGTCCACCTACTTCCAGATCCATAACCTCGCCAACCTCTACCTCTACCTCAGTCCATCTGCTGCCTTAGTCACCTCCAGCATTGACTATTGCAATACCTTCCTGTCCAGCCTCCCATCCTTCATCTTCTGTAAAATTCAGTTCATCCCAAACTCTGCTGCCAGTGTCCTATCCTGCACCAGGTCCCACAGTGTCATCATCCCTGTCCTTGCTGACTCCTTGAACCCAAATGCCTCAAATTTTAAATTCTCATTCTGTGTTTAAATCCCTTCATAGCCTTGACCCCTCTTTATCTCTGTAACATCCTCCAGCACTACAACTGCCCCCAGTTCTTACTCTTCGTTCCTCTGACTCCAGTCTCTTGTGCATTGGCAGATGAAGGCCCAGAATTCCCTCCCTAATCCCTCCACTTCTCCACCTCCTCCTCTTTCTTTACGACCCTCCTTAAAACCCACCTCTTTGACCAAGCTTTTGACCACCCCTCCTAATATCCCCGTCATTGGTTCTGCATCCATTTTTTAATTACTTCTCTGTGAACTTCCTGCATGAAAGACGCTGTATAAATATGCTGCAGCTCCCCCTTTCCAGAACACTGAGCGGTCACCTCAATAGCTGTACGCATCAGGTAAAATGGGGACTGCATGAATTTGTTTCTGAATGGTGATTAGGAACATGCCAGTTCTTTATGAATAGGTTAAGCAGGTGATCTTTGAAAGTCTAACTTTTGAGTCAGATGCTACAGGTGCCATGGGTGATTTGCATCCCACTGCCACCTGGACTCCACTTGGCACCTCCCTCTAATGGCATGGCAAAAATCATAAAGTTGTTGTGTGGGGGACCATGGGCAGAGTTATGTATCCGTGCTCTCCATAACACAAAGCTGCAGCACCTACCCTGTTGTTTTAGTTTTAAATGTAGCTAGCTCTGTAATGATAATGGGATCAACAGCTACTGATCAGTATGAACAGAGGTTGTTAGTGAACGTGTGTCTGTACCTGATAGCTGGTTCACTTTTCACAGCAGGCAAAGTCTGAATAAGGGGATCAATAATTTGTATGGAAGAGACAGTATGTATTAATGAGTTTGACCCGTGCAGATTGAACTCCCTATGGACTGGTCCTCGTGCAGTTTGCTTAATGGGTTAAATTAATATTCCACCTTTCCTAAATTCAGCTTGAATTTTTTGTGGCAGAAATGGGAGCAGGACAATGAAACCTCGTTAGTGATCATTAAAGGAGCTGGAGAGAAAGCTTTCTGTGCTGGTGGTGATATTAGAGGTAAGTGTCGGTCTAAATTTATTTTGTATTTTATTACTTGACATTTTTAGAATTTCTGATGTTTAATGTACGAGCATGGATGAGTGTGATATACATATAGTAGTGGCCTATGTTAATGACCATCAGTCAGTATTAACTGCAAAACCACAGAGCCGACTAATTCTCTGCCGATTTTCATTGTATCAAACCCTATTAGCAACTGCCTATGAAATGCAACTGTGGCCACACGCTTATGGTGCCATGGCTGGTTTTCCTATTTTAATAAAAGATTGCTGACTGC
Source organism: Somniosus microcephalus (assembly GCF_052327205.1). Lineage (NCBI taxonomy): Eukaryota > Metazoa > Chordata > Chondrichthyes > Squaliformes > Somniosidae > Somniosus > Somniosus microcephalus. The sequence goes on from NC_140990.1 coordinate 225,169,342, forward strand.
ACTAATGTATTTAATTCCAATGTCCTGTAGCTGCTGCTGAAAGCATTTTTTGTGCCCATCGTTCAGGAAGTGCTTATCTTAAGCCACTCATCTCCAGTTAGATCACTGAAACAGCAGAATTTTTAAATGTGTACATTCTTCTTCAATAAAACATGACTTCTGTATGGCTTCTACCATTAGTAGCATTGCAGAGCTTAATAAGTATGAAAATCGACCCAAAAGCCAGTGGCTTTGCAGCTTATTCGACTAAAAACAAGGGCATATAAGGTAGCCAAATCTAGTGGGAGGATAGAGGATTGGGAAAACTTTAAAAGACAGCAAAAAATAACAAAAAGATTGATTAAAAAAGGGAAGATAGATTATGAAAGTAAATTAGCAAAAAATATAAAAACAGATAGTAAGAGTTTTTATGGTTATATAAAAAGAAAAAGGGTGGCTAAAGTAAATGTTGGTCCCTTAGAGGATGAGACTGGGAAATTAATGGTGGGAAATATGGAGATGGCAAAAACACTGAATGAATATTTTATATCAGTCTTTACAGTAGAAGACACTAAGAATATCCCAACACTGGACAAACAGGGGGCTATAGGGGGGGAGGAGCTAAACACGATCAAAATCACTAAGGAAGTGGTACTCGGTAAAATAATGGGACTCAAGGCGGATAAATCACCTGGACCTGATGGCTTACATCCTAGGGTCTTGAGGGAAGTGGCGGTAGGGATTGTGGATGCATTGGTAATAATTTTCCAAAACTCCCTGGACTCAGCAAAGGTCCCGGCAGACTGGAAAACTGCTAATGTAACGCCCTTATTTAAAAAGGGCAGTAGACAGAAGGCTGGAAACTATAGACCGGTTAGCCTAACATCTGTGGTAGGTAAAATATTGGAGTCCATTATTAAGGAGACAGTAACAGGACATTTGGATAATCATAATTTAATAGGACAAAGTCAGCATGGTTTTATGAAGGGGAAGTCATGTTTGACAAATTTGTTGGAGTTCTTTGAGGAAGTAACATATAGGGTGGATAAAGGGGAACCAGTGGACGTAGTGTATTTAGACTTCCAAAAGGCATTTGACAAGGTACCACACAAAAGATTATTGCTTAAGATAAAAAATCACGGGATTGGGGGTAATATTCTGGCATGGATAGAGGATTGGCTATCTAACAGAAGGCAGAGAGTTGGGATAAATGGTTCATTCTCGGACTGGCAATCAGTAACTAGTGGTGTTCCACAGGGGTCAGTGCTGGGTCCCCAACTCTTTACAATCTATATTAACGATTTGGAGGAGGGGACCGAGTGTAACACATCAAAGTTTGCAGATGATACTAAGATGGGAGGGAAAGTAGTGAGTGAGGAGGACATAACAAAGCTGCAAGGGGACATAGACAGGCTAAGTAAGTGGGCAGAGATTTGGCAGATGGAATGCAATACTGGAAAGTGTGAGGTTATGCACTTTGGCAGGAAAAATCGTAGAGCAAGTTATTATCTTAATGGCAAGAAACTGGAAAGTACTGAAGTACAAAGGGATTTGGGGGTCCTGGTGCACGAAACTCAAAAGGTTAGTATGCAGGTGCAGCAAGTGATTAAGAAGGCCAATGGAATGTTGGCTTTCATTGCTAGGGGGATAGAATATAAAAATAGGGAGGTATTGCTTCAGTTGTACAAGGTATTGGTGAGACCGCACCTGGAATACTGCATACAGTTTTGGTGTCCATACTTAAGAAAAGACATACTTGCTCTCGAGTCAGTACAAAGAAGGTTCACTCGGTTAATCCCGGGGATGAGGGGATGGACATATGAGGAGAGGTTGAGTAGATTGGGACTCTACTCATTGGAGTTCAGAAGAATGAGAGGCGATCTTATTGAAACATATAAGATTGTGAAGGGGTTGGATCGGGTGGATGCGGGGAGGATGTTCCCGATGATGGGCGAAACTAGAACTAGGGGGCATAGTCTTAGAATAAGGGGCTGCTCTTTCAAAACTGAGATGAGGAGGAACTACTTCACTCAGAGGGTGGTAGGTCCATGGAATATGCTGCCCCAAAAAGCTGTAGAAGCTACATCATTACATAAATTTAAAACAGAAATAGACAGTTTCCTAGAAGTAAAGGGTTATGGGGAGTGGGCAGGAATTTGGACATGAGTCTAGGTTCGGATCGGTCATGGCCCTGTGGGTAGCGGAGCGGGCCCAGGGGCCGTGTAGCCTGATCCTGCTCCTATTTCGTGTGTCTAATTCTGTTAGATTCAGGAGATGGTTCTGTGATAGTAGATTGGCGGTTAGGATCAGATCAGCCATGATCTTATTGAATGGCGGAGCAGGCTCGAGGGGCCGATTGGCCTACTCCTGCTCCTATTTCTTATGTTCTTATGTTCTTAGCTACAATTGTTAGAGATTAGAGATCCTCTATAATCTGTGTTTTATGATAGAAGACAGGACCAGAATGCCTTGACTGGATGAAGGCTAAGTGTTTATTTTGTGTTTCTTTTAGTAACTCCTTGATTTCCTGACTGATTTTGCTGCTTCCTATTTAGCTGTTACAGAGGCAGGAAAAGTTGGAGGCAGACTGGCAGAAGATTTCTTCAGGGAAGAGTATATTCTAAATAATGCAATTGGTATGTGAACTATAGTGCTATAATCAGTCTTCTGATAAAATACCCTTAAAGGACTACTATTTATGAACTTCCTCCATCACCGTTCTCCTGTTTCTTTACTACTTTGACCCTTCATGTGTGATTCCCTAGCTGAGACAAGTAACCTTTCTGGGCTTCTGTCACTTTTCTGCTGGGCACCGGGAGGTATCTAAGAGCTTGAAATTCATTAAAAAAAAAAATTCCCCTCCCTCCTTTCTCCAGAGGTAGGGCCTAGATTCTTCTCACACCATGGCCGAGTGTATGAGCTAGCCATTGTAGCGGTTGGCAGGCATAAACCTGCCTGCATCTTCACGCTCTCAAGTGGATTCATTACAACTCCAACCCAACAGTTTTACGCAGCTTTAACACAAACAACAGAGCTCAAGTATGCTCCTTCAACCCATCTAATATTATTGGAAATCTTGTGCCTGCTCGCCCTGATCCAATATTCCAATATGCCCTCCCCATTCCGCCCCCCCCCTCCCCCCCCCCACCCCGCTTTCTAACCCCATTTCACTTGAAGTTGCACTTGGTCGCAACTCCTTGTGCACAATGTGGGATTGACTAGTGCATAATTACGGTTGATTTTATGTTTTAATTCTGAATATAATACTGTGGGGTGCTTGCTGCTAAATGCAAAAAAAAATGGCTCAATCAAAGTTTCGAAAAAATAAACAATTCAATATTTTGTTTAGGAAGTTGCCGGATTCCATACGTGGCCCTTATTGATGGGATAACAATGGGCGGGGTAAGTACTTTCTCCTCTCTGTTGATTTAATAATTTACTTCTACACTTTAGGCATGTAATCTCTGTCATGTGGCCAGATATATAAGTACATAGAAGTTAAAACATGGAAACAAGCCATTTGTCCCAACTCAATCCTTGTTTGCGTTTACCCTCCATGTAAGGAAATAGTCCGAATCATATTTATTCCTCCTGTTTCCATATGCCTTCTGTAAATATAGTTATAAATGTGCTTTCAAACATCCTTACATCATTCACCTCCCCACCCCACATCCAAGTGTATTTTATTTTCTAGCTTAAGATTTCATCAATTAACTGTGCATTGTAGAAAGAAAATGGATTCGGGAGTTTGGCCACTTTATAAGGAAAAAATGGTTACAAAATAGTTAATAAAATCTGGACACAGCTAAACAACCTATCTAAAGAACTCCTTCTACTTGGTTGAATTTCTATTTCAGATTGTTGCTACGTAAATATGCTACTGTGATGTGCCTTGAATAACCAACAGATGGAGACATCCAGCAATTTTGGTGGCTGTGCGTTCTTTTGCTTTTAGTTTCTCCATTAATGTGGGTGTTCTAGAAGTGGGGTCAAAAGTACTCCACAAAAATACACCAGACCAAAAGTCTGGGGCTATTGGGTTGAAAAATTGTTTACTTTTAATATTATTTCAAGCACTTGACTGATCATCAAAACAAATCTGTAGAACTATTCGTGCAGGAGTTAAAAATTGAACACCTCGGGCTAATTTATCTAGGATGTTAAAATAAGGTCTAAATTAGTTTGAATAGAAGAGTTTTATTTTACCTTTAGTGCATGTATTTCTGTGCCGTACAAAACAAGAACATCACAAGTTGGACAATATTAACTAAGAGTCAGAGGTTTCAAAAGATGGAAATGACAGTGATTTGTTCAACAACATGTGGGAGCAGTAACCGAGATGTTGCACATTACATCCAATCTATGCTTTTTAGAAATTGGTTTCACAGGATTCAGAGGCCGGAGGGAGGGAAGTTCCATTTCCCCAGCAATCATCCTGAATTCTTGGCATAGGGGAACTTTTCTTGCTCATCCCAAACAGCCATTTAAAAAATTAAAGACCAACTTAATTTTGTGGTAGCTCAAGAATCTGTTTCAGATTTTGGAACTAAGCCAATAGTTTTGAGATTTCCTTAACCCTCATCAATTTTATTTTTTCCATTGATTTGGCAAAATAAAAATAGTATTTGATATCTGTTTCAGAATCTTGTTCCATTGTTGACATCTAGTGCCTGCATTGAGTATTTCCATGTCAGAGTGATATTGCCTGTACTTTGCTCTAGCAATGTGAATTAATCTGAACTCCACAAAACTATTTTGATTGCACCAGTGGGACTGTTTCCATTCCCACACCAACCATCCTCATTATCTATTTGAGTGAGATTATCAATTTGTATTGAATTACAGGCAGCTTGTTGGGCCTGAGTTTATTAGTCACTGAGTAGAGTCCAGTTACTTTGGATTGGACCCTTCTGGCTTGCAAATTCATTTGAGTTGAGCTGGATCTAAAGCCAAGTCCCAGAGTTGGAAAGGCAGCATGCTAACCCCTTACGTCATCAAGGGGGCGATTGGAGGCGGGACTGCTGCTTGTTGGGTTTTAGTCCCGCCTCCATCAACTTCTGGCCCACCCACGCTATTTTCCCTTGATTGACCAGCGGGCTCAGCAGGCCAATTAAGGGGAAGCTGGTTACAGAGAACGTCAGCGTATGACGTTTCATCTGTCAAAAACTTTTGACAGATGAATTGTCATCGTTTGGCAGCTCTGTGAAGCTGTCAAACACTGGCATTCTCTGTTGTTTGATGAGTTCTTGTATTCAAGACTCATCAAACCTTTTTTGTGAGCAGAAAGCAGATGGCTGTTGCGTCGGAGAATGTAGTAGCCATTTGTCATCTCTGCCGGTGAGATGCAAGACTCTCCACATCCCCAACTGTTGAAGCCTGCAGGAAGAAGCAAAGGTAAGTAAACATTTTCTATCGCTTTCCACTCACCTCACATACTCACCTCTCCACACTTGTACCCATCACTTACCTCCACAGCGCACTTTTGGACCCCTCCGACCCCCCCGCAGACCCACTGCTCGCCTCAGGGACCCTGGCGGGGTTTTCCGGCGTTGGGAAGCCTGCGCCTCTGCTGGAAAAATGGGGATAATCCTCTTAACTGCCTGTTAACTACTGTAATCCCCTTCTCGCCTCCAGGAGACAGAACCCGGCGCGGGTCGGCTACCCACCTCCTGGGAAGATGGCATGGAGGCGGGTTGGGGACGGGATGGGTACCCGCCCCCAGATTCTGCCATTTTACCGGCAGTCCCGCCTCCCCAGGGCTGGCAAGATCGCGCCCCAAGTGTCCACAAGCCCTTTAACACTTGAATGTTGCTATCTCAAACTTGATGCACAAGCTAGAAACGATCAGAGTGAGAACCAAGACTTACTTCCACAAGACTGCTGGTTTCTGAAAACTACTGATGAATATGAATGAGATTATCCACTTCAAAGAAGACTTCTGAGCATGTATGACCTTTTTGAAATTTTAATCCTATGTTTGTGGTGCATCATTTGCAAGAGCAGTAAAACATATTGTGAATTCTGACCTTTTTTCAGAGTCATTTGGATATGGGTAGATTTGAGACAAAATTGAAAGTGTTGCTGGACTATTAATGAGAATAGGCATGGTGGTGAAATATATTAATGTTGTAACATATTGTGCTGCACAACATAGTTTGTATCTACAATCTATCATGTGGTGATCTAGCAATCCCAGTTTTGTTCTTCGAAGTGATAAATTGAGGCAAGTTGCTTTTAATGGCCCAGAAATTCGGGTCTCCACGGGTGAGTACACACGGGGTACTCACCCGTAAGCGCAATGGAAGTGCCGTTTCCTGCATGCACTGCGCATGCGCGGGAAACCGGCACTTCCGTTCCCCTGAACGAAGGGGTTCAGAGGTCGAACGCGTGCGCGGGAGAGGCTGCGCGTGCGCATTGAACTTAGTTTTTTTTTTACAGGTTTACCCAGGAGGGTAAGTCTGCAGAATTTACACATTTAAAAAGCAGGCGTAAGGCCTGCTTTTTACAAGGTAAGTGGTGAATTAATTAAAATTAAAACATTTTTTCCACAGGTTTATTATTTTTAAATACTTTAAAGCAAGGTAAGTTTATTTTTAGCCCCGTTAGAAAATAAAATTATTTTTTTCAAAAATTTAAATTATTGTTTAAAATCGTTATTTCATGTAATTTATAGTTTATTTTAAAAATGTGATTTAAAAAAAAAAATTATTTGTAGATTTAGTGCTGTTTTGGAGCCGTAGTATTTATAAGTTTTGACCTCTTCCTGTCAATCTTATGAATGGAGCATTCCCTGCTCCCATTGGCTTTCCGTGGCCCATGCGATCCCAGGGGACGCATCGAACTAACTGCGCCCCTGGAATACGCAAGCACTGCGCGCCGGCAGCTGGAGCAGGCCCCGGATCAGAATTCCACGGGGGCCCACAGCTCAACGGCCGGCGCACAAGGTAAGTGCAGGTCAGGGGCTTGCACCCGCGGGAAGCCCCCGACCTGAATTTCTGGGCCATTATGTTATGAAGGAAATTGGTGGGTGACTCAGCCTAATTCTCTGAGAGTGACATTGTCTGATGCTGGGATACAGTCTGCTTGTCTCCTTAGCCGGGTAATTGTGCATGGTATGAATGAAAACCAAAAGGGGTGATTTTCTTTGAGACCCCATTTTGAGTGCAAGCCTCAAAAGATAAGACAGTGCAATTAAAAGGTGTGTATTTGAGAGAAGAGTGAACTTAAAGAGCATAATAGTAAAAATGCCAGCATTTCAATTCATAACTGCATTTGTTAATTAAAATTATAATGGGTGCTGTAGGCTTATTAGTCATGAAAGTTGGACCCAATTGTTGATTTGCAAACGACCTGAAATGCTAAAGCACCACCAGTTTACTAAATATGTTCTAAAAGGATTTATAATGTGTGATCGAACACAAGTTACTCGTGACTATAAATTAGATTCTTTTTGTAGCCATTTCCTTAAAAGTCCCAGATAATTTGTGTTTTGATTTAATGGAGGACAAATGTCAGGAAGCATCTGCTTTCACATTGCAAAAAATCTCTTCATACCAGTGTATCTAGCACATCCCAATTAAGTCATAGGTTTTCTAATGGGCATCCATAGACCTCAAGAGCTCTACAAGGAGATTCCATGAGGTCATGAGATTTGTGTAATTGTCTGTATTTGTTAACTAACTAACGAGCTGTTTTTGTTGCCATAATAACATTTTCTGCAATGAAAACATTCTTTGCTTTGAGTAGCTGAAACTGTCAGAAGTCATGCCAAAGAAGTTGAAGACTACTAACTTAAGTAAAGGAAACCTATAATCTTCAACAAAATGAGAAGAGCTCTGTTAAAGATGATAGTGTATTTGCCTTTTTAATTGCACATTGTTATGTTGACTAGAAAAATGTTAAAAGGCAGTGAGTTATAATTGGTAATTAATTTTTGGTGGGAGATCATTGTTATTTAGTATTTCATTCCAGGAATGTCCTTATTGAATAGTATCAACTTTGCTCCATTCACAGATTTCTACATGGCTATTAACTTCTGTGATTGTTAAAAGCAAGAAAGTGGCAGTGGAAAATTAAATGTAGGTTAATACCATCCTGGAGTACCTTATTGAGATTTAAGAGGTCAATATTGGTCAACGGGTTCTTTTCGGTGCAAATGCCACTAAGTGTAACAAACAAACTACATTATAGCAAACTTGGGCAACAAGATGTTCCTCTTATCAAAGATTTATTTCATTGAATTTTGATACAGTTTCATAATACAGAACCATGGGGGGAGGGGTTAATCCAGTTTGTTTATATAATACCAACAGGACTTTCCCAGTGGCTCAATCGATCTTTGAAAGAGTAGCTGAGCTACACATACAAGGTAGGTCACCGGTTTGATCCTTGGTTGCGATGGCTGGAGGCAAAATTGGGAACAGCTGTGATTTTTATCTTTATTTTTAGTTTATTCCTTTTGTCCTATCCCCCCCGCAGTTGAATAGTCTGCTGATGCTCTCTGTCAAAACGTGCAGATAAATAATGGCATTTAGGTAAGGTACTGGAGAGTGCGTGGCACCTTTGGAGTCCAGTAAATGCCTTTAGATGAGAAGAGGAGGAACGAAAACTGGAGAAAAAAATACTTAACATACCATGTTAGCATAAACTGCTTAATCCAGGTGCAAGTTTCAGTAAATGATGTTGCAAGGCTTGGACAACAGTATCGAAGACAACTATTAATCAAGGTGACCAGAAGGGTGGGGGGGTCACTGAATGTTTATGGAAACACCTGTTTAGGCAGTTAATGTAGCTGAACTGTCAGAATGATGGATTATGAGTAAAACAAAATGTTGTCTATGAATGTAACCCTTGATCGCACGAGCTGCTTGCAGTATTTAGCAATTCAGCGCTTTTTTCTCAAGTGCACAGGTGCTACTTTGCTTTCCATTTCACTTTGGCAGCAGAACTCAGCTACTATTGGGCTCATAAGTGCACGGCATGCCCACGCCAGGATTCCGATTTGTGTGCGTGTGTGATGTTCCTGCTCACCTTGTGCTTTGTGATGTGAGACCTTTAAGCTGACCAAGTGAACTTGGGCAGACAAAGTGTACGGGGCTTTGCATAGAAGTCCACCAGTCGATAACTTGTCCCATCAGTGAATGCAGTGGCCTGGAGAAAATTCTATGAAAGCAAAACCTAAAAAAGTATTTTTACATTTCTGCGAAATAGGTGCATATTTGTGTAAGCAATAGCAAAATACTGCGGATGCTGGAAATCAGAAATAACAACAGAAAACGCTGGAAAAACTCAGCAGGCCAGGCAACATCCGTAGAGAAAAACAGAGTCAACGTTTCAGGTCGAAACCCTCCTTCAGAACTGAGGGAAAAAAGGCAGGAAATGAAATAGATTAAAAGGCAGTTTGGGGGCTGGGGAATGGGGGAGGGGATGAAAGAAGAGACACTAAGAGATATTTAGAAGCTAGAATAGAAAGTTTGATGCATCTCCATTCTAATAGCATGATTTTATTTTTCATTAGATACAAGATGTCTCACACAACACTTGATTGATTTTAAGTTGCTATCTTTTTGTCTGACTTTTATCTCTCTTAATTGCCATTTCCATTAGAATGGGGTAAAACAGCTGAAAGAGATTCAGGAACCAAACTGTAACATCTGCTTTGCATTGTCTTAGCGAAGCCTGTTGGAGATCATTTACCCTTTAATGCTTACCTGTCACTGCACCACAGTGGAATATGAATATTCTTTCTATCTATATTATTATATTTATAAAGCGGTTCTTCTGTCTGTCATTCCGTCTGTCTGTCTGTATTGAATAAACTCAAAAGTTATAGAGCGTACCTACACGTGTGTTGCATCGAAAGAAAGCTTACGATTCCAGAACCGTCATAAGCGTATTTACGTTTCGGCCAGACAAAAATTGCGCCCGCGGTATCCAAAAAACGTTCAACATTCCGCTCATTATCCGCTCATTAGCATCGAGTGATGTCGAGGTCGACCAATCATACGGTCGAGCGACCCGACGGTCAACCAATCGCTGCGTGGCGGGTTCCTGGCGCTTGCGGGCGAGCCCTCCTAGAGTCGAGTGACGGGACGATTGACCAATCCTACGCTTCGGTAACCTGACGGTCGACCAATCGGTGCGTGTGTGGGCGGGCCTTATCGTTCTGAACCGAGGTGAGTCGCCGCCATCTTGATTCCAAACTTTTCATTTCTTTTTCCCGCTTTCTGCGTGTTTCTTTTCAAATCTACATTTCCAGCAAAAAAAAAAGTTGATTTTAAAACACACGTTGTTTTTAAAAAAAGTTAATTAATTTGTAAATCTTTTCTGTAACATCTAGAATTTTCCTACCTTTAACCGTGTTTCCAGGCCTGTAAGCCTGGGCCTCTGTTGCCCAGCCACGCCCGAGCTAGGCACCTCCCGTCGCGCTGAACAAGTGGCTCGCTATCTCCGCCATCTTTGTGAAGGCTGGAGAGGGCGGGCCTGAGCCGAGCGTCGCCACCAGCCGCCATGTTAGTAAAGGCGGGTGGGGCAGGAGTCAGCGCGCGCGACTTGAGTCCAGCCGGGCCTCACGCGGTAGGTTGCGAGGCGACGTCTCTCTCTCTGCTCTTGAAGCCGGCTCGGGCGGGGCTCAGGAGATCGGGCCTCCGGAGATAGGGGGGATGGGGGGGGCGAGCCTCGGGAGATCGGGGGGGGGTGGGCGGGGCTTGGGAGATCGGGCCTCGGGAGATCGGGGGGCGGGGCGCGTGCCTTGTGAGATTGGGCCTCGGGAGGGCGGGGCTCGGGACAATGGGGGCAGGGCTCGGGGACTCCCCCCCCCCCCCCACCCTCGCCCCTACCCCTCCCCCCTCCCTCCCTCCCCCCTCCCTCCCCCTTTCCCCCTTCCCCCCCTCCCCCCTCCCATTCCCCCCCTGCCCCTCCCCTCCCACCCTCCCTCTCCCCCGCCCCTCCTCCCACCCCTCCCCGCCCCTCCCCCTCACCCCCTCTCCCCTCCCCTCACCCCCTCCCCTCCCACCTCCTCCCCCTCCCCTCCTCCCCTCCCCCCCCTCCCCAGTCGCGCTCTCTCTTCCCCCCGGTCGCGCTCTCTCTTCCCCCCGGTCGCAGCTCTCTCTTCCCCCCGGTCGCGCTCTCTCTTCCCCCCGGTCGCGCGCTCTCTTCCCCCCAGGTCGCGCTCATCTCTTCCCCCCCGGTCGCGCGCTCTCTTCCCCCCGGTCGCGCTCTCATCTTCCCCCCGGTCGCGCTCTCTCTTCTCCCCCGGTCGCGCTCTCTCTTCCCCCCGGTCGCGCTCTCCTCTTCCCCCCAGTCGCGCTCTTCTATCTTCCCCCCGGTCGCGCTCTCTCTTCCCCCCGGTCGCGCTCTCTCTTCCCCCCCGGTCGCGCTCTCTCTTCCCCCCCGGTCGCGCGCGCTCTTCCCCCCGTCGCGCGCGCTCTTCCCCCCCGGTCGCGCGCGCTCTTCCCCCCGGTCGCGCGCGCTCTTCCCCCCGGTGGCGCGCGCTCTTCCCCCCCGGTGGCGCGCGCTCTTCCCCCCGGTGGCGCGCGCTCTTCCCCCCCGGTGGCGCGCGCTTCTTCCCCCCCGGTGGCGCGCGCTCTTCCCCCCCGGTGGCGCGCGCTCTTCCCCCCCGGTGGCGCGCGCTCTTCCCCCCCGGTGGCGCGCGCTCTTCCCCCCGGTGGCGCGCGCTCTTCCCCCCCGGTGGCGCGCGCTCTTCCCCCCCTGGTGGCGCGCGCTCTTCCCCCCCGGTGGCGCGCGCTCTTCCCCCCCGGTGGCGCGCGCTCCTTCCCCCCCGGTGGCGCGCGCTTCTTCCCCCCCGGTGGCGCGCGCTCATTCCCCCCCGGTCGCGCGCGCAGCTTCCCCCCGGTCGCGCGCGCAGCTTCCCCCCCCACTCGCTCGCTCCCTTCCCCCCCCCTCGCTCGCTCCCTTCCCCCCCCACTCGCTCGCTCCCTTCCCCCCCACTCGCTCGCTCCCTTCCCCCCCACTCGCTCGCTCCCTTCCCCCCCACTCGCTCGCTCCCTTCCCCCCCCACTCGCTCGCTCCCTTCCCCCCCCACTCGCTCGCTCCCTTCCCCCCCCACTCGCTCGCTCCCTTCCCCCCCACTCGCTCGCTCCCTTCCCCCCCCACTCGCTCGCTCCCTTCCCCCCCCACTCGCTCGCTCCCTTCCCCCCCCCCCACTCGCTCGCTCACCTTCCCCCCCCCCCCACTCGCTCGCTCCCTTGCAGCAACAACATACCCTTGAAAAAGCCTCGGCACCGCCGGGCACTCCAGCTAGTATACGTATATATGTATATAAAATCACAGCAAAGGAAACCTCATGAAAGTATACAGTTATTGAAGTTAAATTCAGTGCTCAGATAAATAGGAAAAGTAACTAGTGGCATCTAAAGAAGTCATCTTAAATACAACTGAATAATAAATAGAAAATTGATGCATACCCAATGTGGCTAAACCTTAGTTAGATTCTCACCTTCTGTCTGTGTAAGAAAGTTAAAGAACACAGCAACCTTACACACAGTACATGCAGTCAGTTCTAAGACTATATAAAGGTCTGACTGATCTGTTAAGTGAGGCATTTTAGTATCTGTCAAACGGCACTTAACAATAAACTGCTCACTGATGCTCAGTTTGGGTTCCATCAGGACCCCTTGGCTCCAGATCTTAGTACTGCCTTGTTCCAAATATGGATAAAAGAGCTGAATTCCAGAGGTGAGGTGAGAGTGATTGCCCTTGACATCAAGGCAGCATTTGATCAAGTGTGGCACCGAGGAGCCCTAGTAAAACTGAAGTAAATGGGGATTGACATGAATCTTGCCATGCATGTAGAAATTACTTATGAAATAATACTGGGCGGCCTGCTGTTGTCGCTGTCCAGGGAGAATATAAATACTCGGGCACAGGCCCAGCTTGCTCAGGACATTTTGTAAACAGGAACTAGTGAAGGACAATTAGACCTCCATGTTGTGGAACAGTTGATTAAAGCCTTGTTTAATACCCAGACCAAGTGCCTAAGAGTATTCTTACATCAATTTAATCAACTGAACCTGCTCCACGCTCTGAGTGGTTTTGGGAACAGACAGCTAGGACTCGAGCAGTGGAAGGGAACCAGAGGTAGTAATCAATCCATCATGGAGAAACTACTCCGACCCGCCCATCTTGACCTGGACCCGAATTCACCTGCAACTGCTAATGTATGGAAACACTGGTATCGTACCTTCAGCAACTTCCTCGGGGTGTGTGGTGAGAATGTTCCTGATAAGTTAGAGATACTTGCCAATTATGTATCCCCTCATGTGTTTGAATATATCGAAGACTGTGTAGACTATGACTCCGCTATCCAAATACTACAGCAACTATATGTTAAGGCCCCAAACAAAATTTTTGCTCGGTATCTACTGGCCACAACTCAACAACAACCCGGGGTATCACTTGACAAATTCCTTCAAAAGCTTTGCAGGCTCAGCAAGGATTGTAATCTCAAAGCTGTCTCAGCTGAGCAGTACCAGGAGGAGTTAATTCGTGATTCTTTTATTAATGGAATTGCGTCTCCCTTCATACGCCACCATCTGTTGGAGAATAAAACCCTCAAGTTACAAACTGCCTATGACCAGGCATGTTCAATGGACTTAACAAAAAAAAATGCAGATGCCTTTCTTTTACCGCGTGCACGGGCTGCTGCTATCACTTTTGGTGACTCCTCCAATGGGTCTCGGGTGGAAGCCCTCACTGATGACGACTCTATCCTAGCTGATGACGACCCTACCCTAGAAGCCCTCACTAATGACGACCCTGCCCTAGCGGCATCTTGGCAATCTGGAAGGAAGTGTTTCTTCTGTGGAGGTGCATTCCACTATAGGAAATTTTGTCCTGCTCGTGATGCAATCTGCAATCATTGCAGTAAGAAAGGTCACTTTTCTAAGGCATACCGGTCAAGAGCCCCTGTTAGTTTTGAAGCTGCTATCTATAAAACTGCTCCTCCTCCAAGAGTTACTACTAAGGTTACAGCTGCTATCTATAAAACTGCTCCTCTCCCAAGAGTCACTATTAAGGTTACAGCTGTCAAGGGTAAAACTGCTCCTCCTCCCATCACAGCGGTTTTTCCCCAAAGCCTGTCCCATGCTGCCACGAAGGTTTCGGTAAATGGACACATTTTGAGTGCACTAATCAACTCATGCAGTTCTGACAGCTTCATCAGTGAGCAGGTTGTCAGTAAGTTAAAACTGCGTATTTACCCCTCAGACAGGGAAATTGCAATGGCTCTGATGACGCTGACCACCAACTCTTCCGGCTTTTGTCTTGTCGACCTTATTCTCAATGGCTGCACTTCTTTCTCCACCTGGCTCGGGGTGCTCAAAAACCTATGCAGTGATGTGCTCCTGGGACAGGATTTCCAGAAACAACACAAAAGACTCACTTTCGAGTTTGGAGGGTCAAAGCCAGAGCTTGCTATTTCCAAAGTACCGTTTTGTGTGCTTTCAGCGGCTTCGCTCGATGAGCCTTCCTTGTTTGCCAATCTTTCCCCCCGATGTAAGCCCGTAGTCACTAAATCACGACGTTTCAGCCAAGACGATCTATCCTTTATCGAGGCAGAGATCTCTCGTGTTCTAGCTGATGGTATCATTGAGCCATGTTCATCTTCCTGCCGGGCTCAAGTCGTCGTTGTTAAAAATACTCTGAAGCAACACAAGAAATGTCTTTGCATCGATTACTCGCAAACTATTGACCAGTATACTGACCTGGATGCCTACCCACTACCACGCATCGACGACATGGTCAATAACCTTGCCAACTACAAGGTATTTTCAACTTTTGACTTAGAGCGCATACCATCAAGTACTGTTAAAGGACTCTGACAAAATGTATACGGCCTTTGAGGCCAATGGTCGGCTTTACCAGTTTTGTCGCCTTCCATTTGGGGTCACCAATGGGGTGGCCGTCTTCCAACGGGCAATGGATAGCCTAGTCAAACAGGAGAACTTAACGGACACTTTTCCATATCTGGATAATATCACCATTGCTGGTCATGACCAGAAGGAGCATGATGCCAACCTCCAGAAATTTCTTGACGTTCTCCGTCGTCGCAACTTAACCTTAAATGAGTCCAAATCTGTGAAATCAGTACATCAGTCAACATCCTTGGCTACTGAGTGGGCAATGGAGTCATCAAACCGGATCCGGAGCGACTTCGTCCGCTTCAGGAGCTCCCTCCTCCTACGAATCTCTGCTCTCTTCGTCGGGCACTCGGCATGTTCGCCTATTATGCGAAGTGGATACCCCACTTTTCCGACAAGATCCAGCCCCTGCTTCACGCGAAGTCACTTCCGTTGGAGGCAACGGCTATTTCAGCTTCGACCTCCTCAAGCAACAACTGGAAAAAGCCACGCTTCATTCCATCAATGAAAATCTCCCTTTCGTGGTCGAGTGCGATGCATCGGAGGTGGCGATCTCAGCTACCTTGAATCAAGATGGTCGACCCGTTGCATTTCTGTCCAGAACTTTGCAGGGTAGCGAGTTCCATTATCCTCCTGTAGAGAAGGAGGCTACGGCTATCATCGAAGCAGTACGTAAATGAAGTCATTTTCTCGCTCGTTGCCATTTCATGCTTATAACCGATCAGAGCTCCGTGGCCTTTATGCTGGATAACCGGAAATGTACTAAGATCAAGAATAACAAAATACAACTCTGGAGGATGGAATTGGCTGCCTTTGGATACACCATACATTATCGACCCGGCAAAGAGAATGTGGCCCCGGATACACTCGCGTGGGCATTCTGCTCTTCTACATCAACTTCGACTCTTGCGGATCTTCATACTGACTTATGCCATCCTGGCATTTCCCGTACGTTACACTTTGTGCGATCTAAAAATCTCCCATTTTCTACGCAAGACGTGAAAAGAACATGCTCCACTTGTAGAATTTGCGTGGAATTAAAACCGCAATTCTTCCGTCTGTCGGATGGCTCGCTCATACACGCTACACCGCCTATGCAGCGACTCAGCATTGACTTTAAAGGGCCACTGCCTTCCTCAACGCAAAACACCTACTTGCTTACTATGGTGGACGAATATTCACGCTTTCCCTTTGCTTTCCCCTGTTCCAATATGCTTACTTCCAAATGCCTCGATCAGGTCTTTTCCCTTTGTGGTACTGCCAATTTCATCCACTCTGATCGGGGTCCCTCCTTCATGTCAAGCGAACTCAAAAGTTATCTTTCCCAACGGGGAATCGCCACAAGTAGAACGACACCGTATCATCCTATTGGAAACAGACAGGCTGAGAGATATAACGCAATCATTTGGAATGCTGTTCGTCTTGCACTGAGGTCACACAACCTATCAGACCAGCAGTGGGAAACTATGCTCCCTGACACATTGCATTCCATCAGGTCTCTTCTTTCTACATCCACCAACGCTACTCCTCACGAACGATTCTTCGGGTTCCAGCGTTGCTCCTCTCATGGGAAGTCCCTACCATCATGGTTGGCAGTTCCTGGCCCCATGCTGTTCCGAAGATTCGTCCGACCCTCTATAAGAGTGATCCTCTTGTCGACGAAGTGGAACTGACGAATGTCAATCGCACGTGCGGTACCCTGATGGCCGGGAATCCGCAGTGTCACTTCGGGAATCTGGCTCCCTGCCCAACCGGTCCCACGGACCCAATCGATGGTGGGATCCATATTAATGACGCCGATACCCTGCGCTCCTCTGAGGATGACGCCCTACCCGGGACATCAAGGGATCTGCCAGCTATTCCGCCGGATCAATCCGGGGAACAGAGCGTTCCCCACGGGATGGCCACCCGAAGCCAGGACACCAGACAGTTACCGACTACTGGGCAGGGTGAAGCCAGCTCTGCGCCTGTGGGGGCCCGCATCCGGAGCCACAATCTCCCCAGTCCTCCTCGGGTCGATCAAGGCGACACGGACTCTGCCAGCCCGCTGGTACGAATTAAGCGACCCAGGGACCAAAACACGGTCCGAGGAGATGTGCCTTCCGGCCACCGATGGAGATCCAAACGACTGCGTCTATTCTTAGTCCGATTAATTTGGTAGAAAGAAGCTGCCGGACTTCCAATCTTTCAGGCGGGAAGAATGACATGAATCTTGCCATTCCTGTAGAAATGACTTATGAAATAATACTGGGCAGCCTGCTGGTGGCGCTGTCCAGGGGGAGTATAAATACTTGGGCACGGGCCCAGCTTGCTCAGGACATTTTATAAACAGGAACTAGTGAAGGACAACGAGACCTCCATGTTGTGAAATAGTTGATTAAAGCCTTGTTTAATACTCAGACCAAGTGCCTAGTAGTTTTCTTACATCAGGGATCAGTTGGCTGGAGTCATACCTCGCACAAAGAAAGATGGTTGTGTTTGTTGGAGGCCAATCATCTCAGCCCAGGACATCGCTGCAGGGGTTCCTCAGGGCAGCATCCTAGGCCCCTCTATCTTCACCTGCTTCATCAATGACCTTTCCTCCATCATAATGTCAGTGGGGCTGTTTGCTGATGATTGCACAGTGTTCAGTTCTATTCACAATTCCTAAGATAACGAAGCAGTCCGCGCCCGTATGCATCAAGACCTGGAAGCATCCAGACTTGGGCTCATGTGTAGGAAGTAACATTCGTGCCACACAAGGGCCAGGCAATGACCATCTCCAACATGTGAGATTCTAACCATCTCCCATTGACATTCAACGGCATTACCATCGTTGAATCCCCCACCCTCAATATCGTGGGGGTCACCATTGACCAGAAACTCAACTGGACCAGCCACATTAATGTTGTGGCTACTAGAGCAGGTCAGAGGCTGGGTATTCTGTGAAAAGTGGCTCACCTGACTCCCCAAAGCCTTTCGACCATCTACAAGGCACAAGTCAGGAGTGTGATGGAATACTCTCCACTTGCCTGGATTGGTGCAGCTGTAACAACACTCAAGAAGCTCAACACCATCCAGGACAAAGCAGTCCTCTTGATCGGCAGCCCATCCACCACCTTTAAAAGTGCACTCCCTCCACCACCGGTGAACGGTGGCTGCAGTGTGTACTATCTACAGCATGCACTGCAGTAACTCTCCAGGGTTTCTTCGACAGCACCTCCCAAACCCGCACTTCCATCACCTAAAAAGACAAGGGCAGCAGGTGCATGGGAACACCACCACCTCCAAGTCACAGACCACCCTACTTGGACATTTATTGCTGTTCCTTCATTGTCGCTGGGTCAACATCCTGGAACTCCCTACCTTTACCACATGAACTGAAGTGGTTCAAGAAGGCAGCTCGTCACCACCCTCTCGAGGACAACTAGGGAATAAAGGCTGGCCTTGCCAGCGACGCCCATATCCCAAGAATGAATTTAAAAAACTTGTTGGACTTGTATCTTAGAAAAATTCTGGCTAAGATCAGTTAGATATTTTGAGGGAGTGGGAGAAGAAACTTCTAGAACAAGAAATAAATAAACTAGGTTAACTTTACTTGGGAGATGGCTGGCACTGATTCCTAGGACTTGGAGTTAATTCGATTTAGTAATCACTACTCGAGGTTAGATTTGGTTGACTTCCAGTTTTTCCTAGAGTTTTACACTGGTTTACATGTTTATGTAGTTGTATATTTTTCTTTTATATGGTATTTATAAAATGAGTCCTGGAATTGTAATGCAGGAAACTCTCGTTTAAACGGCACCTAAATATCCGGAATTCTCTATTAACCGGCAAAATTCATACCCCGAAAACAACACCTCAATAACCGGAAATGTTGCCGAGTCCGAGTCTCCTGTGGTGGCCGAGTTAGTCAGTGGGGGTAGTTCTCCAAACTGCCACTACTCGGCTTCTTGGTGCTGTCGGAAGTCTGAACACCTCAATAACAGGAGTCTGACTCTCCCGTGCTGTATACAGTTGTTTACTGTATAAGTTTTGTTTTACTGTTAAGTAATTAAAGAGTTATGGATTACCCTCAACTGGCAGTACTGTACTTAATCAAGCATCTTCCACCATCCATTTAACACAACATTCTGTAGGTGAGTACCCAATTACTGTATACTGCACATTTCTTGTTTTTTAAAATTTTTGTTTGTTAAAAATAGCCTTGGTAGATAACCCTCTCCGTCATCCGGAATTTTTAATCAACCGGCACCATCCCGGTCCCATCGGTGCCGGATACCAAAGAGTTTCCTGTACTTGCATTTATATAGCAACTTTTAAAATGTCTCAAAGCACTTAACACAATGAAAGTAAATGAAAACTTGCATTCATATAGTGCTCTATCATGTCTACTAGAAATGTCTCCACATATAGTGAACTACCTTAACAATGCAGTAAAAGTTGTGTAGGTAACTTGCACATAGCAAACCTCACAAACTGCAATGAATGACTAGTTAATTTGTTTTGCTGATGTTGATTGATGAGGATGAGTAATAGCTGAGGGAGGAATGTTGGCCAGGGCACAAGGAGACCTTCCTGTACCAATAGAGTCCCAAGGTTTTTTTTAATCATCCATCTGCACTACCGAAATAGGCAGATAAGACTGGCTTAATGTCTCCTCAAAAGGACAACACCTCCGATAATTAGCAGTTCTCAGTATTGCACTGGAATGCCAGCCTAGATTATGTACTTCAATCCTAATGTGGAACTTGAATCCAGAAGCGAGAGTGCTACCAACAGAGCCATACTAACATACCTGTAGGTATGGAGATAGCCTTCTCGAGGGCAGTTGGGGATGGGCAGTAAATGATGCCCACATCCCATAAATGAATAAAAATAAAAAGTCATGTCACACGCTTCATGATAAGGTGTTTAACTTCCAATTTTTTGTAGGACTCTTGAATTACTAGCAAATGTCTTGTTAACTTGTGGTTCATAGTGTGGAAGACTTAATAAAAACATTTGGCTAAAGTATCCAGCAGCACTCTGGTACATTTTAGCTGTTGATGTTTTCATAAAATAGATTGTTAGATGCTGTTGTTTCAAACCAGTGCAAGATTATTGACAAAAGCCAAACTGTGATTCAAGCCTTATATTTTAGACTGCATGGGATTCAGTAAATTGGTTTGAGTAATTACAGTGGTTGCGTTTAATTTTCAAATGTGCATTACAGGAAGGAATCATAACCTGAACCAATAGCTAAATAATGTAGCTTGAGGGTAATAAATAAAGAGCTTGTCAGAGATCCAGTGAAGAAAGTAGTATTAATATTTTTGTCTTTGGGAGGTTTCGCCTGGCTTGTTACCGAACTTTTTAATAATCGGTTTAAACAATTGGGGTTTAGGGTATCAAGAGCAATCATATAAATTTTGCTTCCTATACCCTATTCATGTTCTTTGTGTTTCTTAATCTAAAGATCTTAAATCAGTGCCCTTCATTTACATTTTGACTAGATTATACGTGAGTTATTTTGTTCTTGTTCATTTGTAGCATTCAAGAACTTCATGTCCAGTATCCTCTCTATAACCATAGGTGTCAATTATGTGGTGAGTAGCTACCTAAACTTTGCAGAAAAAATGTTTGTGTCTATTTCCAACACCAGATTTCTGATAGATCACCTTGGAGGACAAGACCTGATTGGTCTCCTTGGAGGACAAGACACACCCAACAGTTTCTCTGGACTATGTAATTAGATCCTACCTGCCTAAGTAATCAATTACTTTGCAAAGTGTAATTCGAGCCATTCTGACTACCAGTCTCCAGACGGATCAGATCTCACATAGAACAGACAGGGCTCACCCTCATGGGTTAAGACCTTCTCCCACCCCCAAAACAAGTTCCTGCCCCCCCCCCCCGCCCCAACAAGTTCCTAACCTTCCTCTCCCCTCCTGGCCGAGTTTTTGCCCTGTTCCTAACCTTGACCTTCCCCCACCACAAGTTTCTGACCTTCTCCTCCTGCCCAAGTGCCTGACATACTTCCTCCCCGCCCAAGTTTATGACTTCCTCCCCCACCCAAGTTCCTGACCTCCCCCCACCACCCCCCGCTACTGCACACACCAGTAAAACGTTGTAGCCCTTGCACAAGCAAAGCTTAAGGAATAGATATTCTAGTCAAGAAGCTGGATGGACGAGTTTATCTCAGGCCTCAGCTTTTGTCTTTCTGTAACCCACAACAACTTCCATTTAAATAGCATGTTTATCATTAAAAAAATGCCTTTAAGAGCTTTACATGAAAGGGAGAAGAAGGAGAAAAAATGAGATGTAAGCAAGTGGGACTGTTTTAGCTGTATCTCAGATTTTATTGCCTACTGTGAAGAAGTGACTTGGTGTCACACCGATTATTCAAAAGTGATCACTGTTTAAAGTTCTACAAACAGATAAATTAAAACTGATTTAAAATCGAGACCTCTGCAAGTACGTGGAAACAATGCAGAGAGGGAACTGCTTACGTTTCTAGTTTAAATTGATCATGACTGTAATTCTGATTAATGATGCATGGCCTGAAAATATTTCATCATTATCTGTAATCAAGCTTCTGCTTTGAACATTTGCAGAGCTGGTACCCAGCAGATGCTTCTGTGTTTCCACAGATGACGCTTGCATATGTTTTCCCAGTTTCAAACGCTAACCCATTATTTTCTTTTATCCTTCTGACCTGAATACTATTCTTTTGCTTCAATCAGTTGCCCTTTTCCAATTATGACGGGCAAAAGAGTAAAGCTCACTTGAATCAACATTTTTAATGCAAAAGCTTTCTTAAAAATCAGCTCAAACTGTGCTTTAGCACCAAGTTGGCTAAACAGT
Organism: Somniosus microcephalus; assembly: GCF_052327205.1. Classification (NCBI taxonomy): domain Eukaryota; kingdom Metazoa; phylum Chordata; class Chondrichthyes; order Squaliformes; family Somniosidae; genus Somniosus; species Somniosus microcephalus. Next base: position 225,191,025 of record NC_140990.1, read on the forward strand.
TTGCGTGGATTTGTACACTGTAGCAGAACAGTTAATGAAGGACATCCAGTCTATTGAATAACAATCACTGCTGTTGGAGAGCCATTTTAGCTCACAAAGTATGTGCTGATTCTGATCAAAACAAACCAAGGGTGGTTGAGCAACCAAACCCACAACAGCAATGAAAATGTGACTTTCAGAGCTCTGGAGCCCCAGAAACATTTTTGTTTCTGAATGTTTCAATATTTACTATCACTTTTTTAAAATTTGTATATCAATGTTTTTTAATCATAGATGTTATATGTACATGATTGACATTGTGCCATAACACTCAATTTTTACAATGCAAGAACATCAGTAGTAAGCTCCATTCAGGTCCATCTGTGGGTTCATTAAGAATTCATGCCCTCATGCTGTGTAACTGTTGGCTCTGGGAAAAGTGGGGAAAGGAATTTATGGGGTAAAATTTCATCCTGGGCAATAGTGCAAAACAGACAAAAGCCCATTTTAAACTCTGCCCGATTTTCTTTTCTAATGACTACAGTGGAACTTTCCTTGATTAAACCTCAACAGTTAACTCGAAATGTTTGTGTAAGGACAAAAGAGAGACCACTAGCCTCCAGGCTGACATGGCCTCTCTTCTTGATCAGAAATACAGGAGCTGATGGTTGGCTAAGAGGGCAAACAAGTTATCTCGGGGTGATCTGAAAGATGACTGACTGTATGATCTTTCTATCTAGATATTGAGCTTGACTGTAATCTTGTGATCCAGACAGCAGCACAGTAACGAATAAGATTGCATCTTGAGTGGGAGCGAGTCTCCTTCATTATTGATGTTGCGAACCACCACGGTGTTCTCTGGCCACATGCCCACTTGCCCTACGCTATGGTGTGGGAGCGTTCCAGAGCTAGCTGTACCAGCCTTGATTCTGATGGATAGCTAGGTGTATGAATGGGATTGCTCTATCGTCCACTTGCATATGGATGCCCTATCCTGTTGTGATGCATCTGTTACCAATAGCAACTGTGGATGAGACTACTGAATGACATTTCCCTATAATACATTGCCCTTCTCTAACCACCATGTAAAGTTCAGAGTGGAAGCATGGTAAATCCTTACTGCTTGGTAAAGGGACACTCAGTATTTGGCAGACAAACAGTATTGGCATTGGCTGAGCAGCTTCCACTGAGGTGGTCTATGGAAGATCTAAAGTAAAGGTTGCACTCCAGGATCGGTGGGGGGGGGGGGGGGGGGGATCCCTGGAGCCAGTGCATTGAAACTTTGGGCAAATTCATGTTTTCTATGTATTTGGAGCTTCTGTGTAAAAAAATAAATTTTTTTAAATGCCTAAGCTTCATTGATCAATACCTTTTTTCCATCTTCCCCACTCCCCACCAACCCTGTCCCCTCAAAGGAGTCCTGATTCCATTTGGTTATAGGTAGATGATGACCTTTTTGAAATGGGCCCATGGTTCTGTGCTGGTTGTGGCGGTCTGGTTTGCCCTGATATGAATGAATGGCTCTTATTGATTGCACAAAGTTATTAACGTCTTGTTCAAGTCGTTGAAACAATTGAGATCTGTGTTTTGTGGTATATTCTGGTGCCAAATTAGCCTTTGATTCCTCCACTCTTTCTCCCAGACAGTTTCTGAATATCTGAAAGACAAGCCTCCAATGAAAGTGATGCACACAGGACCATACCTATTGCCCATCCCTCACACTGGGGAGCTAGGAGTACATATTGGGCTCACTTATAGATATTGTCTTGGGTTATGGTTTGGGAGAGATCTCAATATTCCTCTGCAATATTTATGCTCTCTAAGGGCGAATAATGTGAAGGGTACCTGGTGCCAAGTGGTATTGGATTGTTTCATGAAATATCTCGGGTAGTGCTGAATTCCTTGTCTGAAGACTGTCCCATGGTACTAGAGTGATAGGATTTAGTGTACTCTACTCTTGATTTACATAGATTGCAGTACCAATCAGCGATGCCTCGATGCCAGCACTTCCTCTGTGTGATTACCACTGAAATGATCAAATCTTTGGCATCAGTGTTTCCTTAACACCAATTCTTACCAATGTGTTTTCAGTGATGTCGGAGTGGATATGGCTGGATTTGTTGGGCTTACTATGCTTCTCTGTCCTGTTCTGAATAATGGCCTGTAATTTCCGATGCCTACGGGTGTGTATGAGGTGTGTACACACCTGTAGGGACCTCGCAAGTGCCGGTTTTAGGCATGCGAAGTGCATGCGCTGAAAACCAGCACTTCCGATCTGTCAAGAATCCTCTTGACAGATCCTACGCCTGCCCTGGAGAAGGGTCTCTGCAGGTGGAGAATTCCGCTTTCTGCAGAACCTCCACCTACTGAATCTTACGCCTGGTAAAAGCAGTCATAAGGCCTGCTTTTACCAGAATAAGAGTTTAATTTTTGCCTGTTTTACTTGCTCTCTATATAGGTCCATCTACTGAACAAAGTATTGATTGCCAGTGTTATCATAGAATGATAGAACAATACAGCACTGAAGGAGGCCATTCGGCCCATCACGCCTGTACCGGCTCTTTGAAAGAGCTACCAATTACTCCCACTCCCCTGCTCTTTCTTCAGAGTCCTGTAATTTTTTTCCCTTCGAGTATTTATCCACTTCCCTTTTGAAAGTTACTACTGAATCTGCTTCCACCACCCTTTCAGGCAGTACGTTCCAGATCACAACAAGTCGCTGCGTAAATATTTTTTTCCCCTCATGTCACCGCTAATTCTTCTGCCTATCACCTTAAATCTGAGTTTGCTGGTTACCGACCCTCCTGCCACTGGCAACAGTTTCTCCTTGCTTATTCTATCAAAGCCATTCATGATTTTGAACATCTCTATCAAATCTCCTCTTAACCTTCTCTGCTCTATGGAGAACAACCCCAGCTTCTCCAGTCTCTCCACATAACTGAAGCCCCTCATCCCTGATACCATTCCAGTAAATCATACAACCTATGCTTGTCCTGAACTGGACAGCCTAGTATGATACTGATCGTCATCAATACTTTAGGCTCCAGGGAAACCTGAAAATGAAGCACAAAAACCCAGAGACGATAATTTCAATAAACCAAATATTTGATACTCTGACGTCTGTCTGATTTAACCTACTATTGTAGAGAGGCTAGAGATTGTGTCCTTGATGTGCCTTCAATAACCACAAAACTAGAAGTTATAGACTTTAACAAGTTGGCTTTTAATCGCTAAGATCAGAGCTAACATCTCAACACATCGACTGGCTCACAGGAATGAGTCATACAGATCCTGGGATCTTTAAGTAAGAGAAGTCAGGGACGGAGCCAAGAGCCAAGACCTGGAACCTTCCAGGTTAGTCAGGAAAGAGGAAGTGAAACTATACACCGTGTGGGGGAGGGTAATATACATGAGTGCAAAACGAATACAGGCAAGACAAACAGATTTCATTACATTCACCCCTTCTTTAGATTTAGTCCATCGGGGTGATGTTTCTTAAAAGTTGGTATAAGTGAGTCTGTCAGGAGGTTTTGCGGTTCTTAGTGATCGGCGCAAAGCCGGTTGGGGTGCCTCTAGGGGAGTGGATTCTGGTTCCTCCGCTGTCCGGGCCTCCGCAGTGTCTTCCAGGTTATCTGCAGTGTCCTCCAGGTTAAAGTTGGGTATTGATATCTCTGGGCGTCCTGTCTCTTTTTGGTGTAGGTCTTCCTCGGGTAGTCTCTCATCGTTCTCTCCGCTCCCCGAGGGAGCGAGGTCTTTTATGGAAACAGTGTCCTCTCGCCCGTCAGAATATTCGATATAGGCGTACTGAGGGTTTGCATGGAGGAGCTGTACCTTTTCCACAAGGGGGTCCGTTTTATGGCCTCTCACGTGCTTCCGCAATAGTACTGTCCCCGGAGACGTCAGCCACGCGGGTAGAGATATGCCCGAGGTGGATTTCCGGGGGAAAACGAACATCTTTTCGTGAGGGGTAGCGTTAGTGGCTGTACATAACAGAGACCTTATGGAGTGGAGCACGTCTGGGAGGACTTCCTGCCAGCGGGAGGTCGGAAGGCCTTTTGACTTTAAGGCTAACGTGACAGCCTTCCAAACAGTAGCATTCTCCCTTTCCACTTGCCCATTACCCCGGGGGTTGTAGCTAGTGGTTCTGCTAGTGGCTATTCCCTTTGAGAGCAAGAACTGGCGCAGTTCGTCACTCATAAATGACGTCCCCCTATCGCTGTGTATGTAGTTCGGCATGCCAAACATGCAGAATAGATTACCGAGACACTTGATGACCGTGGCACTGGTCATGTCTGGGCAGGGAATGGCGAAGGGGAAGCGGGAATATTCATCGATGATATTGAGGAAGTATACGTTACGGTCGGCAGAGAGAAGGGGTCCCTTGAAGTCCAGACTTAGGCGCTCGAATGGTCGTGTGGCTTTGATAAGGTGTGCACGGTCAGGCCTGTAGAAACGAGGCTTGCATTCCGCACAGATGCGGCAGGCTCTGGTCATTGCCCTGACCTCCTCAATGGAGTGGGGCAGATTGCGGGACTTTATAAAATGGTATAGTCGGGTGACCCCTGGGTGACAGAGGTCGTTGTGGAGACCCTGTAATTTGTCCGTATGAATGCTGGCACACATTCCCCGCGATAGGGCGTCTGGGGGTTCATTAAGGGCTCCCGGCCTGTACATAATATCATAGTAGAACGTGGATAGTTTGATCCTCCACCTGAGTATTTTGTCATTCTTGATTTTCCCCCTTTGTTATTAAACATGAAAGCCACCGACCGCTGGTCGGTGAGCAGGGTGAAACGTTTGCCGGCTAGGTAGTGTCTCCAGTGCCGCACTGCCTCCACTATAGCCTGTGCCTCCTTCTCGACAGAAGAGTGCCTGATTTCAGGTCCCTGAAGGGTTCGGGAGAAGAAGGCCACAGGTCTCCCAGCCTGATTGAGGGTCGCAGCTAAGGCAAAGTCTGACGCATCGCTTTCGACTTGAAAGGGAATGCTTTTGTCCACTGCACACAGTGCAGCCCTTTCAATGTCCTGTTTGATACTGGTGAAAACCTCCCGAGCTTCAGCTGATAGTGGGAAGGACGTCGATTTAATGAGGGGTCGGGCCTTATCAGAGTAATTGGGCACCCATTGGGCATAATACGAAAAAAATCCCAGGCACCTTTTTAAAGCTTTGGGATTGTGTGGCAGGGGCAGTTCCTTTAGGGGGCGTAATCGGTCAGGGTCCGGTCCAATTACCCCATCTTCCACCACACAGCCGAGGATACAGAGACGGGTTGTGTTGAAGACACATTTGTCTTCGTTGTAGGTTAGATTCAGCTTTAGGGCAGTTTTTAAAAATCTCGCAAGATTTAGATCATGGTCTTGCTGGTTGTGCCCGCAGATAGTGACATTGTCCAGATAGGGGTAGGTAGCTTGTAGTTTATTCTCGTCAACCATGCGGTCCATCTCACGTTGGAAGACCGAGACCCCATTTGTTACCCCGAAGGGCACTCTGAGAAAATGGTAGAGGCATCCGTTCGCCTCAAAGGCGGTGTATGGGCGGTCCTCCGTTCTAATGGGGAGCTGGTGATACGCGGATTTGAGGTCGATAGTCGAGAAGACTCGGTATTGTGCGATCTGGTTGACCATTTCTGATATGCGGGGTAAAGGGTAGGCGTCCAGCTGGGTATAAATATTAACAGTCTGGCTGTAGTCAATTACCATCCATTTCTTTTCGCTATTTTTAACTATGACTACTTGGGCACGCCACGGACTGGTACTGCATTCAATAATGCCTTCCCGCAGGAGTCTGTCCACTTCCGTCTTGATAAAGTGTCTGTCTTCCATACTGTACCATCTACTTTTGGTCGCTATGGGCCTACAGTTCGGAGCGAGATTAGCGAATAAAGAGGGCGGGCTGATTTTTAAGGTTGATAGGCCACAGACTGAGAGTGGCGGCTGGGACCCGCCATATGCTAGCGTGACACTTTCGTGGTGGCACTGGAAGTCCAGGCCCAAGATTACATTAACACAGTGTTCTGGCATCACGAGGAGTTTAAAATCCTTGTAGTCCGTGCCTTTTACAGTCAGTGTTACCACACAGTAGCCCAAAATGTCCGAAGTGTGGGGCTTAGCAGCCATAGCAATTCTGCTCCGTGTAGGGGTTACCGTTAATGAGTGCCGCCGTACCAGGCTAGGGTGGATAAAACTCTCGGTACTCCCACAGTCAATTAAACATTTCGTTAAATTCCCGTTTACCTGTATGTCCATTATGGATTTTGTCAACGGGTGTGGCCTGGATTGATCCACCGTGATCGAAGCCACTGTTGGGCCCTGGGCGGCCGTTGAGTCGGGAAAAGATGGCGGATCCCAAGATGGCGGCCCGCACGGCACGCACGAGGCAGTGACGGAGTTGGAAATCGGATTCCCCCTGCAGACTTTGCTAAAATGCCCCTTTTTCTTACATTTGTAGCATGTAGCATCCTTCGCTGGGCATCGTTGCCTGGGGTGCTTGGCCTGGCCGCAGAAGTAGCATTTCAGGCCTCGAGACATTGCCGCTGTAGTAGGACTCCTGGGTGAACTTCTGTGTGGGGACTCCGGCGGTGTAGAGCTGGTCTGAGACCTGGATGGGGAAGATGGCTGATTCCAAGATGGCGGCCCGCTTGGCGCGCACGAAGCGGTGAGGGCCGCATGGCCGGAAGAATAAGAGTCAGAGTTTTTCTGGGCCACGTCCAGCGATCGCGCAGTGGCCACTGCCTTTTTTAAGTCCAGGACCACCTCCTCCAGCAGTCTCTGCCGGATATAATTCGATTTGAGGCCCGTGATGAAGGAATCGCGGACCAATTCGTCAGAGTACACGTTGGCCGTCACGGCCTTGCAGTTACAGTCCCGGACCAAGTCCTTTCGGCCCTGTAAGAAATCGTCCATTGATTCCTCAGGTCGCTGCCTGCGTGTAGCCAGCAGATGTCTGGCGTACACTTCGTTTACTGGCCTCTGGTATTGGGCCTTCAGGATAGTGATGGCCTCCGTGTAAGAGGTGGCGTCCCGGATGAACGAATAAATCCGATGACTAACGCGAGTAGTCAGTAGACTCAGTTTATCTACCTCGCTAGCGGATGAGGCCCTCGCGAAGAGTTCGAAGCATTTGAGCCAGTGTCCAAATTGATTTGATGCTTCAGCAGAATGTGGATCCAAGTCCAGACGCTCTGGTTTTAGGAGTCGATCCATCCTAGTATTCTTTAGTGATTAAAATTGATGTGCCTTCAATAACCACAAAACTAGAAGTTATAGACTTTAACAAGTTGGCTTTTAATCGCTAAGATCAGAGCTAACATCTCAACACATCGACTGGCTCACAGGAATGAGTCATACAGATCCTGGGATCTTTAAGTAAGAGAAGTCAGGGATGGAGCCAAGAGCCAAGACCTAGAACCTTCCAGGTTAGTCAGGAAAGAGGAAGTGAAACTATACACCGTGTGGGGGAGGGTAATATACATGAGTGCAAAACGAATACAGGCAAGACAAACAGATTTCATTAGAGTCCTAAACTTTACTGATGAGAGGTTCATTATCAGTAACAAAGAAGCTATCGGCAGGGGGGAAACAAACTGGTGAAATGGCACATCTCCTAGGGCTTTTAATGATGCAGAAATCGAAATTGTGTGTGGCATCTCCTAACTGCAATGTCATGGCATTTTTATGTGCGTGCTGATCTGATCACCAGGTTTCCACAGAATCTAGGCTACACTCCTATGGTGTGTGGAGGATATAAAGAAGAATTAAAATTGTACAATTCTGCTTATGTTGAACATCTGCTTTTTGTGTCTTAACATCTCCCATCATATTTTACTTTTATTGTTTAAAAGCCTATTCGCAGTCAGGTGATTGTGCTCTGCATCTGTAGTCTTCCTCCAAACACCCATTGATCTACATCTAACACTGATTGTCTAGAAGTAATCCAGACGATGAATAAAATGTTGTTAAGACCTCCTACTGTGGTAAAATAGTTAACATCTCCACTCAGATGGAAATGCATTAATATTCCACTACTTGAGCAACAAATGGATCCATTGTTTTTGCAGGCAGAATCCCGAGCATCCAAGACATTATGTAGATAGTGCTGTAATAAGTTAATGGCACAGATGATTTTGCATGCTGTGTATGGGTACTTAATTATCACAAAGGATCCATTGGAAAGGAAACACTTATTCTGCTTACTCTGGTTTTTGATGTAACCACTTGAAAGCATTATTATCCAAGCTTCATTTTCAGTGCACTTTATTCCTAATTTATATTTAAAGGGAACCCTGGCAACATCTTAATGATATCAAATAAAAGGCACCCAGTATTTCTTATCGGTTCATTAAAATAACCTTTCCCACTGTTTCTTATTGGCATTTTCAAGATCTTTGTACATGTTTCATAACTGCGTGAACGTGATTTTTTTTTTTTAACACTGCCGTTCATGATTAAGTAAATATTGAATAGTGGGAAGTTTGGGTTGGATAGATTATGATTTCCCTCTCCCTCATCGCTTCTGATGGCACAAAGTGGATGTGGTAGTAAATGATGAAGCGAACAAAGGTAGATATAAATACATAAGCTTAGTTCATAATTAATAAATGAACAGAGTTGTTAATCTATACAGCACATTTGGGTCTGTTGATTGGGGCAAGAAGTATTTTATTTTTCTTTCATTTACAGCAAAAAAGATTTTTGAAAGCCATTAGCCAGAAAGACATTTGCACACGTGACTTAAGTTATTATGTTCTGTTCAAAGTGTAAGCAAACACTTGTGTCTATTGGGGAATCATTTATATTTGATAAAATGAAATTTTACAAATTATTTATAATTTTTGAATAGAAACAACATGGACATTGCTTGAAAAATAACTGAAAATTTTGACGATCCCTAATGTCTGTGCACATATATACGTGCCTGTTTTTGGGAGGGGGGGGGTGCGGGGGGGAGCCTCCATGTCCCTGAACAATCGTTTGTTTACACACTTGCTTTTACTTGAGGAAGCACAGTAAGTGATTGGAATTGTATAAACAGGAATATATTTCATTCCAACAAATACTCTTTCTGACATGTCAGAGATACATTAAAACAGCAAATATTGTAGAGACTAAGGATCATACGTCGTAGTATAGGTATAAAGATAATCACTGGTACAGTTTTGGAGGAAGACAACAAATTTATACACTGCAGTGAGTGTTGGTTAAATGTAGACCATGGAATCCAGCGTAAAAATAGCAAACTTATCTCAAATGGTCAAGTAAAGAAATTGAATGTTGCTACGCTTTCTAAAATACAGCAGATTTGACTGAACAATCAAAGCAATAGCATTACAATATCACAGATGACTGAGTCTTATCCATGCAATAATCACAATAGAAAAATAAAATTTCAGAACATCACTGAATTGATTCTGAAATGTGCAAATGAACAGATTGGTGCCATCCAACATATGAATTTAATCAAAAGACAGGATGAAGGATCATTTTCCAAATGTTCTCTGCATTGGTGCTCTGTACATTGTTCAGAGCAGCTGCTGCTTTATTTCAGCACTGTTGTTTCAGTATTGACTGAAGGCAGTTTGTTCAAATATAACACAGGCCATTGTCGGGAGCGATGAGAGCGGAGGTTCAGTGAGTATTTAAACTCACTTTCGCAGGCTTTTTTACAGAGGCTTACCAATCTCGCAGACCGGAGGCGGTGTTCCAGAGCCACGTCACGATTCAAAACGTGACGCGGGCAGGAGGAAGCAGCTGATTGGGTGAGTACTTATACTACGCTATAGTTTGACAGTTAAGGTTCATGGTTTATAGAGTTTAGAAGGTCTTAATTTTGTGGTTATAGTTTCTAAGGTCTCTGTTGTGTAGCGGGGAGTGCAAGGAAACAAGGGCCCTTGAGTATATCATTTAATTGTAGTATAATTGGTGGTATTGATTTAATTTAAATTAATTAAAGGGAAAGTCATGGCAGCAAAGCTCGGCCCCATGGCATGCTCCTGCGCTATGTGGGAAATCAGGGACACTTCCTGTGTCCCTGACAACCATGTGTGCGGGAAGTGTATCCAGCTGCAGCTACTGGCAGACCGCATTGCGGCGCTGGAGCTGTGAATGGATACATACTGGAGCATTCATGATGCTGAGGACGTTGTGGATATCACGTTTAATCAGTTGGTCACACCGCAGGTAAAGGCTGCACAGGCAGGAAGGGAATGGGTGACCGCCAGGCAGAGTAGTAGGCGCAAGCAGCTAGTGCAGGGGTCCCCTGTGGCCATTCCCCCCTCAAACAGATATACCGCTTTGGATATTGTTGGGGAGGATGGCTTATCGGAGGAAGGCAGCACCAACCAACTTCCTGGCACCATGGGTGGTTCTGTTGCACAGGACTGGAGGAAAAAGAGCGGGAGAGCTATAGTGATAGGGGACTCTATTGTAAGGGGAACAGATAGGCGTTTCTGCGGCCGCAAACGAGACTCCAGGATGGTATGTTGCCTCCCTGGTGCAAGGGTCAGGGATGTCTCGGAGCGGCTGCAGGGCATTCTGGAGGGGGAGGGTGAACAGCCAGTTGTCGTGGTGCTTATAGGTACCAATGATATAGGCAAAAAACGGGATGAGGTCCTAAAAGCTGAATGTAGGGAGTTAGGAGGTAAATTAAAAAATAGGACCTCAAAGGTAGTAACCTCAGGATTGCTACCAGTGCCACGTGCTAGTCAGAGTAGAAATAGAAGGATATTTCAGATGAATACGTGGCTAGAAGAATGGTGCAAGGGGGAGGGATTCAAATTCCTGGGATATTGGAACCAGTTCTGGGGGAGATGGGACCAGTACAAACTGGACGGTATGCACCTGGGCAGGATTGGGACCGATGTCCATGGGGGAGTGTTTGCTTGGGAGGGTTTAAACTAAAATGGCAGGGGTTTGGGAATCTGTGCAGGGAGACAGAGGAAAGGGAAGCAAGGATAGAAGCAAAAGACAGGAAGGAGAAAAGCAAAAGTGGAAGTCAGAGAAATCAAGGGTGTAAATCAAACATGGCCGCAGTAAACAATAATTCTAAAAGGTCTAAGTGTTAAAAAAACAAGCCTGAAGGCTTTGTGTCTTAATGCGAGGAGCATTCGTAATAAGGTGGATGAATTAGCTGTGCAAATAGATGTAAACGGAAATGATATAATTGGGATTACGGAGACATGGCTCCAGGGTGACCAAGGCTGGGAATTCAACATCCAGGGGTATTCAATATTCAGGAAGGACAGGCAAAAAGGAAAAGACAGTGGGGTAGCATTGCTAGTTAAAGAGGAGATTAACACAATAGGAAGGAAGGATATTAGCTCTGATGATGTGGAATCTGTATGGGTAGAGCTGAGAAATACCAAGGGGCAGAAAACATTAGTAGGAGTTGTATACAGACCCCCAAACAGTAATGCTGAGTTTGGGGATGGCATTAAACGGGCAATTAGAGATGCGTGCAATTAGGGCACAGCAGTTATCATGGGTGACTTTAATCTACATATAGATTGGTCTAACCAAATTAGTAACAATACTGTGGAGGAGAAATTCCTAGAGTGTATACGGGATGGTTTCTTGGACCAATATGTCGAGGAACCAACTAGAGATCAGGCCATCTTAGACTGGGTATTATGTAATGAGAAAGAATTAATTAGCAATCTTGTGCGAGGCCCCTTGGGGAGGAGCGATCATAATATGGTAGCATTCTTCATTAAGATGGAGAGTGAAGTAGTTGATTCAGAGTCTTGGGTACTGAATTTAAATAAAGGAAACTACGATGGTATGAGGCACGAGTTGGCTAGGTTGGATTGGGGAATGTTACTTAAAGGGTTGACGGTGAATAGGCAATGGCAAACATTTAAAGATCGCATGGATGAACTACAGAATTTGTTCATCCCTGTTTGGTATAAAAATAAAACAAAAATGGTGACTCAGCATTGGCGAACAAGGGACATTAGGGATAGCATAAAATCCAAGGAGAGGACATATAAATTGGCCAGAAAAAGCAGCAAACCTGAGGATTGGGAGCAGTTTATGATTCAGCAAAGGAGGACAAAGGGATTAATTAAGAGGGGGAAAATAGAGTATGAGAGTAAGCTTGCAGGGAACATAAAAACTGACTGTAAAATCTTCTATAGATATGTGGAGAGAAAAAGATTGGTAAAGTCAAGCGTAGGTCCCTTGCAGTCAGAATCAGGGGAATTTATAATGGGGAACAAAGACATGGCAGACCAATTAAATACATACTTTGGTTCTGTCTTCACAAAGGAGGACACAAATAAACTCCCAGAGATGTTGGGGAATATAGGTTCTAATGAGAGGGAGGAACTGAATGAAATCAGTATTGTTAGGGAAATTGACGGGATTGAAGGCCAATAAATTCCCAGGGCCTGATCATCTACATCCTAGGGTACATAAGGAAGTGTCCCTAGAAATAGTAGATGCATTGCTGGTCATCTTCCAAAATTCGATAGACTCTGGAACAGTTCCCATGGATTGGAGGGTAGCTAATTTAACCCCACTATTTAAAAAAGGTGGTAGAGAAAAAACGGGGAATTATAGACCGGTAAGCCTGACATCGGTAGTGAGGAAAATACTAGAGTCCATTATTATAAAAGATGTAATAGCAGAGCACTTGGAAAACAGTGACAGGATCGGACAAAGTCAACATGGATTTACAAAAGGTAAATCATGCTTGACTAATCTACTGGAATTTTTTGAGGATGTAACTGGTAGAATAGATAAGGGAGAACCAGTGGATGTGTTTTTGGACTTTCAGAGGGCTTTCGATAAGGTCCTGCATAAGAGACTAGCATGCAAAGTTAAAGCACATGGGATTGGGGGTAAGGTACTGACTTGGATAGAAAACTGGTTGGCAGACAGGAAGCAAAGAGTTGGAATAAACGGGTCTTTTTCCGAGTGGAAGGCAGTGACTAGTGGGGTACCGCAGGGATCGGTGCTAGGACCCCAGTTATTCACAATATATATTAATGATCTAGACGAGGGAGGTAGATGTAATATCTCTAAGTTTGCTGACGACACTAAGCTGGGTGGGCGTTTGTGCTGAGAGGAGGATGCAGAGAAACTCCAGTACGATTTGGACAGGTTGGGCGATATGGCAGATGCAGTATAATGTGGATAAATGCGAGGTTATCCATTTTGGTGGCAAAAACAGGAAGGCAGATTATTATCTGAATGGCAATAGATTGGGAAAAGGGGAAGTGCAACGAGACCTGGGTGTCCTTGTGCAGCAGTCGCTGAAGGTAAGCATGTAGGTGCAGTAGGCGGTTAAGAAGGCAAATGATATGCTGGCCTTCATAGCGAGAGGATTCGAGTACAGGAGCAAGGATGTCTTGCTGCAGTTGTACAGGGCCTTGGTGAGACCACACCTTGAGTAGTGTGTGCAGTTTTGGTAACCTTATCTGAGGAAGGTCGCTCTTGCCATGGAGGGAGTGCAGCGAAGATTCACCTGACTGTTACGTGGGATGGCAGGAATGATGTATGAAGAGAGATTGGATCGATTAGGCTTATATTCGCTGGAGTTTAGAAGAATGAGAGGGGATCTCATTGAAACTTATAAAATTCTAACAGGACTAGACAGACTAGATGCAGGAAGGCTGTTCCTGATGGTGGGGTGTCCAGAACCAGGGGTCACAGTCTAAGGATAAGGGGTAAGCCATTTAGGACTGAGATGAGGAGGAATTTCTTCACCCAGAGAGTGGTGAACCTGTGGAATTCTCTATCACAGAAGACAGTTGAGGCCAATTCATTAAATATATTCAAGAAGAAGTTAGATATATTTCTTAAGGCTAAGGATATCAAGCGATATGGGGAGAAAGCAGGGACAGGGTACTGAATTTGGATGATCAGCCATGATCACATTGAGGGGCCGAATGGCCTACTCCTGCTCCTATCTTCAATGTTTCTATTAAATGTTACTTAGGCCATTTTGTGCTCTTACGAATCAAAGACTGGCTCTATTGTGAGCATTTCCTGGTACTTGGGAAACATTGAACTGCAGTGATAAGGGAGGTACGTACACATGTCTTGGAAATTATTTGAAAATGATGACCCCCAAGGAATAATTGTTCCATTAAATAAAAAAATATCCAAGCATACTTCATGATCTCAGGACTTAACAGTTTATAACTAAACTGCTACCTGTAATCAGGTTATGCCTCAAACTTAATGAGAGGTTCATTACTTCTTAAGAAAAGTGTCACACTGCAAACAGTATCAAGTTGTATTAACTCTTTGAGGATTAATGCCCTTTGTTTATTATTCTTCTGCTGCCCACTCCAAGTTGTACTCTTCCTTTCCTGAAGGAACTAATGTGGGATATGTTTTCCTGATTGGCACTGTCTATTTCCTCACTAAAGTGGTGATTTGATCCTTAATTTCTGAAGCTGAATCTTAAACCCAATCAAATTTGAGCCAATCTTGCCCTTACCTGAGGCCTGTGCAATATCCAGCAGGAATCACTGATAGCGATCAGGAATGAAAACCCTTACTAAAAGATTTCCCTCCTCCCCACTCCCACACTTGCCAGTCTGTTTTCCACTAATTCAGAGCAGTCCAGGGACCTAATCAAGGCCTTTCAGGACTTTTCACACTGAGCAATGTACTTGACAATTTAGCCTTGTTTACATCACTTTAAAAGATACCTTTCTTTGAAAAATGGTGTCAGTATTTCAGAAGACTGAAGCGTAAATAGTGGCACATCCAAGACATTTTGGATAGTTCCCAAACAAAAGGAAAGATTTGAGTGTAGATTGTTGTTTTGCCATAGGACAAAAATGCTGTTGCATTATTCCAAAAGTGAAGTAGACAGGAGGCTGAGATTTGACTGACCAGATGTGCTACGTAGATTGGAATTGTAGACATTGGCATCACTCCAGGGATACAGAGTTGGAAGAAAGAATCATCACCATTGAAATCTGATCAGATGAGGTTGTAATTTATCAGGTAATGAGAATTTGTCACGAATTTCAGGCTATTTTTATTGGCTGTGTCTATTTACAAAACCAGATTTCTGACTGGTCCCTTTGGAGGACAAGACACACCCAACAGTTTGTCTGGAATATGTAATTTGAACCTGCCTGCTGTAGGCAACCCTGCAATGTGTAATTTGATCTGGTCTTGCCAGACTACAGAATATGGAAGTATAGTTAGCTTTGTGAAGATCCTCTGTTAGTAGTATTCTGCAGTTGTAATTATAGTTGTCCTTGGCTGGTAGAATAAAAGACTTTATACTCTAATTGGTGGGTTAATTACTTCTGTGCAGTTTTATGTTATTTTTTTCCTCTGGAAGTGATAAAAATTCTTCAATTCTGAATGAAGGGTCCGTGTGTGCGTATCCAACCTTCGGCACACCAGCGAGTTCACACTGGGGAGAGGTGGTTCACCTACTTCGTGTGTAAGAAGGGATTCTAACTCACCTGGCTGGAATAATGTGATCCACGTCTAATGGAGGGAGAGTCATGATTTGTCTTCCCATCTGGATCACCTTTTCACTTTCATCCCCCCCTTTAGATCTGGATCATGTTCTTCTCCCATCCCCACTGTTCTCTCCATGCTCTAACCCACCCCTCCCGGCTCCTGACCTCCTCCTCCCCCTCCCGTCCGAGATCCTGGCCTTCACTCTTCCCGCCCACCCCCCCCCCCACCAGTTCCTGACCTTCTCCCCCCCAACCCTCCGAGCTCCTGACCTCCCCCATCCACCCTGAGCTCCTGACATTCTCCTCCCCCCACTCCCCGAGGTCCTGACCTTCTTCCCCCTACCCCCCCCAAGCTCCTGATCTCCCTGATCCACCCTGAGCTTCTGACCTTCTCTCCCCCCACCCCCCAAGCTTCTGACCTACCCCATCCACCCTGAATTCCTGACCTTCTCCCCCTCCCCCTCCTGACCTGACCTTTCCACCCCCCAAGCCCCTTTCTCCCCTCTGAGCTCCTCTCTCCCCCCGCCTCAGCTCCGATCTCCTGACCTTCTCCCCAAACACGTGCAACACAAACAGGCCGAAACTTCGGCCCGGCGTCTTGCAGCCTCGGCCCCGTGACTGCACAGCCCGAGCTTGGTCCCCACACCCAGACTTTCACCCCAAGGCTGCAGCCTACTGCTCAGGCCTGCGGCCGCCAGCCTGGCCCGCTGCTCAGGCCTGCGCCCGCCAGCCTGGCCCGCTGCTCAGGCCTGCGCCCGCCAGCCTGGCCCGCTGCTCAGGCCTGCGCCCGCCAGCCTGGCCCGCTGCTCAGGCCTGCGCCCGCCAGCCTGGCCCGCTGCTCAGGCCTGCGCCCGCCAGCCTGGCCCGCTGCTCAGGCCTGCGCCCGCCAGCCTGGCCCGCTGCTCAGGCCTGCGCCCGCCAGCCTGGCCCGCTGCTCAGGCCTGCGCCCGCCAGCCTGGCCCGCTGCTCAGGCCTGCGCCCGCCAGCCTGGCCCGCTGCTCAGGCCTGCGCCCGCCAGCCTGGCCCGCTGCTCAGGCCTGCGCCCGCCAGCCTGGCCCGCTGCTCAGGCCTGCGCCCGCCAGCCTGGCCCGCTGCTCAGGCCTGCGCCCGCCAGCCTGGCCCGCTGCTCAGGCCTGCGCCCGCCAGCCTGGCCCGCTGCTCAGGCCTGCGCCCGCCAGCCTGGCCCGCTGCTCAGGCCTGCGCCCGCCAGCCTGGCCCGCTGCTCAGGCCTGCGCCCGCCAGCCTGGCCCGCTGCTCAGGCCTGCGCCCGCCAGCCTGGCCCGCTGCTCAGGCCTGCGCCCGCCAGCCTGGCCCGCTGCTCAGGCCTTTGCTCGCCAGTCTGCCCCATAGATCGCTAGCGATGGGAGGACAAGGGCCCTTCGGTGCGCATGCGCGGCTCCGGTGGGGCGGAACGGTGTTTCGGTCCCGTCCCCCATGCACAGAAGGACGCAGATAATCAGTATTTTATTTGCATGCATACAGTGTAATTGTATTGCCACATTATAGCGATTAGAGCAGTCTCCTTTAGCAATTCTGAAACAGATTTGTTTTAAATGTAAGAAGTCACACAAAACCAGGTTATAGTCCAACAGTTTTTTTGAAATCACAAGCTTTCGGAGCGCTGCTCCTTCGTCAGGTGAAGTGGAGAGATGCATAAAGACACAGCTTATATAGTCAGAGAATAATGCCAGATGATTACAGGTAATCTTTCTAACTGCCATTTATCACACCTCGGCAGAGAGATAATCACAGCAATCAAAGGTGTGAATGGTGTCCAAACAGGTCAGTCAGGAAAACATTACATCAAAGAACAATGAGGTGGGGTCACAAGGGGTCAAATGTTGCAGATGCTGGGGTCCATAGGGGATGGCTTCTTTAACGTGGTTAGGGTGGAAGCTGGAGAAGTGAAGCACCGTGAGGTTGTCCGTGGGCTTGCGGTAGAGTGAAGTGCTGAGCTGTCTGTCTTTGATGGAGATTCGTGTGTCCAAGAATGAAACCGATTCTGAGGAGTAGTCCATGGTGAGTTTGATGGTGGGATGGAACTTGTTGATGTTATCGTGTAGTCTTTTCAGTGATTCTTGGCCGTGGGTCCATAGGAAGAAAATGCCTTCAACATATTATCGATGACGACGAGCACCTCGCTAAGGCCATCCCCTCGCCTTCAAACAGCCGCCTAACCTCAAACAGACCATCGTTCGCAGCAAATTACCCAGCTTTCAGGAGAACAGCGACCATGATACCACGGCAACCTCTGCAAGACATGCCAGATCATCAACACAGATACCATCATCACACTGAGGACACCACCCACCAGGTACATGGTACATACTCATGTGACTCGGCCAACGTTGTCTACCTCATACGTTGCAGGAAAGGATGCCCCGGAGCATGGTACATCGGCGAGACCATGCAGACACTGCGACAACGGATGAACGGACACCGCGCAACAATCGGCAGGCTGGAGTGTTCCCTCCCAGTCGGGGAACACTTCAGCAGTCAAGGACATTCAGCCTCCGATCTTCGGGTAAGCATTCTCCAAGGCGGCCTTCGAGACACACAACAACGCAAAATCGTAGAGCAGAAACTGATAGCCAAGTTCCGCACTCATGAGGACGGCCTCAACCGGGATCTTGGGTTCATGTCACGCTACATGTAACCCCACCTGACATAGGGTCACCCAGACTCAAGTCGTCATTGGCTTGTTCTCTCTACACAGATGCGGCCGGACCTGCTGTGATTTCCAGCAAAAAAAATGTTTTTTTGTCTGTTTTTTGTTTTTCATACAGACCCCAGCATCTGCAACATTTGACCCCACCTCATTGTTCTTTGATGTAATGTTTTCCTGACTGACCTGTTTGGACACCATTCACACCTTTGATTGCTGTGATTATCTCTCTGCCGAGGTGTGATAAATGGCAGTTCGAAAGATTACCTGTAATCATCTGGCATTATTCTCTGACTATATAAGCTGTGTCTTTATGCATCTCTCCACCTGACGAAGGAGCAGCGCTCTGAAAGCTTGTGATTTCAAAAAAACTGTTGGACTATAACCTGGTGTTGTGTGACTTCTTACATTTGTCCACCCCAGTCCAACACCGGCATCTCCACACCAGATTTGTTTTAGTAACTACAATGACATAGGAGAGTGAATGGCTGTATGTTGAGCAACAGATGAAAGTACTTTTTGTTTGACTTTCTGCCTTAGTAAGTAGTCGGACTGAAACAGTGTCGACCTGTTTGGTGTTTGATCTGTAGGATGCTGTATTGTAAATGCTGGAGTGATTTCCACTTGCGCTCCAGGGCTTAACATTAAACAAGGTCATATTTATAAAGGGCGTTGTATTTTTAATCTCGTACTGAGACTTCAGTTAACTTCCATACTGCAACATGTTACTGGTACACAAGCAATTTATTGCAACCTGTGGCAAATATGCACAACTGAGGGCTGCTTGATGTTGATGTGCACATCCTAGACCATGTAAATTCTATTGTTCGTAGTGTGTCTGTACAGCAGCATCATTTCTTTGAACATCTTTTTGCTGCAAGTGCACAGCATATGGTCACTGTCTGAAAGAGAAAAATAGTTAGCTTTTCAAGTGTAGTCCTTCACTAAGACTTAAGTCAAACACCAAACCACCACCACCACCTCCACCTGAAATGTTAAGCTATTTTCTCTCTTTCAGATACTGATCAACCTGATCTGCATTTTGAGAATTTTCATAATATACTAATGTGATTTATACAGCATGTAGTATCTGTGCCTTTATACAAAATTGGCTTTTGCATTCAGAAAATGCAGCGTAGAGTGCTCTCCTAATATCCCCTGTAATATTATATCAATAAAATTGTATTTTGCCTTTCCATTATCTAGAGTATAGTGCAGAAACTCTTAACAGGATTGTGTGACTTTTGTAATGGGGTTGAGTTCAAGATCCATCCAGGACTTGACCACATAATCTACGCTGACAATCCAGTGCGGTACTATGGGAGTGCGGCATTGTTAGTGGTGCTGTCCTTTGAATAGACATTAGACCTGTCTGCCTGTTTCAGTAGTTTCGCTGGATATAACATAGAAACATAGAAACTAGGAGCAGGAGTAGGCCATTCGGCCCTTCGAGCCTGCTCCGCCATTCAATGAGATCATGGCTGATCATCCAAATTCAGTACCCTGTCCCTGCCTTCTCAAATCAAAATCAAATCAAATCAACTTTTATTGTCATTGTTAGTGCACAAGTGCAGTACAACGAAATGTAGGCTTGCGGCTCCCGAGAGTGTACAATTTGGATTAGGACACCCAAACATTTCAACATACATTTGTACATATATATTAGCATAAATATGACCATAATAAAGTGCATCGGCAGATGTGCAGGCTTTAGTGTTTATTTGTGGAGTTCAGTAGGATGACAGCCCTGGGAAAGAAGCTGTTCCTAAATCTGGTCGTACGGGTGCGAATGCATCTGTGGCGTCTTCCAGATGGTAGGAGGGCGAACAGACTGTGGCTGGGGTGGGTAGGGTCTTTGATGATGGACCGTGCCCTCCGTAGGCAGCGTTTCTGATATATATGTTCTATGGTCGGTAGCCGAGTGCCGGTAATGCGTTGGGCAGTTTTGACTACCCGCTGCAGGGCTTTCCGGTCATGGGAGCTACAGCTGCCGTACCATACCGTGATACAGTTTGTCAGGATGCTCTCTATAGTGCAGCGGTAGAAGTTAGAGAGGATCGGGGGTGACAGATTACATCCCTTCAGCCTCCTCAAGAAATATAGGCGCTGCTGGGCCTTCTTCACCAGAGAGGAGGTGTTGAGGGACCAGGAGAGGTCTTCCGTGATGTGGACTCCGAGGAACTTAAAGCTGGCCACCCTTTCCACCTCCACCCCATTGATGTGGATGGGGGTGTGACTTCCGCCTTTGGACTTCCTGAAGTCCACGATTATTTCCTTTGTTTTCTTGGTGTTAAGGGCCAGGTTGTTGTCGGCGCACCACTTCATGAGATGCTGGACCTCCTCCCTGTAGGCTGACTCATCGTTGTTGGTGATCTGGCCTACTACCGTGGTGTCATCTGCAAACTTGATGATGGTGTTGGAACCATTAACAGCCACACGGTCGTGGGTGAAGAGGGAGTAGAGGAGGGGGCTCAGCACACATCCTTGTGGGGCCCCCGTGTTCAGGGTCGGGCGGGGGGGGAGGTGTGGTTACCTAATTTGACAGACTGGGGTCTGTTTGTTAGGAAGTCCAGGGTCCAGTTGCAGAGGGAAGTGTTCAGGCCAAGAGTTTGGAGTTTGGTGGCCAGCTTGTTGGGGACGATAGTGTTGAATGCTGAGCTGTAGTCTATAAACAACATTCTGATGTAGGTCTCCTTACCATCTAGGTGATTCAGTGCCGAGTGTAGAGCAGTTGTGATTGCATCCTCCGTTGATCTGTTTGCCCGATAGGCAAACTGGTGTTGGCCAAGGGAGGCAGGAACACTGGCTTTGATGTGGGCTAAGACCAGTCTCTCGAAACACTTCATTATGATGGGTGTGAGTGCGACAGGTCGATAGTCGTTCAGACACGTCACAGCCGCTTGTTTAGGCACAGGAATGATGGTGGCGGTCTTGAAGCATGTAGGGACTGCTGCCTGGGCCAATGACAGGTTGAAGATGGCGGTGAAGACATCAGCCAGCTGATCAGCACATTCCTTGAGTACCCGTCCAGGGATGCTATCTGGTCCAGTAGCCTTTCGTGTGTTCACTCTGCGTAGAGCGCCCCTTACGTCGGAGGTCGACAGAGTGAGCACCTGGTCTTCCGGGGGTGGCAAGGCTTTGGTAGCCGGCTCCTTGTTGTCCCTGTCGAAGCGAGCGTAGAAGTTGTTAAGCTCCTCCGGAAGGGAGGCGTCGCTGACCGGGGGACTGGTGTTTTTGCCCTTGTAGTCAGTGATGGACTGGATGCCTTGCCACATGTGCCGGGGGTCCGAGTTGTTGCGGAAGTGATCCTCTATCCGCAGTGTCTGTTTCCATTTGGCAGTCCTGATACCCTTTTTTAGGTTGGTCCTAGCTGCTCTGTAAGCCGCCGCATCGCCAGATTTAAATGCTGCGTCGCGTGCTTTCAACAGTGAGCTGTTCTCCCCATATCCCTTGATCCCTTTAGCCTCAAGAAATATATCCAACTCTTTCTTGAATATATTTAATGAACTGGCCTCCACCGCCCTCTGGCAGAGAATTCCACAGGTTCCCCACTCTCTGGGTGAAGAAATTCCTCCTCATTTCAGTCCTAAATGGCTTACCCCTTATCCTTAGACTATGACCCCTGGTTCTGGACTCCCCGGCCATCAGAAACATCCTTCCTGCATCTAGTCTGTCCAGACCTGACAGAATTTTATAGGTTTCGATGAGATCCCCTCTCAATCTTCTAAACTCCAGTGAATATAAGCCCAATCGACACAATCTCTCCTCATACATCATTCCTGCCATCCCAGGTATCAGCCTGGTGAATCTTCGCTGCACTCCCTCCATGGCAAGAACGTCCTTCCTCAGGTAAGGTGACCAAAACTGCACACAATACTCAAGGTGCGGTCTCACCAAGGCCCTGTACAACTGCAGCAAGACATCCTTGTTCCTGTACTCGAACCCTCTCGCTACGAAGGCCAACATACCATTTGTCTTCTTAACCGCCTGCTGCACCTGCATGCTTACCTTCAGCGACTGGTGCACAATAACACCCAGGTCTCTTTGCACTTCCCCTTCTCCCAATCTATTGCCATTCAAATAATCTGCCTTCCTGTTTTTGCCACCAAAGTGGATAACCTCACATTTATCCACATTATAGTGCATTTGCCATGTTTCTGCCCAATCACTCAACCTGTCCAAATTGTACTGGAGTTGCACGACATCCTCCTCACAGCTTACCCTCCCACCCAGCTTTGTGTCGTCTGCAAATTTGGAGATAATACATCCAATTCCCTCGTCCAGATCATTAATATATATTGTGAACAGCTGGGGTCCTAGGACCGATCCTTGCGGTACCCCACTAGTCACTGCCTGCCACTCGGAAAACGACCCGTTTATTCCAACTCTTTGCATTCTGTCCGCCAACCAGTTCTCTATCCAAGTCAATACCTTGCCCCCAATCCCATGTGCCTTAATTTTACACGCTAATCTCTTATGTGGGACCTTATCGAAAGCCTTCTGAAAGTCCAAATACACCACATCCACTGGTTCTCCCTTATCTATTTTACCAGTTACATCCTCAAAAAATTCCAGTAGATTAGTCAAGCATGATTTACCTTTTGTAAATCCATGTTGACTTTGTCCGATCCTGTCACTGCTTTCCAAGTGCTCTGTTATTACATCTTTTATAATAGACTCTAGCATTTTCCCCACTACCGATGTCAGGCTTACCGGTCTATAATTCCCTGCTTTTTCTCTACCACCTTTTTTGAAAAGTGGGGTAACATTAGCTACCCTCCAATCCATGGGTACCGTTCCAGAGTCTATCGAGTTCTGGAAGATGACCAGCAATGCATCTACTATCTCTAGGGCCACTTCCTTAAGTACCCTGGGATGTAGACCATCAGGCCCTGGGGATTTATCAGCCTTCCGTCCCATCAATTTTCCTAACACCATTTCCCGACAAATACTGATTTCTTTCAGTTCCTCCCTTTCATCAGACCCTATGTTCCCCGGCATCTCTGGGAGGTTATTTGTGTCCAAAACTATCTTGTGACACTATTTGAAGAAGGGTATTGAGTTTTTCTGTTGTGGAAGCAAAATTTCCTCACTCAACCAGGACTGAAAAAACAGACTAACTGGCCATTCATCTCATTCCATTTATGGAATCTCGCTGTTTGCAAAAATGATTGACGCAATCCTACTTAATGGCCATTAGAGAGGAAACTTTGGAGTCAATTGTTTTGTTTGAATCTGGGTATTATCTATATATATATAAAGCGGTTCTTCTGTCTGTCTATCCTCACGTGTGCGTCTGTCGGGCTATGCGCTCGAAAGTTACAGAGCGTACCTACGCGTGCGTTACATCGAAAGAAAGCTTACCTTTCCAAAACGGTCTTAAGCGTATTTACGTTTCGGCCGGGCTAAAATCGCGCCCGCGGTATCCGAAAAACCTTCAACATTCCGCTCATTAGCATCTCATTATCCGCTCATTAGCGACAGAGTGACCTCGAGGTCGACCAGCGTGCGGCCGGGCCCTCCTACGGTCGAGTGACGGGACGATTGACCAATCCTACACTTTTGGTCACCTGACGGTCGACCAATCGGTGCGTGTGTGGGGCGGGCCTTATCGTTCTGAACCGAGTGAGTCGCCGCCATCTTGATTCCAAACTTTTCCTTTCTTTTTCCCGCTTTCTGCGTCTTTTAAAAAAAAACGTTGCTTTTAAAACACATATTGTTTTAAAAAAAAAAAAGATTTACAAAGTAATTAACTTATCTAATCTCATTAATTTTCCTACCTTTCCCGTTTTTCCAGGTAGGCTGGTGGGGCTGGGCTCTCGGGAGTGCTGATCTCGGTCGGGGCTTGGAGAGCGGGAAGGGTTACCCCAGCAACCGGGCCCGCCGGCCGTCTCTCAGCCGCAATCGGCGCTCTTCAAGCCAGCTCGGGAGGGCGGGGCCATGTCAGTGCGTGGGGGGGGCACGGAGCTCCGTGGAGACATCACCGGCGCTGGGCTCGGGTGCTTTGTGGGCTGTGGACGAACAGTGGCTGCGGACCTCCAGCTGACCGGGGCGCTGGACTCGGCTGGGCCATGTCTTTGCCTCACGGCCAACGGCATCAGGGTGACGGCCGAGGGAACGCGTTCATCCAGGTGCCGAGGCCCGGGCCCCGGGGCGGAAAGAGGGATTGGAGCGGGGGATGAGGGCTCGGGGGAGGAGAGGGAGGAAGGGGGTGGGGGGGGGGAGGAGAGGGAGGAGGAGGGTTAGGGAGGTGGGGAGGGGGAGGAGAGAGGAGGGGAGGAGGGGGAGGAGAGAGGAGGGGAGGGGGAGAGAGAGAGGAGGGGGGAGGGGGAGGAGGAGAGAGGAGGGGAGGGGGGAGGAGAGAGAGGGGGGGAGGGGAGGGGGAGGAGAGAGAGGGGGGAGGGGAGGAGAGAGAGGAGGGGAGGAGAGAGGGGGAGGGGGAGGAGAGAGAGAGGACGGGGAGGGGGGAGGAGAGAGAGGAGGGGAGGGGGAGGAGGGGAGGGGAGGAGAGGGGGAGGAGCGAGAGGAGGGGAGGGGGAGGAGCGAGAGGAGGGGAGGGGGAGGAGCGAGAGGAGGGGAGGGGAGGAGCGAGAGAGGGTGGGGGGGGGAGGGCAGGAGGGAGAGGGAGAGAGTGTAAAGCAGTGGGAGAGACGGGGAGGAAGAGAGAGGGTGAGGAAGGGAGAGAGTGAAGGGGTGGGACAGGGAGGGAAAGAGTGAGGGGGTGGGAGAGCTT